>NC_090924.1:244692423-244996365 GCF_040938575.1 Ambystoma mexicanum | reverse complement strand
GGGGTGCATAAAAAGTATAGGGGGTGTAAGGATAAAATTGAAAAAAGGTGCAATACTCCCCAGAGTGAAACAGTACCCACTATCAAAAGAGGCAGATGAGGGCATATATGAAACCATAACGGCCCTTATAAATAATGGCATATTGGTCCCCTCAGAATCACCATGTAACACGGCTGTGTACCCAGTGCGCAAGGCTAAAGGGGGGTCTTGGCGCTTCATACAGGATCTCAGGCCCTTGAACAACATAGTAGAAGCAGAATATCCCGTAGCAGCAAACCCGGCCACAATATTGTGTGGCATTCCAGCAGAAGCATCACGATTTACAGTGATCGACCTTAAAAATGCTTTTTTCTCAATACCATTGCACCCAGACTCACAAGATCTGACGAGCTTCACTTACAGAAACACAAAGTGGAAGCACACCAGATTGCCACAAGGGTATTGCGAATCACCCTCAATTTTCAATAGAGTAATACAGATGGATTTGGGTAACATTGAAGTGGAAAGCACAGTGTTGCAGTATGTGGATGACATAATAATTTACAGTACAAACGAAAGAACATGCAGAGAGGACTCCTTAAAGATGTTGACAATATTGGCTGAAAAAGGTTACAAGGTAGACATGGAAAAGATACAGTACTGTCAAGAACAGGTACTTTACATTGGTCAACTTATATCCCAACATGGAAGAAAGATTGCACCACAAAGAGCACAAGCCATTTTAAACACTCCAATGCCACAAACAGTGAGGGAACTGCAGCAGTTCCTGGGGCTGTGCAACTACTGTAGAGCATGGGTATTTGATTACAGTTCGTACATAGGACCCCTGCTTGAGGCGTTAAGGGAAGCTAATAAAGGGGAGAAAAAGCTGGGGTGGACGATGGAAATGAAAGAGGCTTTTGATGAATTGAAAGATGCGATATCAACTGCTCCGGTACTGGCATCCCCAGACTATGAGCGACAATTTTTTATATTTTCACATTGCGACTCAGCAGTGATGAAAGCAGTGTTGGCTCAAAAAACAAGCATGGGCTACAAACCAGTAGCATTTTACAGTGGCCACTTAGATCCTGTGATGTTAGGTCACTTCCCTTGCGAACAAGGCCTCGCCGCAGCTGCTTTTGCGGTGGAAAAAGCATCAGCAATCACCATGGGGTGCCCAACTACACTGTTTGTGGAACATGCACTATTTGCAATATTGAATAAACCTAAATCCACCCTAACCACGCAGAGAGCATCAGGTTATGAGATCATTTTATCCAGAGCTGAACTATCAATTGTTAGATGTAGCACGGTCAACCCTGCAAGGTTCCTAGCAGAAGTAATTGAGGAGGGAGATTATGCCCATGACTGTACGCAAATAACTGAAATGTACTCATGTACTAGAAAGGTTGAAGAAAACGCACTAGAGGGAGGTGAGCTCTTGTTTATTGATGGGTCATCAACTATCGATCAAAGGGATGGTATTAGGAGCACTGGGGCAGCAGTGGTAAAATTGATGGAGGTACCGGTGTGTGTGGCAATGAAATGTGTACAATTACCACAGCATTACTCCGCTCAAGCAGCGGAATTAGTTGCACTGATCTTGGCGTTGAAGGAAAGCTTTGACAAACGGGTGACCATATACTCCGACAGCGCATATGTTACATCCACTGTCCACTCAGGGCTGTCGAAATGGAGAAGAAGAGGGTTTAGGAGAGCTGATGGCACTCCAGTGCAACATGCCCTCTTATTGGCTGAACTAATTGAAGTAATAAATGACCCCCAAGAATTAGCTTTAGTAAAATGCACCGCACACACCCATGGTGAAGACCACGTCTCGAAAGGGAATGCAGCAGCAGATGCACATGCGAAGTATGCTGCATACTTTGGTGAGACATGGAACCCCCCAGAGTCACAGAGAGGGAGAGGGAGGGGAATGGCTAAGGAGATGTTGATAAGAGAAGGGTACACCCATCTCCCAGCCATACAGATTATGGAGCTACAAGCGGCTGCACCAATGGCCGAAAAAGAAATATGGGTAAAAAGAGGATGCACAATGTCACCAACCGACGCACTATGGCGCCAGGGTGGCACTGGAAAGGTTGTAATACCATTGGCACTTTTGAACACCGCCCTGAGCCAACTACATCATCCAGCCCACACAGGCAAGGAAGTAATTGCAGCACGAATTAGGGAAGACTGGTTCTGCCCCGAGTTAAATTCTCATGTGTCAAATTTTATCAGTAATTGTCTCACATGTCAACAGTTTACGGCCAGCCATACTCTAAAGGTGATAAGAGGTACTATACCCCGGCCAGAGGGACCTTTCCGGCATCTCCATATTGAATATGTTGATATGATCAACATATGTCAAGGAAATAGGTATATGATTGTAGTAGTATGCCCATTCTCGAGGTGGATTGAGGCAGGGCCATGTTCACACCCAGATGCATTTAGAGCAGCTAAATTCCTAGTGAGGGAGGTCTTCCCCAGGTGGGGAGTGTGCGAGGTGTTAAGGTCAGACAATGGCCCACATTTCGCAAACGAAATGTTCCAGCACATCACATCCTTGCTGAACATCAAGCATAAATTTGCATGTGCATACCACCCACAGGCCAACGGTGTATGTGAACGCCTGAATGGCCTATTAAAGGAGGCAATTGCAAAGATACAGCAAACAACAAAGAAGAGTTGGTTATATTGCCTTCCATTATCCCTATTTGAGCTAAGGAATAGACCAGGGTCCGACCACCACCTCACCCCTCACGAGGTGGTTACCGGACGTCAAATGCGCCTTCCCCTAACGCCAACGTCAAGAGCATTTACCGACCACGAGAGTACAGCGAGTGTTCTTGGTGATGAAATGTACCAATATGTGTCTTCTTTGATTACTAGTGTAGTGTTTGTGTCTCAACAGCTCGAGCGCACAAGGGGCGGGTCTAACAGCAATCAACAAGAAGACGCGGATAAAGAATTGGAAAAAGAAAGACTGTGTAAAATTGCTAAAGGTGACCACGTACTACTTCGCAATTTCAACAGGAAGTGGAATAGTCCACGATTCACTGGCCCCCATCTGGTAGAGGAGGTATCAACGAGAGCAGTAAAGCTACATGACAAGCGTGCCTGGAACCACCTACACGATGTAAAGATCTACAAACTCCAGACCCGCCCCAGCGCCACCGACAGGTCCATTGGGAGAGCAGCAACAACATCACCAACGGAGGAAGAAAGTTCTACCACAGCCAACGGCCCAAGTGTTCCCATACCCTGTCACTCCCCAGACTCCCCAGAGACAATAACTGAAGAAGAAAGGGGTGATCCCCATACTGCCCACCCCATGGTCACACGCTCAAAGAGTAAAGATACTTCCGCCAGTTGAGCCCCAAACCCCCTGCCCATTGACCCCTACCCCCACTGCAGTAATAACTGAACTGAAGGACATTATCTTGCACACGTACACATGTAAACACGTGAATGCTCTCTTTTCTTTTCTCTCGCACATGCAGGAACTGCGTATTATTGTACTGCTAAGAAAATAGATAACTAACAAATTCACTGCCCAGGAGTAGATGGTACCCTCAGACGATAACTACCCAGAAGAATTGTCACACCAATTTGTATATGAAATAAAAAGGCCAACGTACCTGAAAAGGAGAAGGGTACGTGTCTACTACACAGCATTCCTCTTGGCCATAGAAAACTCAATGCCCCACCTCCACCCATACTTGCCTGTCCTAAGAGATAGATCGCTTAGATTAGCGTGGGAACAGCTCTTCGCCTGGGCACTGAATGACTATTTGATAGGGAGAGCTTAAAAACAACAACTAACATTTAATAACCAGCATATTGAGAATTTTCAGGCGGGCAACTCTAACGTCGCAAGAATACGCTGCCGGACTGCAGCAAGGTAAGAGCAAAATGCCGGTGAAATTAGCATGTGTAATAAAAATAATAGGGATTTTGATGATCACCGGGTTCTTGGCTGCCTCTGAATGGCAGTACAGCTATGCTATCAATATTATTGCTGTACCCAAACCTAATCCACCCCCATCCCCAGCTGCAACAGGTGTTACGTCAGGTGGTACTAGTAAAATTGCGCACAAGCAAAATAGAGTTCAACGCAGCACATACTCAGATAATAAAGGTATTGACAATTATATACAAGATTCAGCACACGTCTCAAACAACATATGGTACCAACACATGATCCGCATTGGTAAGCAGACAACAGAAGAGAGCTGCTACGTTTGCTCATTAATACCATACGCCATGAGCGCTTCTCGAACATTTGTTGCCACAGAAATAGATGAAAAGACAGCACGATGCATAATATACTTGGCACTGTTCCAAACGAAAGGAAGATTTCAAGGGACAGTGGTGCATATGGTGTGGAAAACACGAGACTCATACCCATACGAAAACAACTTCCTCAAGACTTATTTGAGTTACCACAAGAGCAGTTTACATGCTGAAGCATTCAGATACATAACAAGTGGTCCTGCAAAAGGGGAAACAAAGAAAGTAACACTGCAGTATTTACCATGTGATTGGTACGCCACTGAAGTTCCTGGTAAACCAGGATGTTGGGAGAGACCATTGGTAACGATAACAGGGAAGGTGTACCTGGACAACAAATGGGAGATAGGAGTGATTGGCAGCAACATGGTAACAAAAGAAACTATATCAACTATCGATACACACAACCACAGATGTTGGACGACTTGGATCAAGTACGTACCCATGCTCACGTGGATAGAGACGGATAAAGACCCAATAACAATACTGCCGCTGACTGCGCCTAAGGTATGCTACCAACATAAAGGAGAGGTGGACGTAGGATACAACACCAACTGTGCAAGCGTGATGGAGTTACCTGAGGGGGGAGCAGGAACAGCAGTGATAATGGACCATTACTGGGCCTGTGGAGAAAAGGCATACCACACACTGCCCCTCTGTGGAATGGTGTATGCACGATGGTGCACGTCAATGTACCATCACTAGTGGTACCCCAGAAGCATGTGAATGTGGCGAACTTTCCCAAAATGGATGAAGGGGACAAGAGAAAGAAGAGGTCTGCACCACCTCAGGAGGAGCCAGGGAACAGAACCAACGGCAATGATACTGTCCTAAATAGAAGGAAAAGACAAGGAGAACCTCTGACAGGAAATTACCTATGGGGAAGGTCGGAAACGGCACTCACTTCAATTCCGCCAGAACACAGACTATTCAGCAGAGCAGCAATGTTCTTCTCCTCAATAATCCATCCGGGACTGCAGGCTTACGCAAACGCAAAATGGCTCCAGATAACTAGATGGGAACTAATGATGACCATCAATTCTACAGTAAATGGATTCAACGCAATAAAAGAGGAGCTGCGAGCTATAAGGATGGTAGCACTTCAGAACAGATATGTATTGGATCTCCTCACAGCCATGGAAGGAGGAGTCTGCGCAAAGATAGGACAATCATGCTGCACGTTCATTCCTGCCAACGATGCTGACAACGGTACACTGACAGAAGCAGTTTCACAATTGGCCCAGATGCACTCCAAAATGATGGATGAAAGTAAAGGTGTGAACAAGGATGAGAGCTGGTTTTCGCTATTATGGTCATGGATGCCATCTTGGCTGTCAGATGGACTGAAAATTATAGTTGGTTGTACTATTTTGGCTGGAGCTACACTGATCATAATAAAATTTTGGAAGGCCCGGAAGGCACGCACCACTGACGAGTTGCTTGAAATGGTCGGTATGCACCCCTTGATGCCAGCAGATGACGGCCAACACACAAGCATAATCATACAAGAGAGAGAGAAATTGCGCAACCAGATCATCACCAACCACCTGGACCCACCATCGGTGAAGATCGAGAACCCAAGAAACCCCAGGAGTTACATAGGGAAATGGGTATACTGTACTCCTGGAGGAACCTGTGAATATATGTATTGGTCATTTGAAGATCATGTTAACCACTATGGACATTTAGGAGGAATAACGAAGATATGGAGAGTAAGAGGAGATAACGAAAAGGATATGTTTGTGGTCGACAAGTCGACCAGAGGGGGGACTGAAGTGGGAGAATGGAAAAACAGGCTCCCGTCCTTCCCCTCTCGTGCCTGGCCTAAAGGATCACGGCCCAGGCACCCGCCACGAGAAGAGTTTGCCCATCTACCAGACGACCAAATACCCTGGTACAGGAACATACGGATGTGTCCATCTGCCTGCCCAGCAGCCCACCCTGCCCATGCCGACACCTGCGGCACGGATCAACTAGACTAAAACCTACACGTCGTTAGAGATGCCATGACGACCTAGCCAACGGTCAGCACACCTGTGCAAATATACACACTGGACACTCCCGCACCAATCTACACGAAGAATATACTCAGTGCTATGACGTAGGCGACAGACATACTCACGGACGTGCATCTTTATTATTTTCCACATAGGCTCTCAAAATGCAGAAACGCAAGACGCATCATGAACTCATCTAAAGAGCTTGCTTACGCTTCTCCTAAACCCAGGTGCCATAATGAGAAATATAACGAAGACACGATACTGGTCATAAGGCAATATGATACTATAACCTAAAGCGCCTGTGCACCAAACGGTTCTATCTATACACCAGGCCTAAGTAGGCCGCAAGCAAGAGCGTCCATGGACGTTAAAAAGAACAAGAGTCAGGTTGCTGATCCTGCAGAATGAGCCCGGCGAAAGCAAACAGCCAAGGTTGCAAAGTTGCAAACCCACATTCCGAAAGCAGACCATCAAGGGCACGATGTTGCAACCTCGCACGCCGCACACCAACGTTAAAATCACACCTGCAAATTAAACCAGGCACACAGTGGAAAAACAATATTAATTGTGCAGAATTCTGCCTCAAACACGGTCCCACCTCACGTGACCAAGCCGAACCTGACAGGTTGCCAAGCCCTGGAGGAAGAAGGCGTCTGGATCCCTCGTTATAAGACACAGGCAGATACAATTAAAAGGCTCAATGGACATCTGCGACAGTGGGAGTAGTCGGCCTTCCAGCTTATGAATAAGTCCTCACATTTGTCTGCACATACTCATAGTGAAACATTGTTTCAAATGACAGGTACACCGAGAGCTGGGAACAGCGATGGTCCCAGGCTGGGAAGCTCGCGGGCGCACCAATCAGAACATGGGGCTCTTATCACTGACACCATTAACATTAACCAATCATCAGGGGTCTTCATGTAACAATTCTCATGTATCTAATTGTAGGGACAACCCAGATATATCACCTGACTAACCCTTGTCCACTAATATTGTTCTCTATACGTATGCTATACTAACCCTACCACTCGAGCAACCAATTAAGAGTGGCGATAGGTTTTTGCTAACTTTCCAAGGTGACGCAAGTAGCGCGTCATACTAAGGTAAAAAGGGCCTGCGAGCCCCACGATTGTGTGTGTGTCAGGACGGACGCGTACGCTCCTTGACCCATCCCTGCCGTTTTTGTCTAATAAACAGCAGAGTCACCTTGCTTCTTGCGTGTGTCTCATACTCTATCTCTTTTGGGATATACGGGAGGAGTTGGGGCCTCCCTGCCCGGAGGTCTATGGACGGCCCGGCCGACCCCGGCAGAATTTCCCCCCGACAATGGATTCTTGGGTGTGCCTGGGTCTGGATGAATGTATGGGTCTGCCTGGATGGATGTACTTGGTTTCCTGGATCTTGAATGGATTCTGCATCTTGAGTGAGTGAGTCTTGAGTGTCCTTGTGTTTCTCTGTCTTCCCCTTGTATAGCCAAAATGATGTCATCAAATTTACAACCTGGGGGGAAATACTCTGGAATTATTCCTCTCCTGGGATAGGACAGTGTACAGGTCCGCCTTCCTCCCCCTGGGGAAATTACATAATTTATGTGTTTGCATTTATGACCTTTCTTTGTCTCTCCAACCTACTTTTTACCACAAATGAGTTATAGATCAAAACTTCAAACTTATACTAGCCACCACCATGAGAAGTAGATATGCAGATTCAATACATGACAGGGAATTGGACAATCCGACCGCCGACTTGTGCGAGGTCGCATCGCCCTTTGGCACACTTTCGCCATTTTTAAGAAATGCATAATATTAAACACTCTGCCAATGGCTACACATGATCCCAATAGCAATTCGCATCATGCCACCCAATTTCATATTTGTCCCATTTATAATTCACCCCAAAATGCGTCTTTCGTGGCCATTTCAGTTCACCAAGTGCTAGAAACATGTGCTTGGTCTCTTTACATTTGTCAAAGAATCACATGGAAAACTGGCAGAAGACAAAATTATTTCTTATTCAGGGTGCTGAAAGAAATGTCTTAAAGTACTGCAGTCCTATAATGTCAATGGGTTAGATTTGTCACATGTGTGGGTGGTGTTGCAGACCCCCACAGCAAACTGTCTCTGCCAGGTTTGGCTTACAACATAGGACTTTTATGATGCCCTTTGAAGTTTGACAGTCCCTTCTTTAGAGGGGTGCTGCAGGAAATCGCAGCTCTCGGTCAAGCACCAGCCCTACTTGCTTCTGTTGTTCCTTCTGGCAGGGTTACCTGCCATTTTAGCAGGGCAGTGAATCCTCACACTCTCAGCCTTTTCATATAGTATTGTGGGCCGGGTTCATTATAGATGCAACTTTTCTTTCCGTGGGAGGCTGGGCTGGTCATTAAATTCAGTGCCTGGGCCAAAAACCCAGTTTACTGATTTCTGAGTCCTTTCTATGTAACCAAGTCTTAAACCCCGACCCACATATTCAATCACATTTCTGTGCAAGCAAAAGCTGTCATTTGACATTAACTTTTAAACTGCATTTTCCTTATTATTAAAAGAGCAGATTCACACGTGTGTTCATTTACGTTCATTTCAAGTTTACAAATGCGGTTTCTGCAGACCACAGGATGTTTTTTTCAATTAATCTTCTGGGGGGTTTTGTATATACTGTTGGTTTATGGGCACAAATGGATGATACACAGGATTTCTTTGATGCTGACATGACAGTATTCTGATAATTCCGTCCACGTTACCAATAACATGTGGCACAAACACATGTGCAAAGTGGGGAGGGAGAGTCTAATGGGAGCTGTTTTGTGTGATCCCTCATCCCATATGCCATGAGTGCCTCTAAAGTTTGTATAGCAAACACAGAACATTGCTTGACACGTCTTGCACCATGCATGACATGAGGACAGTTCCAGGGTAAAATAGCCATCATACAGTGGGTAACAACGGAACACTCTCCACGTGAGGATAGTTTTATTAAACAAAACGCCCCTGATGATCGATGTTAAAAAACAACACAGGGTAATGAAATACACTCGGCCAGGCCCAAATAGGGGAGAGATTAGAATAGAAGACCACACATTTCTGCAGTGCATTGAGGCACAAGGGAACAAAATACCTGGTTGCTGGAATAGAGGCCAGTTACAAATAAAAGGAAGTGTGTTTACCACCGACGGGTGGGTCGATGGATTGATAGGCTGCAAAGCCCAAGCACTCCTAGCACATCCTGGGGAGGTTTGCAGAATGCAAATAAAGTGTGCCTTGAAGAATGGCCTGAATACACGAAATGGCTCACCTGAGTAGAAAATGAGGGAGCACCACAACACATAATATCAGTCAAAAATGCAACTCTGTGCTTTAGAAATAATGGCATAGTGAACATTGGAATGAACACAGGTTGTGAACGCGTTTTTGATGTGCCAGGTAAGAAAGTAGGCACAGCTGTTTTAATGGATCACTATTGGGATTGTGATTGAAAGTCCTACATGCACCTAACCCCAAATTGGGGAGGTCTCTGCTCCATAGTGAAAATAACTGTACCACCACTGGTGGTGCCTCTGAGTGAGGTTCAGATTGGTGATTTCCTCTGATGAGTGAACACATTCGAAATAAAAAGTCTCTAACCCTAAAACGCACCAAAAGGGAAAATTATTTTTCAATACAATCAGTAGAGGCATATGAGGACATGCCAGATGAACATAAACTGTTCGCAGAATCACAATGTTCTTTACCTCTATCTTGCCCCCGGCTTGCAAGCATCAACAAATGCCAAATGATTACCAATAATCAGATGGAAGCAGTTGCAAAGAATAAATGCAACTATAAAAGGCTTTAATACGATTAAAAACAAGTATGTCCTTGATCTGTTAGCTATGGAGGGAGGCGTTTGCTAAGATCATCTGATCTTGCTGTATGTAGAGTGATGAATCAACAATGATTCCCCCAGGCAACCTGTCCTGGGACCTTTCTCATGTAGCCAGGGGACGGCAGATGATTTCTGAACTCGACCCTGGGGGTGGTGTTCTGTGGGAGGATCACATGGAGTAAAGCAGGTCAGGAGGAATTGGAAACCCCCTTGTTCAACTTTCCCCAAAGCTCCACTGAAGCAGAAGTGGCATGGTTCATGCTGGCAGCCCAGGCAGAAGCTGAAGAAGAGAGAAGACGCTGGGACCACTGGTTGGCAGATATCAGCTGCCAGTTCCGAGAGGGTCTTTGTTTCCAGAAATCTGAAGTGCAGAGGTCATGCAGAGGGAAGCGTACAGGAGGGAAGCTCGCCCCCTTGTGACCTGTTCTGCAGAAGCTGTGCAGTAGGAAGCGTGCAGGTGACTGTCTCCGGTGGCTGGCGTGCACCAGAGGGCCTCCGGAGTAAGAGGAGCTTCAAAAGGAGGTAGCGTGGATGGAGGAAGACTATGAGTAGCAGTTTGTCATGTCACAAGGAGCCACATCAGAAGAGGTCCTGTGAGCGGCGAGGAGAACGGAGACGCATGCCTTACCCGGTGAGTTCACAAGCAGGCAGTGACCCCGGAGCGCTCCGTCCCCACTCGCGTGTCAGAAACAGATGTTTGGCGAGTGAGAAATGCTCACGTAGAAGTAAAAGTAATTGCCAAACTGGTTTTTAAGACCGGCTATTGCAAAGCAGCATAAGCAGAACTCGTGTAGGAGTGAAAATGATTCACAAGTTGGTTTTAAATACGAAACTCTTGCAAACGCAGCAGAAGTCTATTATAACCAAGCCAAATGGCTGTATCCTTAAAAGAGTAAGTCTGTAGAAAACCCAGCAACCTGAGGAGACAACTGTATTGAGAGTCAATACTTACAAGCAGTGCCCAAGCCAAGAGAGACTAAGACCAAGACAAAAACAATCTAGCCAATATTGCCATCAGCAGAATGGGGCTAATGCAGGGTCTATAAACTCTGAAACATGTTGCCCATATTTTGTACAGCATATGGTACATGCTGGCATAAACACACATTGCCAAAACCCAGGGAGAAGCAGGAAGAGACATTTTCCCTGTCAGTAATTGGTTACTTGTGTAGTGGGAGAAACACTAAAAGGTACAGCCTTTTTATGAGTGGCATAAAAAGGCTGTAGTTCTGAAAAAAGGTAGCCAGAGGGAGAGGAGCATCATTACAGAACAGTGTTAAAGAGCACCAATGTGAATTTTGTTGTCCCTGAACAGTTGTTGAAAGTTTTGAAGCTGCAATTTGTTGAAAACTGTGAAGCTGTTGTGAACCCCTTGTCAGTTCATCTTAACCACCTAAACGCATTTGTTGTGGTGAAACGCTGTTCGGGCAGGGGAGTGTACCCAGATGGCAAACCTTTGAAGTTGAATGCCTGGCATGGAAGAAGACCATGTGGAAGTTGAAGAAGTGCTACCAGGTGGTACTGATAGAGACAATATATATTGTTTGTGGTGCTAAAGGAATACTGATGTAGAGCTGTTGCAAATAAGCTATATTTCTTTAGAAGTTATCAGTGTGGCAAAATCACCCTGACCAAGACAATTATTGTTGCTATTGATGAACTGAGAAATTATTCAAGAAAAAGGAAGAGCCTCAATTTTCTGTATGGAATTTTCAATTGACAAGTTGCAACAAACTGTATTGGATCTTTGTTACAAACTAGGATTTCCTTGCGTTACTTCCTATTACTGTGAAGCAGAATCACATTTAAACCTGGGGAAGAGGTGCTCGCCCAGGTTATAAAGAGAGACTGTAGTTTCATTGGTAATTCAATCATTTTCGTTTTGAACTGCTGTGTATTTCCTTATTAATTTGTTATATGTAGTAGTGTGAGGGACAGATATCCTTTGTCAGAGTGTTTCATTTAGTTTATTTTAGGCATGAAAATCCTCGTCAGGCTAGGGATATTGAGGCGTTCATCCAACCTTTTATTATAATAAAATGGCATTTATTGAGAAAATTTCACAATGTGGTCTGCCTCACATTCCTGACCCCTAACAGTACAAATCAGCAAACTATGAGGAGAATGGGGCCCTTACAGAGGCTATCGCAGCCCTACAGGAACTGCATGCCAAAATGGTGTCAGAGGTGGAAAACAAGGAATATGATGACTGCTTTGATTACCTGTTTTCATGGTTACCCACCTGGTTGGCAAAAACATTCAAAATATTATTGCCCATATTGGTACTTGCCCTGACAGCTTTTTATGTCGTAAAAATAAAACTGAACCAATTTAAAAAGGTGAGCAAGAAGGCACTGGAAATTATCATAATAATAAATGTGGATGCCCTAGTACATCATTGTACACAAACAGATGAACTACCCAGGATGTACCCCTTAGAACGTCCTATTGGACCTCTTGGGACATTGTCCGAAATGTCCCGTAGACCCCCACAATTACACCGAACAGTGGGTAGATTGTGAAGCTGATGGCGGTTGTTGCTTCATGACCTGTGGTCCGGAAGAATATGTAGTACATGGAGGGAGCTTGAGGCAAGTGAACAAAATATGGATACACAAATATTACTATAGTGAAATGTGCAGAAGTATGGATGCAGTCTGAAATTCAACGAGAGGTGGGAATGTGATGGTGCAGATGAATGCGTAATTACCAAATTATGCCCTGGCCCCATTACCATAAGGTCGAGAGATGCTACAGATTGAGACAGCCTTAGCACCCCATGAACACAGGGGTGGTGGTCAATATGAGTTAAACTGAGCTCCATGAAATAATATGCATAGCTAAAGTTAATGTACATGCAATCTACTATAAAATATTATTTAGGTTGTGCGACACATGTAAGGACTAAAAGTAGTTGTAAAATGCACAAATAGCTTGCATTATTAATAGTACAACACAGTATAAAAGGACATGAGGTTCCTGTGTAGCAAGAAAGGGACTCACTACACTGATAGGACAGTTTGATTATAGGTAGATATGATGCTGAATACATGGGCAGGGACATCATCGTATGGCAGACGTATTAGACAAGTAGACGAGGATATAGGGTGCTAATGTGGAAACAGGAAGACAGAAGTGCAGCCAATTTCCTACTGCCGAGGCCGCAGCAGGTCTCAGAATTGGATGTACATTGAAAGATCGAGTCCCAAAAGATAGAATTACAAAATTGTGAACCCCACTTGTTCGCATTTTGTAATTTGATCTTTTGGTTATTTTTTTTTTGTCCCCTGCCATGCTTTTAATGTATGCGGGGAACTCCTGTGACCCCGAAGCATCTAATACCGAACTAGTGGAACGGGGGACACCACTGCTCCTCTTGTTCAGTATTTTGGGATTCAGTCTTTTCAACAAGGCTGAATGCACCACCGAGCTCAAGATGCTGAATTTACAAACACACTTGTATTCTAGCAACTTGTGCAGAGCCCAGACAGTAGCTCACTGCGTAGCCAAGGTCAGAAACAAGGAAGGGAGTAATAGATGAACAGAATGCAGGCAGACGATAATGGATCCCAAGATGGGAAGCAGTAGACTCCCAAGTTAATCAATGTTAATAAGAGCAGACACAAGTACCAATTGATGTCCAAGTGCATGAGATTGGTAAAGCCTGAAGACTTTATAGACAGTATTTGACTAGAGCCCCAAGTTGCCACAAAGAACACAACATGCACGCCAGAATTAGCTAAAACCTTAATAAATAGAAGGAAATCCACTCTCAAACATGGTACCCTAACACATGCTCAAGACATGAAGAACGTTGGATATTCATCATGAGCCAAGCACAGATAAGTCACCTGCAGGACTGTAAGAGAGCCCCACCCTCAGTTCGGCTGGGAGGATAGCTCAGGGGCAACGTTTGTCTGGGAAGCAAGGCAACACTTGGCAACACAGGGTTGAATCTTTGGCTCTCACTTGGAAACTGGTCGAGAGTATTTAGCTTGTTATAAAAGAACAATTATAATAATAATTAGCCAGGCCATTGGGGCGAAATTAGTACTGAACACCACGTTTCCCAGAATGCCCCACTAGATCAACATCAAAACCTGGACTGGATCCAGGTAAGGCCACTAGAGATTCATGAGAGAGACTACATGTGGGGATGTATAGTAAATCCACAAAGAGCAATGGAACGCCACACCCAACCCAGGCCACCCATGATATTTAAAGGAAGGACAGGACCACAACTCCCTGTATAACTCCAGGTTGCTCAATGAAAACCCAGACCGGAGGATGAAACCCCAAACAGAGTCACATGGAGTGGAGGACTGTGGGGCAGACTAGGCCAACCCACAGAGGTTTCTAAGGCAGAAGGAAGATAGCACACATTCCTTTTTAGCATTTTTACTAGAGTTATTTGAATTTTGATAAACCTTCCCCTTGTATTTTATAGAAGTTCCACAAGCATGCTCAAATGCAACTTTTATCTGTCTTCTTAGCTACAAAAGATATTATATGCTTTCAAAAGACAGCTTCAACAAAATCCTAACTAATAATCGTAGAGGTTTATACTGACTTACTGATAAAGAATTGTTTATGAAACTCCTTAGCAGATGACAGAACATCATTACCACACAAAGAGCATTGCTAACGATTTTTTGGAGGACGTGGTTTTGTTAAGAACATCAAAAGATGTAATGACTAGAGTGTAAACACGGGCTTATGGAATCCACATAGCCACTTATTTAGTGGCAGATATCATTGAACTCGTAAGGTACAGACAGAAACAATCTGTGAGAGCATATTATGATGAACAGAATAAAAGGTACAACACAAATCTGAAGGGTGGGTCATCTTCCCTGTATCTACCAAATCAAATTCCTAAATACAGCATAAAAATCAGCTCCCAGTAAATTTAGATGCGATGCAGATTCTCTATCAATAAAGGGTCCTATCATGGTATGTTATGTTATGAAGCGTTTCTACTGCTCCCATCACTATCATGGTAGTCTTATGGAGCCAGTTCCGGGAAATTGGTGTACTGTGCTCCCACCCAGAGAAAACATGTGACAATGGCTTGGGGAGGAAGCCGAAGCAATGAAGTCGCCACAAACTATAAGGTTCAGCAAGTCCAACCAAAAGGTGGGATCTGGGCCTATGGCGCCACATGTTTATTGCGTAAAAATATGATGCCGGTGCTAAAAAGCTGCTTAAGTAATGCCCAACTGCTTTTATTATTATGACAATGAGCTGTTTTGATTAAAATAGGCAATACACTTCACTTCACTTCCGCTAATGATCAATGTTCTTTTATACATCCAGTTGAGGGCTTGACATTAGTTAAAATATTCCTCCTCTTAATGGGAACATTAACAACGATTACACTCCATGAAATGCATTGAAGTAGCATCAAACTCTTTTTAAGATATGTGGGTTAAAGAATACTAATGAACATCACAATTTGTAATATGAAATAATATAGCATGTAGTGTCAGGAACAACTTACATGGTCGGGGGTAACCACAGTTTCCTCCTTGTGGGACACCTGTGGCAACCCCGTTGGACGCAGCGATGGCTACGGCATTTGCGATCATACCGCATATAAGGAAGCGGGTCAGGAAGCCGAGCGTCTTCCAAACATTTCCAGGGCTCAGAGACTCGCTGAGCCTCATATACAGCCTCTTTTTTCAAGACCACGAACCTTCATTTTGATTTAGGTAATTAGACTTCTTGTTTTGTTCTATTTGTGTTGGGGACTTCTACTTTTACACAGGTCATGTAACTGTCACGCTTTTAGTTGGAACGGCTGAGCAAGTTTACATTGGACACATGACTATGTTTCAAGGAGATCGCTTTCCTATTCTCAGGTAATCCACCTCCAGGAAGGGTAAGGGGAACCTTTGCCTGTAGAGAGCTCTAACACACATTGTATTCTGCTTGTCTCCATCTAGTTCCCATCATTACAATCTATCCTAGCCCTAGAACATCAAACTACTCGTTCAAGTGCCCCTCCCCCCACACTTGGGGAGGACAGAAAATCACAACACGTATTCCAGCGTCCCCACACACACTTGGAGAGGAAGGTGGAACCCAAAGCTCTGTGAGTACATTACAGCATTCAGTTCGACTTTTTTTATCTGGGTGTAATAACTGCATGGTTCCTGAGAGTCCAGGTTAGTGATGTTGGTTTGAAATCTGACAAGTAGTGCTGAAAGAAATTAGAAAGGCCACCTAGAGGCTAACAAGTTCAGCCTCCATATAATAAACTGTACAAGAAATTGTTGGGAGAAACTCCCAGGTAGGTTCGAGGGTTATTAGGAGTTCACAGACTCACGACTCATGGAAGGCCCAACACCTTGCCCCAAAAAGGAACGCAGGCCCAAGCAAATAGCAAGTTCAAACTGCAGGTAATTACAGCCAGAACCAACAGGGATCAGTGCAAGGACATCTATACATGTTAGTTTACTGGTTCTCCCATGTCAGTTGTCAGGCCTGTCCCATCCCAATATTGCTATCACTAAACAATGTTGCAGTGTGAGGGTCTTACCATTCGTTCTTGCCCATTGCTACCCACCCCTAGGATACTGAACTGTGGTTGGCTAGAGCTGCCATCCCCAGGCCTGGTATCTGAAATTATTCTCAGCTTGAGGTGTACCTTTTCAAGGTAATAAGAACAATTACGTGTCTGCATTGTAACTTGTGTGCACCACCATAGTCAATGCGAGTGCACGTTCACATCGTGCAACACTTGTCTTCTCGTTCTAACAACTTGGTTGCGGCTTCTGTCTGGCAATGTGAGATCACTCCTCTTCCCAGCACCGGTTTCGATTCATCATCTGAGTCGGCCGAGTCACGTGTTCAGAGACCGTGATCAGGTCTTCTTTAGCTCTGAATTATTCTGAATTATGAGGATTTATTTGCCTTCACTGCAGCTGGTGTTACTGCCGTTCAGGGAATGGAATGTCATTCGTACCTGGTAGCCTTGGCAGCGGGCCCTGTTGCACACGTTTTTTCTTCTGTTTAGCCTGAATTCAACTCAGCTCAGCTCCTGCCGAGGGTCTGTGGCCTGCTGTAATTTCCTAAGCCATAACATGGCTTCTACATGTTTGTCCTATTCTATGTTCTCCATATGTTAGTCGTACATGGCTCTGTCAGGTCCCATACATAGGTGTTCCTGCAGCTCCATAGGGTTAATTGCGTATAAGTGTCTGCAAGCTGGTTCAGGATCTCTTGCTTCTTGTGGTTTCTGTGTTGCTGCATTAGCTAATGACAAAATAATAAAGTAAAGGTAGTATGTATATGTGTCTCTCTTCTAACTTAAAGAACTGTTACGCATGTGTTCTTCGTGTATTTGGGTGTGTGATTGTGTCCCGATGTGCTGATGGCAGGTGTGCTTCCTGTCTAATGCTGCTATGTCACGGTGTCTCTAACGACGTCAGTGGCTTTGGCTTCTTGGCGCTTTTAGTCAATACAGTCAATAGAAGTCTCCTTAGTTGCCTGAGGCTCCGCATCCACTCTGGGTAATGTGTGGACTGCTCCTGGGCTGTATGGTTGGCTGAGTGGGTATCTCTCGACATATTTGTCTATCATAGGAGCACTAGGAATCGGTTCAAAATAGTATGGGTCGATCGCAGTAGCTCCTGTTCTTCTTCCAGGCCATGCATCTTATGGGAGGGGCTGCAGGGGGTGAATTTGTCCATCCCTCCTCAAAATAAACACTCATAACGGTAGAAAAGAAAAGACAGAAAAGCAGACAAATATAGCAAAAAAGAGCAGAGAAAACGGGAAAGTCATGCCAGAGCAACTATGAAGTAATATACTTTAGTCACAATGGACAAAGTTGCAAACATGAAAAACGAGGCTAAGTGGATCAAAAAGACTGTCCACCAACCATCCTATCTCCCGACAGGATTTATATGTTAACACCTAAATTATTGAATATTAGATACTATAAAGGAGGATGCTCTATGGAAGCAAGATTGGGGTCATATATCAAGTTTTTCCTCCAAGTGTTTGGTAGAGGACTTCAGATATGCTGAGTAATATCCATATCTTCTTTATTGCAGGAACATTTCTTCTTTGAGCCTGGCATGGCCTAAAAAAACCCAAAATGCACCATCTGTATGTGACCTTAAAAGTGCATGAGTGAAGCAATTCAGAGCAGCTTTACCTTGTCTTAATGCTGAGCAAAAGGGTAGACATTCCTGTCAGTGAGCAACAGTAGATATTGCTATATCCTGCACCACAGATATCCCATTACCAACCCATATAAGTAGTTTGGCCTATTTACTGTATCCATCATCATCTGAAGTTGGGCACAGACAAAGAAGTGGGACTATTAAAGTTGTACAGTATTTTTCCTTTCTGCATTCATAGTCTTTGGTCCCACACAATGTTCTCTCAGGATATTTAACATAGAGCCCTTACGAAGGTCCAAGCCATGCTGGTGTGGTTTAAAAAAAGAGAATTAGTTTATCACCTTCAACCTTTTCAACTTCTACTGGGTTTTTTCAAAGATTAAGAAGGACCTCCTCCAGAGCGGCAACCAAGTTAGACCCATCCTCTGCAAGGAAACCTGTTTGTCATCTAAAAGTTGATGTTTCGTTGATAGTCTTAAGCTCCCATAGTTCATTAAGAATTGTATCCATTATTGGTCAACACTTTAGTGTGTCTTCAGCACACCTCCGACGTCAGATCATTAATTTCTAGATTATTTTGAGAGAACACGCAGCAGACAAAATTGGGTCTTAGTAAATTAGAGCATTAACAGAGGTAATAGTGGAGTATTTTGTAGCCCCTTCACAATTTGAGACAGTAAGAAGAGATTGGCTAAGTGAATATTTGTTAGGATCATAATAGTGGCAGGTAGCAGCTGTAAAACAACAACATTACTTAGTACACCCCTCATTTTGTTCAATGTAAGTGTGATCCCAGAAATCCTGTTGAGAGATCCTTGTTGACTATAAAAATGCTTTGTAATTTCCTAGCTTACATGATTTACAATGTAGCAGTTGTGTGGATAAAGGTGGCTTGTGAAGGACCTAAACGTGTAAAATGCTGGTTGCATTGAGCAGCGCCACAGTATGGTCTATGTGAATGATGAAGCACTGCCCAATATATGCAGGCCAGGATAGAATGCTTGACTGGAAGAAGCTGGAAAATACATATGTGTAGGAGCAGCAAATCAAAATGAATATCCTTTAATTTCAGAACATTATCTCTCTCATGTTACTAAGAGGGGTATCATTCAAGCATCTGTTATAAAGCCGAGCGTAAAGGATAGAACCCTTCATTACCTGCAGAAGGTCATCAGGAAAACACATCTCATCTTGTAGCTTTGTAGCTGGGACACTAGATCAAATCCTAGCTACAGCATATCTGGGTGCCCTGGAGCGAAAAAGGAAACAGCTAGCCTCATCTGGTCAGAAAACAAACGGCATACCACCCAACAAATTAGATCGGAATGGAGCAAGGCTACTTGGCAGCCATCCTAGAAGGCTCCTGGCCATGTCCTCTGTCCTAATGTTTCCATAGCTTTCTGATATACCAGAGGCAATCGCATTTATAGTTCTTATTACAGTACAATCTGTGAAGAACATGCGTTCAGAGTATTCAAGTGTGCATTGTGTTTCTTTCTGTGGGTATCCAGAGTGTTTAGCTATAGAGTCTTGTAAACATTTAGTAACCAATTGCAAATTGTGATGTGGGCGTTAAGCAGACCCAGTGCATCTGGCAAAGTGCATGCACAATTCCTAAGTATCATAACAGCAAGTTTGGAGACGTAATAAATCGTCCACAGTGAAGGCGCCAATAGCAGATGGAAACTGACTTGAATCGATGAATGAAATTGATGAGGAGGAATCCTTTATTTTGATTATATATAATCTTCTATTTCTTTAGACAAAAGAAGCACATACACAGAGTAAAAAAAAAGAAGTGCAGCACAATTGCCTGTAGGTATACACATATGTCAACTTAATGCATACGTTTACGCAAAACTTTACATCCAGATGACTCCATCATCAACCCATGTTTTTGGTACATATTGTTAGTCAACAGAGTCAAGCGTTGTCATGTTCTTCGTGTCTATTTGAGCACCTTATCAAGCTGATTGATCTTAAACAAAACAATAAAGAAATACAAATCATAGATCAGTGTGTATAAACCATTATTTAAATTGTACTAATGAAATAGGTGTATACCAAGAAAGATATTATATGATGCTTTACTTGTTCCTTAAACAATTCCTGCTTAATTATTTTTCCATGCGTAAACCACTATTTTCTTATTCTCTGATAGTCAGTGTAGTACAATAAAGGGTAAGTGATGCATTGGCACCTCTAATGCCACAATAAGTACCAATGCAAGATATGTCTCGCCTGTGATGCAGAGATGCTCAGCTGAGTGTTGGGCATGCACAGCGTTCACTGAGACACTAGCAACACTAATATGCATCCATTTTTCACGGTCATTGAAAAAAAAACAAGGGCTAACATCGGGAGGCACAGAGAGCCAAAAATGTACAATGCAACCATTACTGCTCTTGTTATATAGTGATGCCAAGAAAGGGAGATTAACAAGAGCGGTCCTGGGAGTCCCTCTGCCACACATTAGTCCTGGTTATGAGAGACTTGCCCAGAGTGTTTAGCTCACTATCTTTCACAGAGAAAACATATTCCAAGCATATCAGTCTTAGTCCTGCCCTGGGGCAGTCCAGCACCGAAACGCTAGGCAATTCTCCTCTGAACAAGAGTACCAACAGCAACCCCAGACATGTGTTTCAGTCTGGTTGGACCTCATCGGTAGGGTGGAGCTGTGCCTCTCTAAGAACAGTGAGCAAGTGGTCCACGTCTGGATTCCCCTAGTTACTTAGGGTGAGACCCAAAGTTACTTAGATATGCAAATTAACAAGTGGGGTCCTGGGAGTCCCTCTACCAGACATTAGTCCTGGTTACGAGAGATTTGCCCAGAGTCTTTAGCTCACTATATTTCACAGAGAAGAAATATCCCAAACATATCAGTCTTTGTCCTGCCCTGGGGCAGTCCAGCACCGAAATGCTAGGCAATTCTCCTCTGAACAAGAGTACCAACAGCAACCCCAGACACGTGTTTCGGTCTGGTTGGACCTCATTAGTAGGGTGGAGCTGTACCTCTCTTATATTAAATACATTTAAAATATTTTTAAGATATGTTGGGTGTCTTGACCCAGGTTCAAGTTATTATGCTGCAACATTTGGTGCTGTGCGCTTAGAAAATCCAAGATGGTGGAAAAGCCCACATTTGCGCCAGAATCCAGGAGAACTGCGCAGTTTTGCGCACACCAAAATGGTCCCCTGACCTGCCACTCACCAGTGCAAAGAAAGATGGTTCTGTTCAAAATCCGTTTTTATTAATGTCAAAAACTGCTAAGATCATGGGCCCGGAACCACCAAACAAAAATCCAACCCTGGTTGAGTGTTTTACTTTACTCTACTGCAGATCCACATCAATGCCTTGTCAAGCAAGGATCATATACTATCAAGTAAAATCCTTTCTTTTTGAAATGTATTAATTCAAGACAGCTGTCAAAAATAGGTGCAGTACCGGCATTGGACACTGACTGGCGCTGGTGCTCTATAAATCCTGACAGGAGAGCTGTCTTGCAGAACTGTGCAGTGAACAGAAGGGGGTTTTATGGAATTAAAAGTTCAAAAGACTTGCTTTTCCTGAGAACCATTAACACCTCAGAGACACACACAACAGCCCAGGATATCACATGGCCCTGTTGATTGAGAGGGAGGAGTTTCCCCTGCAGCCTGCGGGACACAACACAATAGACCCTTTCAATTGAATGGGGTATGCTGATTTTAAGTGTGGACTGTAAACAGTCTTCTGGAGAAAGGAGAGGCCTGTGATCTCTGACTCACCAAGCTTCTGGGGGCGGGCCAGACTGGATTTGGATTCATATTGCAGCAAATATATGTTTAAGTTAAATGCTTCTGAAATATTGTATTAAGCTTACAAAAATGTACAATTTGGAGATCCTTAATCTGAAAAATGTACCCACAATTTGAGACCAGACTCAACTCTGTACCATGTTCTGAGGCAAAACCCCATGAATTATGGAGATTGCAGACACGGGGTTTATGCTAGAAAAATGAAAATTTACTGGAATATGTGTAGAGAGGCGGTGTACATCTGTGTAATTTTTGGTTAAAATCCAATATTGGTAAACCAACCAAAAAACGAAAAATGTTGGCATTTTTTAACCCTAGCTCTTAGGAAGAACAGGGTTAGGCAAGAATATACCTTGAGCAATCCGTCATGCAATTTAGGTAATATTAACAAGTGGGGTATATTGCAAATGTGGATTTTATCAAAAAGAAGATATGTTGCACGGACACAAAGGGGCGTTTCTTCAATAGATTGTAAAATGATGACTCACTCTGACACACTATCCCTTCTCAAATCAGGTCAGAGAGAATCCTTGACCTATCAAATCGTGAGAGGGTTGGGCGTGCAGAATGAGCCGACCCACCCACTTTCAAAAGGCATAAAAAGAGCAACTGAAAGCCAGACAGGGAGATTCACTTCCCACTTCAAGCTGATTTCTTGCAGAGCACTTTGCCAGAAGACACCAGATCCAGCACTTAGACTTCAAATCCAGACAGAGACCAGAACTTAGAATTCAGACTCCAGAACTTAAAGCAAAGGCCTAAACCACAAGCTGAATTCTCTTCCTCAGGCCTCAAAATCCTTTGCAAACTATTCAACCGCTGGGCTGCACGGTTTGCTGCTTGCTAAGAATCCTGTGTATCCAGAACCGTCAGATCCGATTCAGGAGACCCAGACCAGTACCCAGAAAGCAGTGCTGTATACAGAATCCACTTGATGCAGACCAGCAGAACCAGAGATCCAGACCAGATCGCTGTGAGCAGAACCGGTACTAAAGACCGTCCGTGGCAAGAGAACCAGCCAACCTGACCAGGCCCTGACGGCCTATTTCAAATTTATAGTGTGAGTACTCAGCTAGAACTGTGCCAGAACCAATCTCTTAGTCTAAAATAATCTGATTCAAAACATTTGAACCTGTCCAGAACTGCATCATAGGAATCGTGTGTTCATTCTGTCATTTCAAAGCTGTAAAAGTGTAATTCTGTCATTCTGAAACTTTAATTTCATTTCTAAAAATCTATCTCCACAAAATCGTCCGTATCTAAGATTCTAAGCTTTCCAACAAGTCTTATAGTTATTCCGTACTCGCGCTCGACGCAGTCAGAAACATTGCCGCAAATTAAAAAATTAGCTCCTGTCAAAATAGCCGCTTTTGCTTGAACTGCTAGAATTTGTTTTCAACCTGCTAATCCCTCATTGAGCATTGCCAGTGTGACTTGAACTAATCTTAAATAGCTATCACCTACCCTGAACCTCCTACAGGGAATTAAAATCATTTTTAGCATATTTTACTTAATTGCCACCACATTTAAAAGGATTTGCCTGCTTTAAAATCATGCCTGTTTTCCTCCAAGCTCGCTGGGGGGAACTGGAACTTTGTATTGCATTTTGTTTGTATTCCTGAAAATTGTGTGCTCTCCTTCCATCTCCTTATATTGCATGGGGGGGGGGTGAATTGCCACAAGGGGAAAAGTGAACATATTATCTCTTGTGAAACCCTATCAGTTTATTTCTGTACTGAATTCTTTCCATCATTGTTTTTCCTTGAAACCATAAAAGCATTCTCAGTTACCTTTTCCTTCCTATACCAACTCCTAAGTAATCAAATAAGCGTACAATTGTAATATTATCCATTGTTGATAACTGTCATATTCTTAAGTGTGATATCACATATTAATTTATTATAAAAGGGTGATTTATATATATATTGTTTAATTTTGCAAATAAATCTTTTAAATTTCAAAACACACCTACTTCTTGGCACAGTGAGGTCAGGGGGATTCAACAAGAGGGGTGTTATATAAGGGTTTATCATCCAGAGTATAACTTGTCATAAAAATATATAAATAAGGGCTTCCCTTGGGCGTCCCAGACGAGGCTCTGACTTAGTGGGATTGCTGAATTGAAGTCACTTAACAGATAGTCCCAGGTCCTTATATATAGTTAAAGAGTACACTCTAAAAATGGTTCCAGCATGTCAAAAATCACATCACAGAATCACGCATTTCAAGCAGTACGTTGCATGTGATCAACAAGCAAAGGGTGAAGTGGGACTATTCTGACAGGACAGACATTTTTCCATTATAACTCCAATAACATTGTTATTGGAAATAAGATTTTTCAGAAATTTAAAAAAGCCCTTAACGAAAGATCCAGTGGAATGTTATACATGATAAACAACTATTTCTGTGTATGCGTACCAACATTTCTAGAGTATTGTCCTTCTGATAACAAAATAAAAAATCATTGTGTTGTCTTGTTTCAAGCCAAATGTTGTACTTCCTAAGTGGCATATCCAACAGCTTTCTAACTGTCCAAGCCGTGCCTCTTTACTGCTTCCTCTTGGCTAGCCTATGTCCTTGCCAATGCTAATTAACAATGAATTGTTATTTTTGCTGTGTACATAATGTTGCTGCCAATGCTTAACCTTAGGATAACAAATATTTGGATTTTAATGCCACAAATTTGTTCCATTATCCATTCCTTGCAGAGTTTCTTGGTGCTAGCAATATTAATTTTGTTGCAGTCACAAACTAACTTGTATACATGGATGTTAATTTACAGTTAATTAAACCTCTTGTGTTGTATCATGGTTTTCTTGATAATGGAATGAAGGTGGTTTTACTCAAAACAAATAGATATATCACATACTTACCACATAAGTATAAAAACCTGCAGGTTTTGATCATAACCCTTCAGCCTTTGGATTAACATCCACACCCTTAAAACCTGTCTCTCCACCATCACCAACTAGATGGCCACACACTTCCTGAAACGCAACCCTTCCAAAACAGAATGACTCATCATCACCTCCTCCCCCCAAGGCACAATCCCAACCTCAACCCCTGGATTCAAGAACTCACTACTGATAACCCACACATATCCCTCGCCACACCATTTAAATCGCTGGGCTTCACCATCGACCACCACCTTTCCTCCACAGACCACATAGCCGCTGCCACCAAAACATGTAATCTACAACTACAACTCCTATGCAAAATCAGACCTATCCTTCCTCCTGATGACTTATGCACCACAGTCCAAGCACTAGTTGTCACTAAGCTGGCATATGGAAACGCTCTCCTCACTGGACTCCTCAACAACACCCTTGCCCCCCTGCAAGCCATACAAAACGCACCAGCCAGACTCATCCTCCACCTACTCAAATATGCACACATCACCCCCACTCTTGCCCATCTCCACCTGCTCCCCGTTCCCCAGAGAATTGCCTATGAAAGACTCTGCATTTTATTCAAAGCCATCCACCTCAAAGATCCATCTTACCTTCATGACAAACTCAAACCCATCACCCACACAACCACCAGACAAGCAGCCAACACATTCTACATATTCCACTCTGAAAACTCAGATGCACACATTAACAACCATTTGCCCACTGGACACCCAGGACATGGAACACCCAACCTTTCCACATACGGACTTCATCCTCCATCACCACTTTCAGAAAGAGCCTCAAAACGTACCTCTTTTGCCATACTTAACCATACCCTCCTCCACTGCTATCACTTGTCAATCCTAACCTTCATATCCTTTCCTGAAACATTTTGTGACTTTTTTTTTCAACTTCCACCTTTTCAATATTTGAACCATGTAAGGTGCACCGAGATCCACTGTGCAGGGCCAGCGCTAAACAAAGAATTCAAACAAATGAAGAAATAACATGTATTTGTACTTGGATTGGACAAACTATTCTTTGTATGGTTGGATCTTTGGTAAAATGTATACTAGGCCAATCTTTTATGACATCTTTAATTTCTGTATCCAGTTGTAGAACTGTCCAATATCTTTAGAGGATTCTGCCAAGTTCGGAACTACTATGGGTGATTAGTCTTATTTCTGGTAAGGATAATTGTGATTTGTCTTTTTCCCAAACAGTGAACATTTTCATCATGGTATATTTTTAATCGGATTGATTGCTTTTTTGTAGAATGCCTCATTCGTATCCTGTTTGAAGAAATGCTTTGCATATTATTTTCTCTTCTTCTTCATATACCTTAACAACTAAACTCTTTCTTTTTCAGCTCTTATGAACTTTCCCTTGAAAATTGTTTCTCGGACCACTTTTCTATGACCACTGATGCTATGTAAGTCTGAATTTGCAGAAGCAGGTTTCCTACAAATTCTCATTTTGACTGATAGGTCTTCAATACACATTTCCAATTCAACAAATTGTATTGCGATAAGACAGTAGGATAGTACTCAGTACTTGTTGAATTCCTCCAGTCAACCACTCAACACCATCATTATATCATTAATGTGTCTGTAGTAGGCAATTGTGTTATTTAAAGGTAATACTTTATAACAAACTCATTCAAAATATTTAAGAGAACTGCAAAGCTACGGGAATATTGTGCTCCCATGGCAGTTCCATATGTTAGATTATAGTGCAATATTTCAAATGTTAAAACATTGAGTGTCAAATTAAAATAACCACAAAGAGGGGGTTTTAGGTGTTAGTACACAAGCATGGGGTCCGAAGTGCTAATAAGGTTTTCTTTTAAAGTTGTAAAACAGCACAGTGGCTGTTTCAAAACTTTTTGAAAAATCTACACAGTAAAATGGCCACCATGGTCAAAGGGAGAACGGAACTTCTTCTAGTCCCGTATTCCTTTCCATGACGGCCATTAGCACAGCAGGGGAAGAGGTTTGCCCGTGGGCTGTGGAGAGTCCAGAGAGAGGTAAGCATGTGTGTGGAGGATTTCAGGTGGAGTTTGGATTGGGGAGAGAGGTTGATAAAGGGATGTCAGGAGTGAGGGCAACTGGCGGCTAGAGAACGGGAAAGAAAGAAGGTTGCTTCATGCTGCTCAGTGTCCTCAAAAAGGGGTAATATCATGAGGCAATGCACGCATTCTGAACTCCCTGGATGACTGGGCAAACATCTGACATCACCTCCAAGGTTCTAATTAAGCAATAAGACCCGAGCGGCGGGGTAATGCCCCGGGGCCCTGAGTCGGTAATGCCCCTGCCGCTTGGGTCATATTGCTTTTAGTACCCCGGCCCGCAAGACCGTTTCGGGACAGAAAAGAAAAAAAAACAACTAAGAAAATGGCCACCGGGAAAGGGAAAACGGAGTTTGTTTTCCCTTTCCATGGCGCCCATCGGGAGTGGACGTGCTGGAAACAGAAGTGTTCCGTTCCCGAAAGAAGACAGAGAAGAAGGTAAGTGGGGATGGGAGGGAGGGAGGAAAAGTGGGGATGGGAGGGAGGGAGGAAAAAAAAAAGACAAAAAAAATGTACCTGCGTCCCCGGCGGGGGATGATGGAAGCCTCCAGCCGTGTGGAGGCGCGGAGCGGGGATTGCCCCACTCCGCACCTCCACAAGGCTGGAGGCTGCCATTGTCCCCCACCGGGGACAAAGGAGGCAGAAGTTAAGTGGGGTGGGGAGGGGAGGGCAGGGAGGAGGGAGGAAAGGGAAAACAAACAAAAAAAGCCTTACCTGAGTCCCTGGCGGGGGGCGAAGGCAGCCTCTCAGCCGTGGGGAGGATCGGAGCGGGGATGGCCCCGCTTCGAGCCTCCTCATTGGCTGAGGGGCGTCCATGCCCCCTGCTGGGTACAATGGCTATGGAATCCTGGCCGAGGCATTCCCAGCCGGGTAATGCCTCGGCGAGGGCCAATCAGAATGGTTGTCTCATTCTGATTGCGCCTTCGCCGGGTACTAAGCATGAATATTTGCCTGCAACAGAATCTATATTGGTCACATGAAGAGACGAGTCAAGAAAACGAAACATAAACATATTAATGGACTTCAAAATGAAGATATTCTTTATACTATGGCTGAACATAGACAGCAATTTACAATAAAGACCCGCCGCCTATGCACTGTATAAGGGAACGAATCTCAGTAAATGTTCACAGGTACAAAATTAATAAAGTACCTGTCTAAACTGAGTAACAACACAATAAAGGTTCTACGTCAAGAGAACAGCATGGAGTACAAAGATACATTTTATTAACAATTTCCTCAACAAAACACATGAAATCACAGTGCACTGTGCCCACCGCCACCACCTTGTCCCTAATGTTGTGTTCCAAATGGTGTTCTTCCTTTGCACGTGTGTCTTATTGTGCTTGGCACCGACAAGCTCCTCTGCATTGGACACCACGTCCATTACTAGCACCTACAGCTCCCCCTCACTAAATCTGGGCTTGCGTACCTGCATTTCTGGCACTTTTGACTTCCTCTTCTCTCCCGGCATCTTTCCTGTTGTTATGAGATTTATATGGCTGCAGGAATAGATACATTTGGAATGGATTGCCGTCACTGAGCTTTCTATTCATGCAAATATTCTGCTTGGCGCTAATACCGCCACACGGAATATCGTTCAGTAAATCCTCCACTTTTCCAGCGGAAGTGCCAATTCTCCTGAAAAGTGGGTGTTTTACCGATTGGTATCTGTTTTTGGCATTAATTCCGCTGGACTGAATTGTGTTAAAGTTGGATTAAGAAAATGCGCCACTGTGTTAAGATTTGAACTTAGAAAGTGTTCCTAATAGCGCCACTGTGTTAAAATTGAATTTAGAAAGTATGACTAACAGCGTCACTGTGTTAAAGCTGGAGTTAGAAAATGTGCCTAATAGCGTCACGGTGTTAAAATTGAATTTAGAAAGTATAACTAACAGCGTCACTGTGTTAAGGTTTGAACAAAGAAAGTGTGCCTAATAGCGTCACTGTGTTAAAATTGAATTTAGAAAGTATAACTACAGCGTCACTCTGTTAAGGTTTGAACATAGAAAGTGTGCCTAATAGTGTCACTGTGTTACAGTTGAATTTAGAGAGTATGACTAATAGCATCGCTGTGCTAAGTTTTGAACTTAGATAGTGTGCCTAATAGCGTCACTAAGTTAAAGTTGAACTTAGAAGGTATTCTCCACATCATTGAGTCTGCCCTAATAGCGTCACTGTGTTATGTTTTGAACTTAGAAAGTATGACTAATAGCGTCACTGTGTTAAGGTTTGAACTTAGAAAGTATGTCTAATAGCGTCACTGTGTTAAAATTGAATTTAGAAAGTATGACTACTAGCGTCACTGTGTTAGAGTTGAACTTGGAAGGTATCCCCAACATCATTGCATGGGCCCTGGTGGCGTTGCTGTGTTAGGGTTGAGCTTAGAGAGTGTGCCTAGTGGCGTCGCTATGTTAGGGTTTGAGCTTGGAAGGTATCCCCAACATCATTGAGTGTGCCCTAATAGCGTGGCTGTGTTGGAGTTGGATCTGGAGGATGTGCCTAATGGCATCACTGTGTTAAAGCTGAATCTAGAAGGTGTCACTAATATCGTCATCTATGGTTCGGATAGAGACAACACCCGTTCTCCATGTGGATGGAGTAGATCAAATGGATGGATCGGATGGAACGGATGGAGTGTATGGAAAGGATGGAATGGATGGAACAGATGGAAAAGATGGATGGAGTGGATGGAAAAAAGTGAATGGAATGGTTGGAAAGGAAAGAGGAGATGAGTTTATATATCTCGGTATATCTCTGTATCTCCTATATATGCCATGTATATGTTATGTATCCCCATGTTATCTGTATGACCTTTACCCCTATCCATCCTGTCGCTTTATATATGTATGATGCTATGTACGCCCCCTGTCTTGCTCTCGTGCAAGGTCACAGGCACTTTACTGAGAACCATCACATCACACTACTA
Organism: Ambystoma mexicanum; assembly: GCF_040938575.1. Taxonomy (NCBI): domain Eukaryota; kingdom Metazoa; phylum Chordata; class Amphibia; order Caudata; family Ambystomatidae; genus Ambystoma; species Ambystoma mexicanum. Next base: position 244,966,408 of record NC_090924.1, on the reverse strand, counting down.
TGCTTACTCTATCCTATACACTATCATTCACCTAGTACACAGCTATACTGTGATACATTCGGTCTAGCTGTTCTCATACTAACATGCCCCCAGAAACTCCTCATCATCCTAATAAAACACAGCTAGCTGAGCACATTCCGGCTAGCTTAGGCGTCTCCTCAGGCCTAACGCAGCCAGAACTCAATCTGGGTGTCCACCCTCCAGACTGAACACATCCAACTGATTTCCTCAGCACCTGCCCGAAACCGGTATGAATGCAGTGTGGAGTGTTGAATGGCTGGGTACTTGTCCCAATACACATAACTTGTTGTGAATGTCTGGAGAGAAGTGAATGGCCTGAATGCACTGTGTGCCTGTTTGGCTGCCTGCCTGCCTGCATGAATGCCCTTCGTCGTGATTGGATGCTTGAGTATGATCCAGCGGAATGAATTGGAGATCAGCAGTATATCTGGGGACCCCTCACTGCTAGGAATCGTGTTCAGAAGCTGAAGTCCACTATGATGAGTAACTGGAGTGAAGCTTGACCTTGAAGCTCTGCTGGAGAAGAAGAATTGCTGTTGCTCTCCTTCACAATCTGAAAGCTGCTGTGTCTCCAAGGACTGACCCAGAGAGGACCTGGTAAGGCGCCCTCTTCCCGAGCTATGAGGGACCATCGTGCACCAGCTGATCCTTGCCAAAGCTCCTTGGTAGACAGACCTTCGACAGGCTGCCGACCCGAGACGGGGACTGCCACGGAATCCCAAAGAGAAGTCCCCAGACTGTTGTCTGCCACTGTCGCCGACCGCTGTCACCGACCGGAGCCGCCGTGCTCCCGTTTGCCCAAGAACTTTCAAATCCAATTCAAAAAAATTCAAATGCACACTCTCGTCTGCATCGCTGCCGTCTTATCCTGCTGGAGAAGGCGAGGAGCATCCACCAGTGGGTTTCCCGCCACCTAAAGACCACAGAGACGCCAACGACTCGATGCCCTTGCTGGGCCACAGTTCTTCAAACTCTTTGCGGTCCAGAACTATCGACACTGAGGTGCCCAGTACGCTCTTCCTGGCAGGACGTTTATGCTTCCCCATCAACGAGCACCGCTAGGAACGAAGCTGCCACTTCACCGTCGTGGCTCACCCTGTTCCCCGTCGGACGTTCGACGACCTTTGACTCCTGCCTTAATGGGAGGGCACTCAAGAAGGGCCGTCGATTCCCCGACGAGGAACGCTACAACGCCAGGTACTTTGGGGTTGCAGAACTAGTGGGAAGTCTCTTGTGAACAACCTATGGACTGGGCTTGTATCTTTCTCCTACAGGTTGCCCAGGTGGGGGGGGATCTCCACACAGAGCTGTGTTTAACGGTAGTGACCAGTACTTCTGCCCATTGTTCTTATCAACTGCTTTCCTCTTTTCTCTACTGTTGGTTTCCTTTACAACTTGATTTGTGTGCCTTTTAAGCATACAGTTGATGCACTTTAAAGAGATCTAATAGTAATTGTGGTACCACGTAGAAACGGTATATATTTGCCATTATAGATAACAGAGTACAAAGTGCGGCATTGTGATATTGTATATAACTGTGCCTATTAATTATATAAAGACTGTGTTTTTACCGATACAGTGTGCGGACATTTCTTTGTGGATGCTTGGGGACTACACTGTACTTAAGAATCAGCCCGCTACACCTCCCGAGAAGCTAGGCCTTGATTGCTTGTCCATTGCTACCTTATTGAGAATCTTGGCAGGGGTCCTCTGTGCCTCCCCTCTACCAAATAGAGAGCAGAAGTACAGACCCCCCTCCGGTCCCTCACACTGGTGGCAGCGGTGGGATGCTTATGGTTTTAAGAATTAGTGTATAAACGTGCCACTTACGAAGGATATCTGCACTTTGTTAAATTAAGGTTTAGTTGTGTACAAGATAACTGCATCACAAGCAATGGAATCTATTGCGAATGGTAAATTGACTCGGATGAGTTTAGAGGCTATCAAGAGTGCTTGTGAAGCCAGGGAGTTAGACTTTGTGGATAAGTCTAGGGCTGAGCTGATAGCTGCCCTGGTGGACTACCAGATCGATTGTGAAACTCTTGAAGGGGGGATGCAACCAATGAGGACTCTACCCCGAGGGTTGTCGCCGAATCTGATTCTGGGAATTCCACCATTCCTGCTGCCTCTGTTCCAAACCCCAGAAATTCCTTGGAACTTGTGTTATTAAGGATGAAATTGACCTTTGAATATCGCAAGTTGGGAACAGATGCTGAGCTTAAGAAAGAGGAGTTGGCACAGCAAGTGGAGCTCAAGAATAGAGATCTTGAACTCAAAAATAAGGACCTTGAACTCAAGAACCGGAACACTGAATGTCAGCGAATCCAGTTAGAGAAAGCTCGAGTGGAGACTTCAGCTAAACCCGCTAAGAGTGTCAGGTCCCCAGCAACCAAGTTTATGAAAGATTTGGTTGGTGTGTATGCAGAGGGTTCTGATATCCTCCAATGTATTGAAGCGTTTGAAATGGCTTGTGCAATTCATGATGTTGATAGGAGAGATTGGGCTAAGTGTTTGTTAAGCAGAGTGCCTCAAACTGGATATGACTGTATTCTGAAACTGAGTGTGGAAGAAAGCGGTCAGTATGAGTGCATGAAGTCTGCTTTAATTGCCAAGTTTAGCAAGACGCCTACCCAATACGTTAAACGGTTCAGGGAATTTAAGAAACGAGAGAATGTGTCTTGGATTGACTAGGTGAGTGCTGCACACATGAACATGATCGGGTAGATTGATGGTTACAAAGTGAAAACTTTTGTTGAATTGTACCACCTCTTGTTTTTTGAACATTTTTCCGAAGCCTGTTCACCAGAGCTGCGTCAGTATGTTGCTGACCAGAACATTTTGGAACCCTTTAAGGTGGCTAGGTTGACTGACAAGTGGGTCTCTCACTGGGTGTCCCCTAAGGACTCCAGTGGGAAGGACAAGGACAAAGAAAAGGGGGCCTCTCAGAAAGCTGAGGAGTCCCAAAAGCAGTCACAGTCAGGTAAACCAAAACCTTCCTCTCCGAAGACCCAAAAACCTACTGGGGTTAAGTCTGTTGTAGGTGGGAGTAAGAGTAGTGGTCCGCCTGCTGCAAAGCAGGGTCCCAGTGGTTCCAGTACTGTACCCCGCACTGCCGGCACATGTTGGGATTGTGGGGCTCTGGATCACCGAAGGGGTGACCCCAAGTGTAAGAGTAAGGCACTTGGAGTCCAAGCTGTCAGCTTGACCTATCCCTACTCCGTACCTGAGGTGGAGGCCACGGTCCTCCCCTCCTCTACTGGGATCACCTTTGGGGCTGCTGTAGAGATTTCCTTAGTGTCTCTTGGGGCCTGGGACCAGTACGCAGAAGTACTGGCGACTATCCAACAGAACACTGGTGGGTTTTTGAGAAGTGTCCTCTTGAATGGCCAGCCTTCTAATGGTTTGAGAGACACTGGGGCAAGCATGACAGTGGTGGACAGGACCCTGCTCAAGCCAGAGGACTATGTAGGTGCTCCTCTGAGGACCACCAGGTTAGCTGGTGGGCCTCCCAAATTATCGCCTGTAGCCTTAGTCAACATTACGATTGGAGACAAGACAGCGAAGCTTCCGGTCCTGGTTCACGACAACGTGCCTGCGAACATTTTGTTAGGAAACGATTTGGTCGAGTTGGGGATGATCACGGATGGTCTACCCATGGCTGCCGTGGTGGTCACCTGATCGCAGGTCACACAGGATCCGGCTGCAAGCCCGGTACCCTCGCCGACAGGGAAACCCAAGGCACGAAGGAAACAGAAGGGTAGGAAGGTCATCTCTGTGGAGGGAGCCCCTGCTCTTCCTGCTGTTCCGACAGCACCCATTGGGATCCATGCTCCGGACGGGCTGGGTCCAGTGGTGAATCCCATCTCAACTCCTGTGGGAGAAGAGCCAGAAGACTTTCCTGTGGGAGAGGCTCTCAACCCAGAGGATCATCCTGACCTTCAATGCTTGTTAGTTGAAGGGGGACCCTCCTGGGCGGACTTCTGTAAGAGACAAAGAGAGTGCCACTCTCTCGAGGGTCTGATGAAAAAGGCCCTATCCCAGGCACAAGAAGAAGTGCCTTGGACATTCCAGATTTATTGGGAAGGTGAGCTCCTTGTTCGTGAGCCCACTAAGCCTGAACCTGGAGCCCTCAAGAGGTTGGTGGTACCCCAGGTTTACAGGCCCTTCCTACTGCAGTTGGCGCATGAGGTGCCCTTAGCTGGTCATCTTGGTACCAAGAAGACTAAGCAGAGGCTCTCTGCCCATTTCTACTGGCCTCCGATGGGAATAGAAGTGGAGTCCCACTGCAGGACCTGCCCAAATTGTCAGTTGTCTGGCAAGACTGGAGGCAGGGTCATTGCTCCACTACAGCCATTGCCAGTGGTTGGCACACCGTTTGAGAGGGTGGGAATCGACATTGTTGGTCCCCTTGACCCTCCCACGTCAGGTGGACATCGGTTCATCCTGGTCTTGGTCGATCATGCCACCAGGTACCCTGAGGCTATACCCCTTCGGACTATTACTGCCAAGGTGGTTGCCAGGGCTCTCCTGGGCATTTTCACCCATGTTGGATTCCCTAAGGAGGTTGTCTCTGATAGAGGATCCAACTTCATGTGAAGTTACATGAAATCCATATGGAAAGAGTGCGGGGTAACCTATAAGTTCTCCACCTCTTACCACCTCCAGACCAATGGTCTGGTTGAGAGGTTTAACAAAACTCTCAAGGGCATGCTAGGTGCTTTGGAAGAGCACCTAAGGAAGAAGTGGGATCTTCTCCTGCCATGCCTGATGTTTGCTTACAGAGAGGTACCTCAGGAGGGTGTTGGTTTCAGCCCCTTTGAGTTACTCTTTGGACATCCCGTGAGGGGGCCCCTTAACTTAATCAGAGAAGGTTTGGAGGCCACCCCTCCAGGTCCCGCCAAGCAAGTGGGGGACGATCTGTTAGGCCTCCGACGGAGGATGACACAGATGATGGGTCAGGCGACAGCGAATCTCAAGGCCAGCCAGGAATTGAATAAGTACTGGCATGACCTTAAAGCATCACAAGTGGATTGGACTCCGGGACAGGAGATCCTCGTGATGGAGCCTACCAAGCCTCGGGCTTTGGCAGATAAATGGACTGGACCCCTCAGGATAATCTCCAAGATGGGCGATGTCAATTATCTGGTTGACATGGGAGCATCTGGGGTAGCCCCTCAGGTATTCCATGTCAACAGGCTCAAGCCTTTCCACAGGCGAGCCGAAGTTTTGTGTCTCCTGGTAGCTTCAGAGCAAGAAGCAGATGAGAGTGAGCCCCTTCCTGATTTGCTACATAGCAACCCTCAGGATGGCTCAGTGGAGGGAGTACATCTCTCTCCAGATCTGATGACAGAGCAGCAGAAGGGCTGCAGGACTTTGCTTTGGCAGTATGCCTCTCTGTTTTCACTGACACCAGGCCTCACACCGTGGTGTAGGCACGAGATTGACACTGGTGACAGTGTGCCTGTGAAAAGCAGGTGCTACCGTATATCAGATACTGTTAAGAACCACATACAGGCTTAGGTCCCCAAGATGCTGGATCTGGGTGTTATTGAACCCTCAACCAGTCCCTGGTCCAGTCCCGTGGTCCTTGTCCCCAAGGCAAGTTCCCAGGCAGGTAACAAGGATTGGAGGTTCTGTGTGGACTACCGAGGAGTCAATGCCATCACCAAAACTGATGCGCACCCATTGCCCCCGGGCTGATAAACTTGTGGACACCATAGGTGCTACCAAATTTGTGAGCACCTTTGACCTTATCTCAGGCTATCGGCAAATATCTCTGACAGACCGAGCCAAGGAAAAGACGGCGTTCTCAACACCTGAGGGACTCTACCAGTTTAGGGTCATGCCTTTTGGGTTGAAGAATGCCCCTGCCACCTTCCAGAGATTGGTCAACCATGCGCTCAGTGGGATGGAAGCCTTTTGTGTGGCTTACTTAGACGACATTGCCGTCTACATTTCCACCTGGGAAGAGCATTTGACACATCTGGATAAGGTGTTGCAGGCCTTGAAAAGGGCTAACCTCACTATCAAGGCCACCAAGTGCCAGATAGCGCAGGGGAAAGTCATGTATCTTGGTCATGAGGTAGGAGGGGGTCAAATCCAACCTCTCCCCAGTAAAGTACAGGATGTACAGGACTGGGAGACTCCCACTACTCAAACCCAGGTGAGAGCCTTTTTGGGTCTCACTGGGTATTATCGCAATTTCATGGCAGACTATGGAACCATAGCTGCACCACTGACAGCTCTGACTTAACCCAAACAGCCTAGGAAGGTTAATTGGATGGAAGACTGTCAGAGGGCCTTTGATGGCTTGAAAGGAAGTCTGTGTAGGGCACCTGTGTTGTGTGCGCCCGATTACAGCAAGCCCTTTACCCTTCAAACTGATGCCTGAGACACCGGAATTGGAGCTGTCTTGTCCCAGTAAGATGACAAAGGAAGAGAACATCCAATCATATTCATCAGTAGACAACTTAAGGGTAGGGAACTTAGGTGGGCTACTGTTGAAAAGGAATGTTTTAGTATAGTTTGGAGCCTTAGGCGTTTTAGACCCTACCTTACCGGGTCTACCTTCAAGGTCCAAACCGATCATAAGCCCCTGAAGTGGCTTATGCAGATGAAGGGTGAGAACCCGAAACTGCTCAGGTGGTCCATTAGCCTGCAAGGGCTAGACTTCACCATAGAACATGGACCAGGGAAGAGTTACGATAATGCAGATTGCCTTTCCAGAAGGTATGTTGTCTGTCTGGATGAGGGGGTCTATCCTGTGGGAGATTAGGCACCCTAACCTCAGTCTGGGGGGGCGACTGTGATGCTGGAAATGCATCGGAGGGATAGGGCCTCCTTATCCTTGTCCTTTACTGCTTGTTATCATGTGTTCTGTCATGTTTTCCACCCAAGAGTTCATGTGGGACTCCTGGCTGTGCAGCTCTCTCTTTTGGTTTTGGTGAACAGACCCATGGGATACCCTTATGGCACCCATGGGTACAACCCTGTGCCCCTAGTGTATGTTTTTGGACACCTGAGCAGGGTATGGGCTGGTGGCAGCTCCGTGCTGAATTGACTGGTGCCCTGAGCGTCCTCCATTTTGGGATGCCCAGGCCCTGTCATTGAAATGGGTAGATTCCTGATGGAGACAAGATAGCCCCCGGGGCCTCTTGCCTTCCATCGCCTGCTACTTTGATCTTCCCGAAGTCCCGGGAAGCCCTGACTCTGTCCCTTCCCCCTGACTGGCTGTTGGGTGGAAGTTCCATATATGGTAGTGTGGGGAAGTGCTGACCAGACTGGCTGGGGCCTTCCCAACGACCGTATGTTGTGGGTACGCCTGTGGGTGGGACCTGGGTGAATGGAGTGTGTGACGAATATGCATTCTGTGTTATGGGTGTCTAGTATCGGGTGTTTGACACAATGACTGAGCCAGTCTTGCCTGAAACCGGTATGAATGCAGTGTGGAGTCTTGAATAGCTGGGTACTTGTCCCAATACACATAACTTGTTGTGAGTGTCTGGAGAGAAGTAAATAGCCTGAATGCACTGTGTGCCTGATTGGCTGCCTGCCTGCATGAATGCCCTTCGTCGTGATTGGATACTTGAGTATGGAATGAATGGGAGATCAACAGTATATCTGGGGACCTCTCACTGCTAGGAATCATGTTCAGAAGCTGAAGTCCACTACAACGAGTAACTGGAGTGAAGCTTGACCTTGAAGCCCTGCTGGACGAGAAGAATTGCAGTTGCTCTCCTTCACAATCTGAAAGCTGCTGTGTCTCCAAGGACTGACCCAGAGAGGACCTGGTAATTCGCCCTCTTCCCGAGCTACGAGGGACCATCGAGCACCAGCTGATCTTTGCCAAAGCTCCCTGGTAGACAGACCTTCGACAGGCTGTCGACCCGAGACGGGGACTTCCACGGAATCTCAAAGAGAAGTGCCCGGACTGTTGTCTGCCAATGTTGCTGACCGCTGTCGCCGACCGGAGCCGCCGTGCTCCCGTTTGCCCAAGAACTTTCAAATCCAAGGACACTCTCATCCGCATCGCCGACGTCTTATCCTGCTGGAGAAGGCCTGACTGTCGACGCGCCGAGGAGCATCCACCGGTGGGTTGTCAAAAGAGAAATTATATCGTGCCTCCTATCGCAATAAATATATGTATATTGGCTACGCCAAGCTGCTTGTAAGTCGCTTGCGAAGGAATCCGTGTTGCAAGGTCCTGACCTTAGAATCAATGTAAGCCGCCATTTTAGGTCAATCCGGCATTTTAGGTTCGCTTTGTAAAGTCACCCTGTGAGTTAAAATGGTGGACGATGTCATTCCAAAATACAATATGGCCGTCTTGACCTCTGTACGTAGCTAATATGTAACTTGCCTCCAGGCCACTTGTTGAGGTCGTGAACCAAGACCTTGTCCTTCGTTGACCTAAGTGTAAAGGATTACTCGTGCAATGAAACTAATCCACGAGCATATGTTAAGAACAATGTATTCAAATACTGAATGTAGAACACTTGTTTAACTACATTGTATTAATGTTTGAGAAGACCTACATGGAAAATCCCAGAATACACAGTTGCCGTATAGGTTGATATATGTATTAAAAGCAAACCAGTTATATGCGGATGTGCGAGACTAGACATGAACCCTAGATCGGTGATGTATTAGCGGAATATTAACCCGAAGTGGGACTGGACATCGTGCTCACAAAGAGTATAAAAACCAATGCATTCTAATGTACAGCGTCTCACACTGAACACACTGAACCACGCTGGAGTTTGTTGTGTTGCACTGAGGGCCGATAGCTATCTGATTTTGCTCTCTTCTTAGTAACTGGATTCAGTATAAAATAAAGTACTTTGTATGTTCCTTTGTAACCGGTGTTCGGTGTATTTCCTTTTGGGGTATCAGCCTCGATATTTTGAATTTGTTTTCATAGGGTTTCCCGCCACCTAAAGACCATAGAGATGCCAACGACTCGACGCCCTTGCTGGGCCACAGTTCTTCAAACTCTTTGCGGTCCAGAACTATCGACACTGAGGTGCCCCGCACGCCTCTTCCTGGCAGGACGTTTACGCTTCCCCGTCAATGAGCACCACTAGGAATGAAGCTGCCACTTCACCGTCGTAGCGCACCCTGTTCTCCATCGGACGTTCGATGACCGGTGACTCCTGACTTAAAGGGGGGGCCCTCAAGAAGGGCCGTCGATTCCCCCACGAGGAACGCTACATTGCCAGGTACTTTGGGGTTGCAGAACTAGTGGGAAGTCTCTTGTGAACAACACATGGACTGGGCTTGTATCTTTCTCCTACAGGTTGCCCAGGTGGGGGGATCTCCACACAGAGTTGTGCTTAACGGTAGTGAGCAGTACTTCTGCCCATTGTTCTTATCAACTGCTTTCCTCTTTTCTCTACTGTTGGTTTCCTTTACAACTTTATTTGTGTGCCTTTTAACCGTACAGTTGATGCACTTTAAAGAGATCTAAAAGTAATTGTGGTACCACATAGAAACTGTATATATTTGCCATTATAGATAACGGAGTACAAAGTGCGTTATTGTGATATTATATATAACCTTGCCTATTAATTATATAAAGACTGTGTTTTTACCGATACAGTGTGCAGACATTCCTTTGTGGGTGCTTGGGGACTACACTGTACTTAAGAATCATCTCTGTAGAAGCTAGGCCTTGATTGCCTGTCCATTGCTACCTTATTGAGAATCATGGCAGGGGTCCTCTGTGCCTCTCCTCTACCAAATAGAGAGTGGAAGTACAGACCCCCCCTCCGGTCCCTCACAGGTACCACATCGATGTGGCCACAGATGCTTTGACACCATACTCAGATATGGGAAGAAGTCAAAGGATCTGAGATACATCCAACTCTGTACCTCCACCGGTCCACATAATTACCATAGAAAATACTTCAGGTGTATCAGTGTGGGGCAGGAAGATACTAAGCTGTACGGCCTCTGACCCAGCAGTGCATTGCAGTTATCCTCCATTGTGTCAGGACTGTGTAATTGAAGTGTTTGAACAGGGGCAAAATATCACAAGTCCCATGACAGACAGCACCTTGTAGCCTGGCTATAATGTTGGCAACAGATCTCCTGTCCTTATTAATTGATGAAAACCCTAGATTCTTGTGCCTTATGGGAAAAAATCAAACACTGCTGGGAAGTTTCTGGCCTCTGTTTTTTCTTTCACAGAGCGTTACCAGAATTGTACAATGAGACAATGGGCCTCATTACCAGTTTGGTGGTAACCCGCCTGCGCTACCGGCGGGTTGCCGCCGCACTTGTAACACTGTTTCTGCCGCCTGAGTTCCCGGTGCCACTCGGACATTACAAGTCCCGGCGGCCTGGGATATCACGCAGCGGAAAGTATAAGTGCCCATTCCCATAGAGTACCATAGGACTCCATTGGAATGGGGACACAGAAGCACCGGCACCATTGGTAATGGTGCCGGTGCTTCAGTGAAAACTCTTCGGGCGGATGCCGTTACGTCCGGCAGGTCCGACCTGTCGGATGAAACAGCCCCCGTCCGCAGAGTTGTAGTGTGGCGGTCAGAAAGGGTGCCGGTACAGACTGCCACACTTGTAATGAGGCTCAATGGCTAGAGATGGCTGGATACTACAACGTGAGGCAAAAAATTCACTTCACCGTCAGCACGTAGATTAGTGGTCACATTGACTAAGTAGCTGTCACAGCACACTGGGTGGTCTTTCCTTCATTCAACAGTGAAGAAAGTTTATGTTATGTATGTTATGTTGTTGGAAATTGTTATTTTCATGGTCACTAGGAACTCATGAGGATCTGGAATGGATATGTCGGGGTTGTAAGCGGAGAACAGGAAAACAACAAGGTGTTATGTTTAACTGGTGGTGAGTGTAGAGCAATGAGGAATTGGTGTCTGTGTGGGTGTGTTTTGTAGGTGCATAGTAATTTGTACAATAAAGATGTTTTGTTTCTAGATGGAAGACCTGTGTCTGGGGAGGATCTGGGGGCATTTCAGTCAATGAATGGTTTAAAAGTTGATTTAAGAGGTGTACCGTTGGGACTCTTTTGGTGTGGGTTGAGGGTTTTGTTTAGCCGTTTGTGTTGGCAAGTTTAGTGAGAATGTGGTGAGTGAGGGTCCATGAAACGTGAGGTTGTTAGTGCGCTATGTTCTTTGTGCATTGTTTGTGAGCAAAGTTAGTTTTAGCATGCTTGGATCTTTCTCATTGGTCTTGCTGATGGAGAAATGTTTGCGAGGGGATTCAGCTTCTCACCTGTGTATTGATTTCATGGCTTATTTCAAAGAATATTAGTTGTTTAATTTAGTTTTAATGGGTATGTTTGTGAATGATGTGCTTGTCCAAAGTTGTTTTGGGTAATTTCCATTTGAGTATTCATCCAGGCTCCTGATTGTTAGTTTGGTCCTTGTGTTCTTTCTGGTATGATCTTCTTGTTGGGTGGGTATCGGATTTACAAATGTCAAGGTTGCTAGATCATTTGCACCTGTATGGTATGTTGTCCCATGATGATAGACTTAATGGAATGTGCACTTTGTTGCAGGTTTGTTCCTTTTTTTAGTGTTTGTTTATTCAAGTAGGACCTTTGTTGTGTGGGAGTCAGGTCATCTGATGGGGATGCTTTATGGCTGTGTGCTGTAATGTTTTGTTTCTGGCTTGGTTGTCAGTTGTTCTTTTTCCTGGCGCCGTTGGGGGTATACTAATCCAAAGCTTTTGAATGGCTGCCATTTGTGGTTTCATGTAGATTTGTCTCTTGTTGTTTATTAGTTCCATGTGCAATTCCGAGTACAGCTATTTGGTGTTGGTGTAAAAAAGGCTGCTCCTGTATGGTGTGCTACCCCAAAGGAATTAGGGCGCAGCGATTCATGTTTTTTTGGGTCAATGAGTATTTGGTCATTATGTTCATTCTGGTGTGATATTTTTTGGGTGTGTGCCAGGTAAAACAATGGTCGTAATTTAGTGACAGCATGTTGTAGTGTATTTGTCTCTTGCTTGGTTGTGAGTTGTTTTCTTGTATTAAAAAGCCAGGTTTTTAACACTTTTTTTAAATACTTGAGTAGTCTTCTGCTGTCCAGACTTCTTTAGGGGTAGAGTTTTGTAGCTGTGCTATGAGGGTGGAAAAAGATGTGCTTATGTATAGGTTTTTTCTTATAGTACCTGGATTTTATAATTATGTCTTTGCCAGACCTAAAGATCGTTTGTGATTGACAGGGAGTGATTTTCAATTGACAGGCTTTCACGTCTTGACCATGCAGTGATCCATGTGTGATGCAGAGTGCTTTAAAATTACAATTTGTAAAACTTTTATTAAAGCTTCTGGGTTTGGAAAAACTCCTACTTTGCCCTATAATGAGGATGGCAGTAGTCTCGACCATAAAATAATAAATAAAACAGTCCTAGTAGCGTCTGAAAATAAAAATGGCCTATGCTAACAAGACCTAATGCCTGCCCTATCTCTTGTACAAAAGGTGTATAAAGGAGATATGTATGTAAAGGAAAATCATTGTTCATTTATAAAGAATAAATGTGACTGAATCAGCTCTCCTCCCCACATTAGACAGCACGGACTAAGGCGGCCCCCGTAGGCAGGATGGCATACTCTGGCTTGGGTTTTCAACACAAGAGCAGTTCAAAAACGAGGATACCTGTTTCTATATCTTGTACAAATGTAACTGGAATAATGCACCCTGATACCTGAGGGTTTGGTGCGCTTTACAAATAAACAAAATACAAATACAAACAAACACCACACAGTCATAAGTCTCTCAATGATTCACATGAAAAAACAAACATTTATAGTAAAAACTCGTTATGAGTGACGTCATACTACGTGGCAAAATAAGAAAACCTACTAGGGGGTGTGATAGGCTTGAAGGGAACATCAATGTATACTTTCTATGGGGGACTCGACTGTGATTGGGTCTCTAAGGTCAGGTGGACAGCTATGCCCAACCCTAGTGCAAGTCATCTTCCATGTCATACTAATACACAATGTTTCAAACTAGAGGGCTCTTTGCTATGTGGCCCTCTATAATTGGTTGGCATGGCTATACCATTCTGGAATATTCCACTTGCTACTAGCATGCAGCTGGTACCCCAGGAGCTGGAGGGTTGGCTTGGTCATGCCTCACCACCCAATTAGCCCAACATCCATCATCACTCCTCCTGCTCTCTGCCAAGGTCGGACTGGGACAAGAAATAGGCCCGGACACCCAAAAAAAAGTGTTCCATCCATCGCCTCAAAAAAGTGGCCCACCCCTCGCCTCACGACCTTTGACCTCTGATGACATCACCGGAAGTGATGTCATTTGATCCCACCCCCAAGTGACATCCCGGGAAGTGATGAAACACGACCTTTCACCCCTTGACAAAACTGGAAGTAGCATCAAATAGCATTGTTCCTAAGTACACTGAGAACAATATGGTTATGATTTCACTAATGGGATATACATTTCATACAAAAATGGATCACCATATGTATCATTAACATCTGTGTATAGATCCATATTGTCAAATTACTGTGAATGCAAGCAGACGTCCAAAGCCAAATGATAATATGTTATTGTATAGCACTTACGCTTAAGCTCTTTTTTATAGAACAAATATGCATACAATATCACCCAACCTGTGTATGTACTCATTTATCGACCTAAGAAGGATGAAAGGCTGAGATGGCATTGCTGGGATTTGAACCTGCAGATTACCTACACATTGCAGCAGCGAGCGTTCAACCCACTGAGCTATCATATCAGCTATAGTAAAATGAGCAATTATTCTGTAGTGGACCCCAAACAGGTAACTGCAAAGTTGGCCACATGTCAAGCCTGCATGCATCTAATTTCAGGCTTCAGAGTTTGGCAAAATAGGGAAATCAGCGCACTCAGAGGACATCCCATACTCTGAGCCCTCATTACCTCATACATGCAAACAAATATCCCGAACAGCATGCCAGTGAGATGGGAAAGATAGACACATTACAACAAAGCATTCATTGTGGCACAATGAAGTCAGTGGCCACTTCATGTCAATATTTGTACACTGTACAGAACCTTTTAGGCAGAAGAATTTTGTCAAGTGACCGAGGACACCGAGATGGAATGTCTTGTGATGATTGTAACAGAGACAACGCAGGAAAAAAAACATGTCATTACTGCAACTTGCGAAAGGCAAAATACATTACGAGGTGAGCGGAAAGGGATTACTGGCACCGATAAGGGCACCGGTGCCGGTAATCCCTTACCGCCCTACTACGAGTTCCCTTTGCGGGTCCTCCCTTAACGCCTGGTTTTTCCAGGCATTAAGGACAGGACCCGCAAAGGGACTTTAGAGCTAATAACGGTACCGCAATTTGCGGTACCGTTATTAGCGCCTTCCCCATTCCCATTTGAGCCCTGTAAGGGCTCAAATGGGAATGGGGAAGGGCCCTGGTGAATGGGGAATTACCGGTCCCACCAACCTTGGAATGGACTGGTAATTGCTACATTCACCAGGGCGGAGTCGGTAAGGTTTTGGAGGCAGCCATGGCGCTAATAGCGCCATTGGTTACCTCCAACCTCGTAATGAGGCCCATAGTCCTAAATGGATGCTTATTCTACTATAAAATTGGTTGTTTATCACTAATATCACTAATATATATTTGTCACTAATACAACAGCACAGCAACTCAACCAACACAACCTGGAGTGGCGGCCCGGGGACAGCCGCCGGCCCGGCGCCAGCCTCGGTACCTCAACTTTGCATGCTGCAGCAGCATGTGAATGATGCATGCATCATGATTTATGATGCACACATCATGCATGCAAATAAATCATCAAGGCAAGGTAACATGTATTACCTTGCTTTGATGAATTATGCCATTGCAGAGATTTTCTTTTCCAAGATATATATATTTTTTTTCAAATTATTTTGTTTTCACATTTTTTTGTTGTTGTTGTCCAAACCGGCCCAGGCATGGCCAGAAACCGGCCCCCACTCCCCAGGGACGATTTTGGCCCAGCCACGGGCCGAAAGGCCGAGGGGCCAATTCAACCCTGCT
This sequence comes from Ambystoma mexicanum, assembly GCF_040938575.1. Classification (NCBI taxonomy): domain Eukaryota; kingdom Metazoa; phylum Chordata; class Amphibia; order Caudata; family Ambystomatidae; genus Ambystoma; species Ambystoma mexicanum. Next base: position 244,951,359 of record NC_090924.1, on the reverse strand, counting down.
CTCTGTCATTCAATTAGTTCTTTGTACTCGGCCTTGCAAAGGATCACTGTGCCTGAGAATAAAAGGGGGTGTGAGCATGGCCTTATCTTTGGGTCTCGGTGTAGCTTGCCCAAAGTCTATTTTCATCTGACCATGTGACAGGAGACCACGTTTTGAGCTCCTTTGTTGTATTTAATACTATTAAATGAATAAAACCTGGCACCTCTAGTGTTTTTCCTTTACACCTCAAACAGGAGCTCAGCTCGCTTCCCACGTTCATTGTATCTTCGTTCATTTTATCTTCTCGAGTAAATAACGAGGTTCTTGGCGGGCCCAACTTTTGACACAGGGCCACACAAGCCTTCTCAAATATTCCTTCACTGTCAGCTGTTTTATTCTACGGCGCCCCACTTTTAGCCCTTCTATTCACGGGGTACAAGTTTGCAAAAATGCGTCATGGAACGTCCAGATTCTATAAACACATATATATATATATTCACTACAAAAAAAACTTTGTTGAGGGGACATTATGGTTAAGTTGCCCTACGAAAAACCTGTGCACTTCACTAAAAAAAAATGTTCGCCCTCCCCATTGTGGTTCAAATTAAAAACAAAAAACCCCTGAAATTCGCCAGTTATGGCAGACTGAGCCCCCTTACTTGCCTTTACCACTGTGCACTGCTAACACTAACACCCAGAACATGAAAGCTGTCCTCTCAAATGTCACTGATGACATCACTGACGACATCACATGTTTAGCCTATTTGTTTTCGTTGCCTGCCATATATATATATGTACATTCAGTAAAAAATCTTTGTTAAAGGGATGTTATACTTCACAGTGAAACCAAAAAACACTGCACATTCCCCCATTATGGTAAGCTAAGCAACCATAACTGCCCGCACCACTGTGCAATGCTAACACTTACACCCAGGACAAGAAAGATGACATCACAAATGTCATTGATGACATCACTGATAAACTAATTTCTCATGGTCGGTGCAAACGTTTGTTAAGCATAACCTTATCAAACGATATGTTTTTTTTTTTACTCCCTACATTCTTTCTACTCTTTCCCTGTACCTCAAGGTTAAAAAACAAGGGACCCTTATGGGTGTCGACAAATATGCGGCCGTACTGAGCTCGTGTTGAAAAGAGAAAATGCAGTGGCCTTCACTCCGAATGCAAATACATTCTCATTTTGCAACAACATATCAGCTGCTATTCATTAGAACCGCTACTGCCGTACACATGCAGAAGGGCTGTGTGTATGAAATAGTGCAGGTGGCTAGCTGAGATTTCAAACAGTAGGACGCCAGCCTGATCGCAGTAATTCTGTTTATGTATTGTGAAATGGACGCAGTAAATTAATTTCGTACAATGAGTAGCAAGAGTCCCACTGTACCGTATGACAGTGCTAACAAGAATACTTCAATGCTTGACTTTCTACTACCACGTCTCATTAACTCGCACCTTTCGAAACAGTGTTCCATAAGTGTTTAAGTGCATTGGTGCCTTCTTCGTTTAGGTACGTTAGCGCCGATGTTCGGGTTCAACAGAAAACGAAGTAAACATGCGGACGTATGGAAAGATTACGATGCACTTCACGCTGTGCCAAAACCAATCGGTGAAAGCGCAACATGGTCGCGGGCAGCATGCCACGGAATAGCCAATTGCAATCTTCTCCACGGAGCGAACAGGGAAGTGTGACCGCGGAGCGGACATAGGTGTCACTAATTTCTAGAGACATACTTTTTGATCGTTTTTAAGGGAACTACTGGATGGATTGTCACAAAATTTGCAAAAGCACGCTTTTGCGGCCAAGCGCCTGCCACTGCCTCAAATTTGGTGCAAATCCGTCCATCGGTTTGGCCTGTAGCCGTGCGCAAAGTTTTCCCCCATTCAGTCTATGGGAAAAAAAATGTTTTGGGACCCCCCCTATAACTTTGCCCCCCCTGGACCAAACATCACCAACACCAGGGGGAGCGAAGGTATAAGCCGCCCAAAAAGTGCTCTTCCTATGGAAACAGCAATTTAACCATAACTACACAGCCACTATCGTGGCTGTGTAATAGATATATATATATATATATTTATTGGCGGCACCGCCTGCAGTCTATTCACTATGTATAGCCAGCCTTATGATTACTTAGTTCCACTTGCGTTGCTGCATCTGTACAATTATATAACGGCTTTGAATTTTCTTCAGTGCTTTTCCTGTATGTGCAATCTTCATTTTGCTCATGAGATGTTACTCAATTCTTTACTTCACCATCAAATTCTCTAATTCTCATCTTCACACTTCTTCCGGAATTTTCTCCAGAAGACTGTAATTTCTTCGTGGATACATCATGTAGGGCTTTCTCGATGGATACCTTGTTTCAAGAACTCTTCGCGGTATAGGTACTATCACTGGTGTTGCGCATGTCTCAAATTTCTGGCTGCCAACATATAGGCAGAATGGGGGCGGGACTTCCTGTAGAGGCACTTGGCTCCTCCTCTAAACATGTAATAGCATCTACTGATACTTGTGTGGGGAATAAGATGGCAATCTTCACTTTCTATTGCCTTTAATATAGCTCAGTGAGCTAAGTGGTCTCTTCAGATGGTAACGTGCAGTGACAAATTCCAATCCCATCCGACTCAGACCTTCATCCTTCCAAGCTTGAGATATTTCATCATCCGCTGGAAGATAACTTAAGAATAATTTAATTGGGCAATAATAACCGTGAGGAGCAGTAAGCAAGTGTTGTTTTTTGCTGTACCGTTCTGAGTGACATTAGCTAGTACTTGAACCTCTTGTTTCGTATTTTTCAAAAATCAGCTCTGCCCCTCTGCATCAGCTCTTCCTCCTCAGCTCCAGCCTTCCCTCTGAGGCTTTCTCCTATGCTAGTGTTGGTTTTTGTCCTTTGACTACATTTTGATGGCCGTGCAAAATTGCCCGAAAGCATTAAATCATGCAAGGACAACCTCTATGTGTGTGTGATGCTCCTCTGCCATTTTTGTATAGATTCCCTAGAGTGATCAGAACAGAGTAAGAAATCTGCACTGTGCATTTCCCTGGCCCATGCAGGCAAAATACCAGTGCCACTGCACTGTGAGGACATGACTACTTTTCTTTCGGAGTACAGAGAATTAATGGATTCTAAATTTCTACTCATCCCTGCACTACTAATATACGAGCATTGATATCAATCAAAAAGTTGAAACAGGCACAACTTGAATGATTTACCTGTTTCGCCTCTTTAAGGTAGCATGGGCAGAGGGAAAGCTACTATCTTTAAGAGGGTGTGAGCCACCACGGAAGCATCCAGACAACAATAGTACGCTAAGTACCAAAATAAAGGCATGTCCAATCAAGGTTCTAGAAGAATAAGACTTTAATTGAACTGAAGGGAAAGCAACACTATTAAAAACACTAACACACCATCCCTTTAAGGAAATGCAAGTGAATGCAGATGCTAAGAGAAAGAGGCACTCTGGGTATAGAAGAATATAGATCTGCAGATAAACATTACTGGAGAAAAGTCCCTTTATGAAGCCATTTTGTCCCACAGGATTGGTCCATTCCAAACCTTCTGTAGGGGAGCATCCCTAAAATTGTAACACGGGCTGTTTGTCACAAACCTGGACTGGTTGCACGGATGCAAGCATTCTCAGGAGTCCTGGAAGCAACACATCTCCAACCCACAAGGAACTATCCATAAGGCTACTTGAAAACTAAACCTCAATAGACTATTCCCCAGAGGCTGGAGTGCTACGGGACACGCACCCTATTCTGTAAGTTCAATCACACAGGGTGAGATAATGAAACAGACGTTAGTATAAGGGATGAAAGAAAAACAGAGAATAAGGTACAACGTAATTACAATTACCTGAGGTCTGTGCAACTCTACTTTGTACCTAGGCAGTCAACAGAACATCAAGGGGAATGGGGAACTGAACTAAGACAGAGTCACTAAATACCTATTTGCGAAGATACAACAAAAACAATCAGAATGCTTTAGAACTTCATAGGGACCTTGGCGGTGAGTAAGATCGTTTCGAGAACGGAGTTCAAAGGAACTGACCCTCTTTCATATCATCCGTGATTCATTGGTGACTCCCGTGATGCTGGCGAGGTGTGTGACCTATGGTTTAGAAAAAAGGACCCTACTGCATGGTCGCGCACCATGCAGCATCTGCCTTTCATGATGGGATTAGAAGGTGTCAGAGCTTCCACCCCATCTTGCGGCCGTGAGCTGCTCTGAGCCTTCATGGCAGCCGGAGGTTCTGGGGAAAGGAAGGGCCTGGGGGGATTGCAAGCAGCTCTGAGGATATGGTAAGTGGGACTGGGGTGAGTGGGCAGGAACCCTAAAACTATTACCGGTGATGTCAGCTACCAGAGTGCTTTTTGTGCAGAAAGTTATGGGGTCTCAGGGAGGAAGTGTGGCCTGGGCATATTCAAGAATGCTTGGCCATTCTCCTGTGTAGAGGACTTGTCGCAAGCTACACTAGACTGCCCGCACTCCCAACCGTCTGAGAGCAAAAGGAAACCAGTAATCATCTCCCTGATGTGACTTCCCCATTTCGTTTCGTTTGAAGCTCCTAGCCCTCACCCCAGCTCAACTAGATATAGTTGATTATTTATTTTAACCAGAGTTTTGCCACCAAGGCCTGAGTATATGCAGGTAAATATAGCTTGAATCATGGTTGCGCCCTGCTGTTAATGAGAGCAAATGCCTGTTGGAATTCATTTGGATCTACTAGGATGTTTCAGGAATCTTCTAGTTAATCTGCAACTGCCATGTTGCAAAATCACATTGCAAAGTACCCATGTGTGGACTATATTTGTTTAGCATGGTGCATTTGCAAACCGAGGCCTAGTTAGCAGAGCTCACTTTCTTAGAGAGAACCCACCAACATTTTGCAAAACAAAAATCAAAAAAGTTTCAGGTGCAATTTCTGATCCCCGCTGGGCAGGTTCGTGTGCACAGTTGGGAATCAAGGGCCTTTTCACCCAGTTTCAGATAATGGTATGAAAACTTGGGGACGGCCCAGATTTCGATGACATTATTCTCCCCTCGCAAGGAGAGGAACATTTTCAAAATCTGGTGGAAAAAGCAGAGACTGTGGAAGGGCAATAAGGGGGCTAGAAAGAGATCCCTTTTATTTTCTGTGGCGGCCATGTTAGAAGGAGATCCCTTTTATTTTCTGTGGCGGCCATGTTAGAAGGGTTTATTTCTCTGTAGGAAAGATCTTTGCAATAAGAGCGCTCCAACATTCGAAGCGAGAAAATATTTCCATTAGAAACATTCGAGCACATATGTGCTTGGGCGAGGGCAAATAGCCTTGTAGCCACCGTGCCAGACAATGCCCAAAGTTAATTTCTCTATAATTTTAACAGGCCTGGAACAGAGGCATCTGAGCTATTCCATTATCTAAAGCACTTAGAATATATGGACTCCAGCACAAGACGATATACATGTTGTGTCTCAGTTGCCTAAAACAGAGAAACAGTACATTTAGTCAACGTTGTTAAAATTGCAGGATTCACTTCATGTGAATAGCTAGTTTCTCCCAAAAGCCCTTAAATTCGTGCAACACACGAATCTACTGGCATTTCCGATAAAAGGCCGCAGCCAGTTATTGCGACATTCTTTGTAACGAGAGCAATCCATGCGTGTGCTTACAGGAAATGCAGCGTATCTTCTGGACCTTACTCTCCCCCACAAATTCATGACATTATGCAAAAACTCTCCCCTCTTACTCCACCTCAAACAACACAGGCTGTCTTTGCACTAAAAGATCTCGTCACAGAGTCCCAATTATTTGACATCGTTTGTTTTTAAGCAGAACTAAACCCCGCCCCACCTCCTCCCACCCCAATACCATTTTTGGAAGCATTGATAAAAACAGATGTGTGTGTGTGTGTGTGTCTGATGCCATCAGAAACTATTTAACGTTCTGAATATTTAAGCCTCCTGTTGAGACTCCTTCCCAGAAGATTATGAAATTATGTGCACTCATGAGAGAGGTGCCAGCAAATCAGGTGTCTAGAAACGGAAACTTTACTCCCAGGTTAGGCCTGTGTTCCATGCAGGCCACCGGTGCCCCTCCTGCAGCCGCCATTTGCTTTCTCTCCTCACCGTACGCCACACTGCCCCCAAAGGTCCCTGTGTCCAAACAAGCTCCTCTCACGCTCCACCTCCCTGCCCCTTCAAACTAGCACTCCCACGCACCAGCTCCGACGTCCCGTCTCTTCTGGTCCCTCGCCTGTCATCATGGACATATGGGTTATGTAGTTCCCTACTCAATCGTGCAAACCAATAGCGCATGCAGAGACACCAGTAGAGTTCCAGTAACTGGCGAGTGGGAAGCCGCGTGCCCCTTCTATTGGACAAACACACGTGACCGCAGCCGTCTGAACACAAAACGGGCTGTGGTCACTAAACCATATCAGGTGACTGCACCCTAGTGTGTTTCAGTCACAACATCCCATGCCAATAGTAATGGCATGTTCAAAAACATAAACCTTATTAATAACAGCATAACTCGGATCTAGAGTCCATCTGTACATCTACCATTGGCCACTCGCACTCATGCGCTGGCAGACACAGGCCCTCTGGGCCTTATCCTTCCACACTGCCACCCATGGGTCGCTGGCCGGTGGTCTCAGTTCCTGTTCTAAGTCGCTTGCTGATGATCGCGGCTCCTGCTCTAGGTCACTTGCCAGAGGTCCCCGCTCCTGCACTGACCGGAAGAACACATCTGCGGTTCCATAGTCCCACTCAAGCGAGGCTACCGCTTTGTCCTAATTTCCGCGATCTCTTATGTCCTCTTCCTGCCTATTGGCTTCCTCCACGAGAAGTGCCATGGCTGCCTAGGCCCACCTGTTTCTCCATGGCTCTGGCGATTGATGCCCAGGAGGCCCTGCAAAATTAGGAGTAGTGTCCCACCTTGTGGCACCATCCACGCTGCCGCACAACTGCTGGGCATGGCCCTGCATGCAGCAGACCTCCGCCGCAGAACTCACAAAGTCTCTGGGGCACCTCGTCCTTGTTTTTTCTTGGTGTGGATCCCATCCCTATCAGTGGGGTGGCCTTCTTGCCCTGTGCTCTGACAGCATGCACCTCCTCCACTTGTGTCCCTTTCATTGCTACCTCAATCTGAGTGGACCACCCCTCTGCAAGTTCTTGGGCCTTTTCGAGTTCAAGGATGCACGTCAGGGGTATTCCTGGTTCCTTCAGGATCTTGGTGCGCAATTTGTTGGACCAACACTTTTGAATGATTTGGCCCCTAGTCTCCCCCTCTTCATCGACAAACGCATTGTCCGCTGCTACCTGGCGCAGCCGCATGTAGAATGCGTCGATGGACTTGGTGGGCTCTTGCGTGGCCTGTTGGAGCTGGAACCTTTCATAGTCAATATTGACCATTGGGGCGAAATAGTTAGCCTGCTGCTTTATATGACCCATCACCTGGTTGTAATACCCTATACAATTTATGGAACTCAATCCTGGCGTACAGTAGCAGGAGTGTGTTCCTTTTGCCATCATCATCTATTTTAGCCACTTCGAAAAACATGTCACACCGCTTGAGCCAATGTGTCCACCTTGGGTCTAGGTTTGCAGGGTTTGCCTTCATGTCGAACTCTGGCACCAGGTGGCTATGGAACGACGTGGCTGCAGGCAGTACAGTTCCCCTTGAACTTGGGCTGAGTGTTAGTAAGTTTGAGCGTCCTGGTGTGGTGAGCACCACCCCTTGTGCCTCTGCACCCCTGCTACTGCTGCCAGGCATGGTGCCCCTCCTCTTGATGGGCTCCTGCAGGTCTTACTGCTGTGCAGACACACTCCTTCAGGCGCCCTCGTACCCTTGCTGCAAGAACACCCTCTTGTGGGCCGCAGCAGAGGGTCACTGTGTTTGGGCAGCGCCCTGCACCTACATGCAATGGTGGTGGGTGCCCTTTGATATCCTTGACCCCCTCTCCTCTTGCTGTTGAAGGCTGGTTGGCCTATGGGCACTATTGTTGGGCCTTCTGGTTTTGCTGCCAAGGGCACACTGACTGGTGGGTACTGGTGCACCTTAACGTGCCTGGGTAGGATGTATCCCTGCTTTTTAGGGAGCTGCCAACTCTGGCCGCACAAGCACTCTCATACAGAGTGCCGCGACCTGGAGTGAAAAGTTTACTGGGGTCCTCTGCCAGCTGTACCTTGACGCTGCACGTGCCCTATCCTTGGTGCGCTTCTGCAACTTCCTGCCCGCTTTGGATGCCTCCTGCCAGGGACGTCATTTGGGGGTCGCCAGAGGTTGCAACTGCGACCTCTGAGGTCTCCCTTGCGACCTCTGTGGTCTCCCTTGCGACCTCTGTAAAAAAAACCAAAAAAAAAACATTTTCTTTTTCTTCCGTTTTTTGTAATGCAAGGTCCTGGAGTGGCTGGCTCTCATGTACAGGCTCTTTTAAAAAAAAAAATAAAAAAAAAATAACAGGAGTGCCACAAGTCTAACACTTTCAGCACTGACCCTAAATAAGAAAGAATAGGAAACCAAATAATGTCTTCCTGGAATTCTGTACAATAATTGCTAGACTCATTAAAGGTTTATTTCAGGCACACGTCAGGGGGTGAGTCACTGATTCAGTCTGTTCTTAAACGCCTCAACTCAGCCTTTCATCCTTCTGAGGTCGATAAATAAGTACCAAGACAGGTTGGGTGATATTGGGTGTATATGTTTTCTATATAAAGCGCTTAAGCGTAAGTGCTATATAATAACACATCATTATCATTTGGTCATGGACGTCTGCTTGCATTCACAGTAATTTGGGAATATGGGCCTATACACACTGATCTTAATGCTACATATGGTGATCCATTCTTGCATGAAATGTACATCACATTATAGTGATATCGTAACCATATTTTTCGTAGTGTACAATGCTGTGATGTCACTTCCTATTTTGGCAACGGGTGAAAGGTCGTGTTCCATCGCTTCCCGCGATATCACTTTGGGGTGGGGTCAAATGACATCACTTCCTGCGATGTCATCAGGGGGTCAAGGGTCGTGTGATGTCACTTCCGCTACCCCTGGCATTTTGGTGAAATGACGTCCTTGCCTCCTGCTCTTCCGCCACTGCACAAGCACTCTCGAAAAAGGGAACACCTGCTTCCGGGAGCTCCCACGCTGGGAGCCAGGCAATGGTGCACATGCTGGGGAGGCCAGTACACACGCGAGCCTGTTGCACCTCGACGCCAGATGTTATTAGCCCTGGCGAGGTCAGGCCCTACTCAATCGTGCACACTATTAACGCACACAGATACACCAGTAGCGTTCCAGTAACTGGCGAGCGGGAAGGCGCTTGCCCCCTTTTATTGGACAAACACACGTGACCACAGCCGTTTGAACACATAGCATGCCGTGGTCACTATACCAGATCAGGTGACTCCACCATAGCGTGCTCCAGTCAAAGCATCCATGAGAATTGCAGGCGGTGGAAGAGGGACGCATGGAGCCATACGCAACATTAAATTATAGGAGGTTGGCGTTGAACTACAGGTGTACTCCACATATGAGTGACGTGATTGACAACTCGCATCTCATACTTCACTCAGAACACCTTGGGAAACTGTTTCCCCTTAGTTGACAGCTAACAATCTACAATTCTACTTAAAATATAACCGAGGCTACCCTAGTATGAAACGATACTCATAGAAACAGATTTGATATAATGGAAGGTTAAAGTCTATAATATCTTGTCATTTTTTTACCATCTAATACACAGTTCTGCAACAACTGTGGTGTCCTGCTCCATGTGCATGGCATGTGTGTGGAGTGTGTAGGTATGATGGATGACATGTGAATGTGAGTGTCCGTATAGTATGTGGAGTTACCAGGAGTGCCCGGTCGGTGCCTGCATGGCTCTTCCTGTAAGTGAAAAAATAGGATTCCTATTTAGTTGGAGCTATTAGCTGGGGATAAAGCACCACCAAAGTATAATCCAAAACCATTGCATTGTAGTACAGCTAGGGACAAATGGCATATGAGGAAGGACACACAGCTTGTAGGTGTTGTTTGGTTATTTGCCAACCCCTCGACTGCCCAAGGTGATGCTAATCCCTGCGGCCATTCCCCACCACTTCCTGCCCCTAACCGCCAAAAACACATCCTCCTGGGATCTCCTTGAGCTATGTGTTTCAAGCCTTACCATCAAACGTTGTGCTCAAAGTGACTACCAGTGTTTTTTTCAAAGTAATCTTTTGAGAGTTGACTTAATTGGAGCTGTAAACGTGCTAGGAGGCACGGAACAGATGGAAACATGGCGGAGAGAGGCCATGGGCAGGCGAGTTAAGGCGTAGACAGGGGAGGGCCTGAGCAGGCAAGGCCAACCCAAAATCTGAACATGCCCACTCAGCAGCGCTGTGTGGGCATTTACAGATGTTAATGTCACTGCGATGGGCCCAACTACAATAGCTTCAGGCTCCTCTTGTGAGACAATCCTGGCTGCGCCTTTTGAGTAGACAGCTGGGGCGGGGGCTTGCGGATAGTGATGGGGTGGAGATTCCGTTTTGGTGTTCTCCCCTTAAAATTGACCTTAGTAAGAAGCGCAGGATGTGACCCTCACTTGCGTGGTGAGGCTCAGGAATCTGCGGCTCACTCAGTTCTTCCGCCGTTTATGTCGTCATTACGAGGCGCAGTACCTCAGGAGCCGCTTGCTCATCTGCAAGAAATGCAGGTTCTCTCCTATTTGACTGCAAGCTGAAATGACTACTTATATCTGTCAAGCTCTGTGGAGGCGTAGGTTCCTTCTGTTTGGCTGTAGTGGCGAGCTAGTATAGCAGGTTCAGCAAGCTTGCCTCGGCCTCTGACGTGTATATGACTTCTTTTTCCTGTTTGTCTCCCTCTTTATCAATTTAGTAACTTTTATAGGCATTCCAACATATGTATGTTTTGCTAGAAAGGCTTTATAGTGTTGGTTTTATTGATGTGTGACTCATGATTTATATGTGTTTAGTCTGGGGTTAGATGCCGCTTGAGACACCTATAAACCGAAACTATTGCACTGGAGTACAGATAGAGAGGACTGACATCTGAAGAGGGACACAGAGTGTATTGGTGTTGTTTGTTTATGTGCCCACCCATTGCCTGCCGATTGCCATGTTAATCCCTATGGTAATTCCCACCTAATCCTGCATCTGCCCGCCCAAATCAACTCCTCATTTGAGCTCACTTTAATCAAGCCTTACCATCAGGCTTTGCACTAGACGTGCCTGCCAGTGTTTGTTCAAAGCAGTGTTGCGAGTGTTAATTACCTAATTGGAGTTGTAAACCCGCTACGGGCATAATAAAAATGTCTTACCGGGCGGCCACCAGGGGGCGCACGGATGGAGACGTTCTCCGTGTGAGCTCCGCGCAAGGGTCCCAAAAAGTGGGTTGAGCCCCCACCACGAGACCCCCGCTGGCTAAAAGAACGTCGGAACCTGGTGTCGGAACCTCCCGGGCACCGTCTGGTTCCAACTCCGATCGAAATCGGATCTTGCATTCCGGAGAAACACTCTCCTGCGCCATACGGAAGGAGGACGCGCGAGGCCTGGAAGCTTCCAGCACACGCTGCGCTGACACGGCCCCAGGAAACTGGCGACTTCGTGGACCCTCGACTCGGCTGAATCCTGCGAGAAGGTGCGTGCAACTTGAAAGACGCACAGGCCTCACCTGATCGGCGTAAGACACGGTCCCAGACTTTAAGCCGCGCCCGGTGCGCGGGTCCCCGCCAGGGCGACAACGGAGGAAGGCCTTCTCTACGGGGATATACCGAACCCTCCCCCGAGCTCATAGTTCTTCTGGTGGGGAAAAATGCACTCCGGGGATATCAGCGCTACGCGCTTCCCTCTCCTCCGGCGTGCAGTGGGCTGAGGGTTGGGCCCCTGGACTCCAGGGCGTGTGCCCTCCTCGGCCCCCGTTCCCGGCCACTGCTCCTGCTGGTCCCATCGAACTGTCACTTCGCCTGGACGGGGACCTCCGGACACGGCCACAGGCCTCGACGACACGGAACCTATCCGGCCCGCAAGACACACCACCACATGCAGACGCTGTCCTGAGAGCACCCCATTGTGTGATTGTGACCCCACTGCCCAAGGACCCTATGGACAAATTGGCAAAATACAAGTTTACCCCATCGCAAGACGACCCCCGAGGCCCGGACGAGCAAATGATGGCCTCCCAAGGATCTGAGGCCGCGGCAACTAAAGGGGACGTTGCTGACCTACTCAAAGAAATGAGAAGCATGAGAGCAGACATAGGGGGTCGGATTGACAAGATCACGCAAAGGATGGATAAAATGGATGATAGAGTGGAACAGCTCGAACACAATCAAACCTCCTTAAATACACTGGAAACGCAGATGGACCTTCGTATTGCGGAGTTAGAACATAGGGAAGAGGAAATAAAGCTGAAGGTGGACGATCTTGAAAATAGAGAACGTCGTAACAACATACGTGTGCATGGCATTCCCGAAAAGGAAGGGGAGACTGATCTTGATTTGAGGCAATCCATCCACAACATCCTGAAACTCCTCTTTAAGGACGATCTGGTAGACGAACCCAAAATCGACCGCGTCCACAGGGCAGGAGGCAGGGCAGGAGGTCCGCGTTCGGTCCTAGTCAGATTTCACAACTACGCTGACAGGGCCCGCATCTTGGAAAAAGCTAGAAATGCCCCACCACTCACCATGGGTGACGCGACTGTCTCTCTTTACCAGGATTTGTCATCCCTCACGCTTGCTCTGAGAAGAAAATGTATCCCAATTACAAGGATGCTGAAAGACAAGGGAAGCAGATATCGATGGGGGTACCCGTTCTCTCTCACCTTCGAGTGGCAAGGCTCGACAATAAAGCTCGCAACGGAGAAGGAAATTGCAGACTGCACAGCTGATCTCTTGGGCGATCACGCAGGGGAGCCCTCCCAGGGGGATCCAAATATAAAGGAAGCTGAATGGCGCATCAAGGGCCCCCGCCGGAGGCGTATCCAGGGCTCCAGGAAATTTCGGAGGATGGATGACTCGCGTGACATGGAACACTAGCTTGGACAGGGGTCGTGTGTGCTCAATTACTGGGGGAAAAATGCCTTCCTCAGAAGGGTGCCTTGCCCCGATCGCTTCATTTGAGGCCCCGCCTGATGGGTCGAGGGGTCGACTGAGGTGTTATTTGCTCATTGAGGATCATGGATCCACACGCCTTCCTCGAGGCGCTCCTTGACTGCGATATATCAACCTACGTAGGGAGCATTCGATTCTGTTTGCACGGTGAACTTGGTGATGGACATGAGGTAATATCCATGCAGCATAGACATTCTGGGGGGAGTCGATAGTACTGTTTCGAAGCTGCGGTTTACTCAGGTTTTTGTGTGATTTGTTTGTTGGGGGCTCACTGTTATGTTTGCTTGTAATGGGAAGGGACTGCTTGTTCTTGCGGTCCCCGCTGATGGTCCGAATTCGACTGGGTGAGGTCAACCCAGCCGGGTCGGGCGCCGATCATAAAGGGGATGGGGGAGGGTGGGGAGGGTGGGGAGGGTGGGGTAGAAGGGCAACATTTAATCGACCACAACTTAGATTTGAAGGGAGAAATAGCACAATACCCATGTACGCGAGGGCTTTACACACGGAATTGGCGCTGTCGCAGGCACACTCGAGGTGCATACACACGTATATGACCTAAAATGACACACACACTTTCCACAGATACCATACGTATCTGCACGCTTAATGTTAAGGGGCTGAACTCCCCCACCAAGAGATATATGGTGGCCAGGGAATTTAAGAGATCGAAGATCGACATTCTCTTTCTTCAGGAAACGAGATATCGGAAGGGTGAGGAGAGAATGATTCCATCACGGGAGGTTGGGCCCACCTTTTGGAGCTCGGGCGCTCTGAAGAAAGCGGGGGTGGGAATCATAATCCGCAAGAGCCTGCGGAGCACTATTATGGAGACATGGACAGATCAGGAGGGGAGGGCCCTCATAGTCATTGCTAACATAAGGGGCACGATAGTCACCCTCGCCACACTCTATGCACCTAACCAGGGGCAGAACAGATTTCTGCATAAAATCAGTGAAAAGGTCTTTGGAATGGCCAAAGGACACACGGTCCTCGGCGGAGACTTTAACACGTGGATGGACAGCTCCTTAGATAGACAATCCAAAGCAGACGCAGCAGACCCACCCGGTATATCAAACGAGGCGAACATCAAGCTGACCCTTGACCTCTTTGGCCTCACTGACTCCTGGCGTCACTTACACCCGTTGGAGAGGGGCTTCACCTTCCATTCCCTCCCCCATGACACGCTTACGCGCATTGATTACATTTTTCTCTCAGAACATCTCACGCGTATAATGCAGGCAGCTAGTATACATACCTCCGCCTGGACGGATCATGATATGGTGGCGGTGGACATACCCTGGCATGACCTAGCCCCGCGAAACTCCAAATGGAGATGCAACGACTCTCTATGGGCCGATTTGGCCTTCAGAGAAAACCTGGAAAATGAAATAAAACAGTTTTTCCTTATAAATGATACGGGGGAGGTGGGGAAGCTACATGTCTGGGAGGCCGGCAAAGCGACGCTGAGGGGAATATTAATAAAAGAGGGAGCCGATAAAAAACGTGAACGTGCTCTGGTGGAGACGGATATAAGGGAAAGGCTTGGGAGGGCGCAGGCCATGGCACAGTCATCCCCATCTGAGAGGGCTGCACATATTGCCGAAGTCCGCCGTCTCAGGGAGGAGTTGAGGATACTCATTGCCGGTAAGACGGCACAGACCCTACAGTATCTCAAGCAGAAGTTCTATGAGAAGGGTGACAGGGCCGACGCTCTCTTGGCGGCCCGCCTTCGCGCGCAAAAAGCGGAGAGATGGGTTGAAACGATCGAGAGACTTGATGGCACTCTCACAGACACGGTAGTCACGGCCCCTGAGGACATACAGGAAGCATTTGCTTACTTTTACGAAGACCTATATACATGTGACCCGCCCCCCCCCGTAGGGAGTATAGATGCATATCTGAAGGAATTGCAGATCCCCACACTATCACCCACTGATGCGGATTCCTTAGACACGCCTGTTCTTGAAGAGGAAGTCATAGAGGCCATCAAGAGGTTGAAAACAGGCAAAGCCCCAGGGGACGATGGATTCACGCCTGGGTTCTATAAAACGTTCTCCCCCTTCATTGCTCCCTTTCTTACATCACTATTTAACCACATCTTTATCACAGGCCAGGCACCTCCATCTTTTTCGCAAGCCCTCCTCGCGGTCATCCCAAAAGAGGGCCGTGACCCCAGACACTGTAGCTCTTATCGCCCCATTTCCTTGCTTAATATCGATGCGAAGATTTACGCCAGAGTGATCGCAGCCCGGTTAGAGACATTCCTCCCTAGGCTGATAAATTCCGACCAAGTTGGCTTTGTCCTTGGCAGACAGGGCGCGGATACAATGAGAAAAACGCTGCACCTAATCCACGAAGCAAAGGAGATGGGGGGAGACCCGTCTCTCCTGTCTTTGGATGCCGAGAAGGCCTTTGACCGGGTCTCCTGGGAATTCCTAGAGAGGGTATTGAGTTCATACGGGCTGGGACCACAGCTCTCCCGTGCCATTAAAGCACTTTATAGCTCCCCTGTGACGTCCGTGGCGGTGAACGGGGGATACTCTCGTTGGTTTCCCCTTGAGAGAGGCACAAGGCAAGGCTGTCCACTGTCGGCGATCCTATTTGTGTTGTCTCTAGAACCGTTGGCACAAAAACTGAGAAACGACGCCAGAGTTAAGGGTATCACGGTGGGCGACCGGGAATATAAATTGGGACTATACGCAGATGACATTCTGCTACATGTGACCGACCCTTTGAACTCGATCCCGGCAGCATTTAGTATTATTGAGGAGTATGGAGCGTTGGCAGGACTGAAAATTAACACGGGCAAGTCTGTCGCCCTTCCAATAGACACCCGCAGAGACGCGGACGTCGAGCGCTTCGCCCCCTTGGGCGTTAAGGTCAGCCTCACTACGCTCCGATACCTGGGCATTAACGTCACCCGAGACCTTGGATCCCTGTATGAGGCCAACTTTCCCCCAATGTCCATTGCTCTCCAGAAAGATGTCCAAAGGTGGTCCAAACTTACCATCTCGTGGCTAGGGCGTCTGAATGCTGTAAAAATGGTCCTGCTCCCTAAAATATTGTACTTATTTCAAATGCTCCCTATTCAAATGCCCCCGGACTACTTTACAGACATAAGGAAATTGATACTAACCTTTTTATGGCAAGGCCAAAAGCCAAGAATCCCGAGACCCCTCCTTCAACTTAGAAAAGATAACGCTGGGGTGGGCCTCCCAGATATTGAGACATACTATAGAGCCACTCAGCTTAGGGTCCTTGTCCCACATTTCAGACAGCAGTCAGAACCCCAGTGGATAGCGCTTGATAATTACCACCTCCGTCCCTTTATCATGAGTGAATGGCTATGGGTGCCTGGACCACAACTACGTAACACTGTCAAATCCCATCCCATCATAGGTACGATATGGTCGATATGGAAACCAGGGAGGAAAATGGTGGGTGTCACAACGTGGCCTGCCCCACTGGGGCATCTCTGGTCACCAGGGATCCGCGATGCTATTCCGGAACCAGGGAGTTATGAAGCATGGTACCAGGCGGGGCTAGAAAGGGCAGGACAACTGCGCCGCAATGACTCCTTTATTACCATTCAGGAGTTGCAGGAAGCCCTCGGCATAGGTAAACTCTCGGTCTTCCTGTATCTTAGACTCAAGGGGGTAATGACCAGACCCATATGGAAGCAACAGTTACAAAGAGACCTCACGCCGTTTGAAGAGATCCTCGATCGGTGCACTAGCTCCAAGGGTCTGATCAGTGCTATGTACCTCGCACTCATTGAAATCAATATTAAACCCTCCTTGACACTTAAGAGAAAATGGGAAGCTGATATGGGCAGGCAAATCTCCCCAAAACTGTGGTTACAAATGTGCAGAAGGACGGCGAAGTCCTCCCTCTCGTGCCAATATAAATTACATGCCACCAAATTACTATACAGATGGCAATACGACCCTGCCCGGCTGGCCAAGATGTACCAGGGAGTGAGCCCGAACTGTTGGAGGGGTTGTGGGAGGCGGGCCGATTATTGGCATATGTGGTGGGGATGCGCAAAGGTCCAATTCTATTGGTCAGAAGTCCTTAGCTGGATCAGGGACCTCGATGGGGAGGAAAGAGAGATGCATCCACTGCTCGTTTTGTTTTCTTTAACTGAGGAAGAGGATAGAATAGTGGTGGCATGCAAAATGGTGCAGGGTCTATTGATGGCTGCTCGAGCATGTCTTACTATGACATGGAAGAGACCCACGCTCCCCAGCAAGAGTGAATGGCGAGCAGTCGCACTGAGCATTTACAGAATGGAGTGCCTGACTGCAGCATTGCATGGGGATCGTTCCACGGTAGAGAACGCCTGGTTGGAGTTTCGCTCTATATATGCGTTGTAAGGTGTGTCTGACACACGCTATGTCCAAAGCTACGAAGGCCTAACGATTGGATTGACTCGAGTACGTGTCTGTTAAATCAATGTGCGACTTTTATGCCCACTGCCATGACTGAAATGACGGTTAATTAATGTTGTTCAACGCTCTCTCTAAGTTCCGGTTTGATATCATGTGCGGGGGGTGGGAATTAGGGGTGGGATATGTTTAGATGCAATAGTTTGGGGTTTTCTTTTCCCTTTCTTTTTCTCTTTTCTTTTCTCAGGTATGCGATATAACTGATTGTTATAATACTTACATGCTCGCTTTTTTTTCTTTCTGTAACCAAGAGATGTAAGCTGCATTTATGTGACTACCGAACTTTTCAAAATCAATAAAAGTGAAATTTTAAAAAAAAAAAATGTCTTACCAGGCCTGCCTTCAGCCACTCAATTTATAAGCAGTCTGCATGTTCTTCACTGAAGTCCTGTAAAACTCAAGCATTGGCAAAGCCAATAAAGTCCTGTTTAAAACAAGCAACATGTTTGGCTTGTGCATACGTTTGAAGCTTTTGTTACGCACTGCTATTAGATGCCCAGGTACTCGCACCATTTTGCAGCTGCTACCAACATTGGGCAGTTAATACCAGGGGTGTTGCTAGGTCTGGAAAAGATCTGCGGCTACACTAATGTCGGGATTGTCGGGACTTGGGGCTAGCTAGCCTTTCTATCTGGGGCTACAACCAAAAGACCCGGGGCTATAGCCTGCTAGCCCCCACACCCTAGCAATGCCTCTGGTTAATACCACTACGGCTGTGCCTGGCATGTGCCTTTCCCATGCCTACATAAAAGCCCAAACCATTGGCATTGTCAATGCTTATTATTATGATTGTAATGGCTTTTAGTTGATCATAATAAGGATAGAAGGATCAGCCAGCAACGAAGAACATGAAGAAGTCTTAGCTGCAGGTTTGCGCTTAGATGGGCCTCTTTTCCATTCGGGATCAGCCTGGGCACTTCTTTTCTATTATTTCAGAGGATTTTCCCAACCCCCAGAACATGTCAGTGTGCTAGAATGCCCCATGATGGCATTAGCAACCCAACAAATATTGGTGGTGACCTGCAGTACTAGACACCAAATACAGACAGTTTACAGCCTGTATGCTTGGTGCCAGCCTATGCAGTGTTTAATGACATCCAGAACCCACATGTGGTTAAGCATAGCGAGCTGCTAGAGGTGCATGGCGTAAATAATGCCATGAAGTGCAAGGGTGTGTTTGTGGTCATTATTAAATTAGGCGAAAGCCTAAACCTAGGTGAAAGCAATAACCAATAAAATGGGACCTCTGTATGAATTATATCAGGGGAATATTAATTCATCATTCTTGACCACTCAAAATAATCTGTGGTTGATCTCCTTGGAGGATGCTCCTAAATCTGGCACAGATCTTGAAGGTCAGGCTAAAAATGGTTGCATCTGTATTGTTAGGAGACAAAAAGATTAGTAAACAAATAAATGAAATCACTTTCATGTTTGGTTTTGAAAGTGTTGAAGGTCTTGCTTAGGCTAATCAATCAAATGTGGAATTAAAAAAATCGAATGAAGGTAATATAAAAAACAGGGTGTACAGCAAACGTCTATTCAATGCAGGGTGGATGTCAAATTTAGTTTAACGAAAGATTGACAAAGAGACCCTCGCCACTAATAAAATTGAGTTTCAAAAACAGAAGGTTGTGAATAGAATGTATCTCCTTCAACTGTCAATTCTGAGCTAAAAGTGAAAGGATTAGATATAAAATTAAATATATTATCAAGTTGATTGCCAAAAATGAATCCACTGGTAATCCGAGGGCAAGACCCATCAATGTCATAGCAAATAGGTTGATCAAAATGAAATGTGATGCAATGCAAGACCTCGGCTGTGAAAGGTTCCCCTTACCCTACAAATGGGGAAGAGATTGAGAGTAGCAGAAAGATTGTGGATCCAGGAGCACTGGAGGAAAACGGGCCAGTGTGCTTCTGAAGGAGTCTGCGAGCAAATCTCCCCTGGTAAGAGGGTACCAGCAAGGTATTGAATGGGCGGGCACTGCATGATAATAAAATGGCCATTGTACACTTTGATCTGTGGCTGCCTTACAGCTCATTGGCCAGAGTAAGAAAGTACCCCACCTCTTGTATGGTACCTTATATGGCCCTCACTTATTTCGCACAAAGATAACATCTGTATGTATTTCTCGCCATTCCATATTTTTTAAAGAAATGGAGTTGTCTTATTGAGATACTTGTAAATATGGACGCAGAGCGATGTAGTCATCATCTTTATCAAGAACGCATTGCATTCGAAGATTGACTATTTCCAGGGCTGGCGCAAGATATACCAACAAGGAGCAAGGACAAGGTTGCCACAAAAGCTGGTCCTGATAAATAGAATCTGTGTGATTTGTCTGCAATGGAAATGTTCGCGGGAGAAATGTCAGAAGATTATTTGCTCGAAATAATCTTCAGTCATTTCTCCCCTGAACATTCCCGATGTGCCCAAACCCCTACCCAACCCCCACTCACATCAATCAAAAAGCATGCTTTTACTGGAAATCAATTATGAAAAGTGAGAGATGTAGTTTATTGAGAATTGCAAGAAGGACTCGATAAAGGACAGACATATAAATAATAGGTTGCACCTTTTTAATGTAGTTGTGGATGGCCCAGGAATTGGAAAGGAAAACTGGTCTTGGCAGCAGGTGTCATAACATTTTATTGCTTTATTTTTGTATTATTTTGAATTTGCCCTCCTCCCTCAATGTTCTCCCAAACACAGGTTGCCAATGCAACTGGAAAAGGGACTCCAAGAATGTCCCTTGTCATTTTCATGGTGGTCCTCTATGGTTGTTGTCTTTTTTATATGAGACACAGTCTCGCTTTTTATTAGCTACAATATGATTAGCACCCTGGACGTTATGCCGAGGTGCTAACCGCTACAGAACCCTTCCATGCACACATTCCCAAGTGGTAACTGTTTCTGGGAACTCCATCGAGGTTCTCACTTTGCTTGGGACCTTTGACTTGGCCCACGGGCCATTAACACACAGGAAAGCCTGCAGGGTCCAGTACTAATGCTTAAGTGCAAAATCGGTCCTTTTCTTTTGGGCTTCTGCAATTTCTTTGTTATAATGTATAGCTGTCCCAGCGGCGATTCACCATATACCCCGGATAAGTGTCCAGTTGGAATGATAAGGGGAAATGAGCAAAGTAAAGAGAGGTCTCAAATAGCCGCGACTGTACCCATATCGAGGAGGTATGCGGCCCTAACGAACCTTGTTGAGGCTAACGAAATCCAAGGGACACAAGTAGGGAAAGAAGAGCCGAGGCCCAGTAAAAGTTCCTAGGATGATGCTCCATGTAGCCAGCGTCTCTATAATGAGGACATCCTCTTTTATACCTATATCTCTGCATTTACAAGATGAAGCAGAGATAGCCTTCTCAAGTCCAATCAGCCAAAGAATCTCGGACAACATATTGGGCCTCATTAGGACCCTGGCGGAGAGGGTATTACGCCAGCGTAGTGCATGGCGTACCTCTCCGCCATACTACGAGTTCCCGTAGCGCCATGGAGGTTTTCTCCGCCTGGTTTTACCAGCCGGAGAAAACCATGGCGCTACGGGACCTCGTTGTTAATTACGCCACCGTATTTTACGGTGGCGTAATTAACTCCTTCCCCACTCCCATTATACCCTATGGGGCAAAAATGGGAATGGGGAAGGGCAGAATGGGGATTGGGGATTTACCGCTCCGCCGAGGTCGGAATGGGGCGGTAAATCCGCCAACCCCCATGGCGCTATCGGCGGCTTTCCGCCATGCTTCGCGGTGCATTTAGCACCGCGAAGTCCGCCTGGGTCGTAATGAGGCCCATTGTGGCTAATCTCCGAGGTTTCAGCGACTCACAAATTATTACGCGAGAAACGTGGGAATGGGGCACATCGACTGCATACAAATTCTATTGCAACTCAAACAGTTCTATCTGTTAACTCATACCCAGAGAGGTGTTTGCTTACTACCTACAATGATCAATGACACAGGGTGTTGGATGGACAGGTCTTTGTAACAGATACTTTTCCCGGTACAAAAGGTAGAGCACCAAATGTCAGAGAAAGAGCCAGCCCTAATCTATACATTAAGCCTCATCATATGTTACCCAAGGGTGGTTCCTAGACATTCTATCAACATCCATAGCATCGACAGATCTATCCATCAAAAGAAATGCATCAAAAAAAGTGCATCAAATGCATTTTTTTTCAATGTACTTTTTTAATGGGGGATCCCCCCACCCACCCTTTTTTACCCTACAAAACCCATTAAAATTAAAATAACCCCTTTACCTTCCAAAAACATTCATTTGATGCATTTCTTTTCGATGCTATTTTTTAGATTAATTGGTCTGTCGATGCAATGACCAGATACCCCAAAGGGTCTCTTCCATCTAACTCGCCAAATTATTTCCACAGGACTTAAAATTCCCAAACTCACCATGGCTCTAGAGAAAATCAGGAAATAATAAAAACCGAAGTGACCCATTGGATCAAGCCCATTAAGGGATCACAATCCATTATAATGAGTGACATATTTGATGTATGTAGATCTAATGATCCAAATTCTACATCGCATGATATTTTAAATGTAACTTTGGTAACCCCAGGCTTGTTAATGATTTCCCCGTGATTGATTATAGAGAATTTCCACCAGCATGGTCAGCTATAATTTTAAGGAAATGTTTACTAAACCCTTCTAATGTACATCTAAACCCCTGCAATTATAAGCAGAACTCACCATCCAACCAGCCCTTGCATAATGTTCTGGGAAGAAAGACCTTGCACCAGTTAGTCTCTTCCCGTGATTCACCGGTTAATGGTTGGCATGCACCCCTCTCACTAGGAATAAGACCAAAATCAGACGATGAGTGGATTTGAACACCCAAGAGGTCACGACTATCAATGGCCTCGTAGAACATATCCAGGTTGTCACCTTAATGTGAAGCTAGAGACTGGCAGGAATTCATAGAACTGTATCAGATAACGTGTTTCCAGGAAACCAGGTCGGTCGTTCCATGTTGAAATCTGGCTATAGAAACATTTGTTGGGCCAGCAAGCAAGACAAAAATCAGAAGTCCAAGTGGGGGGATATGTGTATGGATAGGTTAATCCGTTTATTTAATTATAGAGTGTAAGCCCAGTGAGTCTCCATATTTGATGTGATTATGTTTTTGCTTGAAGTTGGAATTATGTTTACCAATGTTTAATATCTCGGACTCTAGAGGAAGTAGAGTTACTCATTTCTAACTCGGTAACAGCCCATTGTGTAAAGAATGGTCCTACAATTTTAATCGCTAGTCAAGTGAATGTTCAATTTGAACCTCTAGAATGCAATAGGAGCATATTTGAGGAAGAAGATGGATTTTGGAAAGTTCTCCGTTTAGTGGCCTTGTTCCCTTGTTGTGTGCACCCAGATGCTATAAATATGGCAACAAAATGTGCAGAGTTAGGTTTGCATGCAGTTAATTGCTGCACAAGGGGGAACCAGCCTGCAAAATATACTGACAGAAAAGAACCATCCTCTTCTTGTGTTGACTCAATTCTAATTAACGTGTATTTCTGAGTGTTGGTTGAAGATAGTAAAGTTATTGTAAGCCCTGAAAGTGACCAGGACCTGCTGACAATTGATTTGTCACTTCAGTTCAAAAAGAGCGATATGACCAATTTATCTATCTATGAGCCTAGGGGAGACATTCATTTAAGAAGACTAAAATGGAGCATGATAGACCTTGAAACTAAATTGACACTTATTTATGCAAATATCCTCCCTGTTTTATAGCGCCACCAGGTGACCATAGAGTTTCACCCTAAAGCTATAGCGCAGATTTAATGTTCTCTTCAGCAGGCAATAGTTCCTTTTGTAACAATCCCTACTGAGCCAAAGAAAACATGTCACTGTACCAATAGCAAATGATTTAATAGTGACTGCAAAAGAGATAAAAAAAAAGATTTGGTGAAGGCACAGTATCAGACTCTCCCGGATGGGTGTCGGTTTCAGCGACAGAACAAAAGTGGGGAATCCAGGCAGGTGACGACAATGGGTCTTCCTCCCAATACTGCAATCCTCCAACGGATATAACTGGAGCAGCACAGGATTGAGTGAAAGAACTAGAGGTGAACCAGATGGTTCCTGCAGGCTGTAAGAAGAGAGAAAGGAGACAAGGTCAGGTACGGTAAGATAAAGAACCACTCTAGGGCTCAAGTTCCCATAGACATACCTGAATCCATGAAAGAGAATATCAAGCAAGACAGACCAGTCAAGATGCAGGTCATGTGTAGCAATCCAGGGGTCAGAGTACCAGGTAAGCAGATTCAAGGAAGAAGTCAAGGCGGTCCAAAGCAATCCAGGGGTCAGAGTACCAGGTAAGCAGTTCCAAGGAAGAAGGCAAGGCAGTCCAAAAGCAATCCAGGGGTCAGAGTACCAGGTAAGCAGTTCCAAGGAAGAAGGCAAGGCAGTCCAAAAGCAATCCAGGGGTCAGAGTACCAGGTAAGCAGTTCCAAGGAAGAAGGCAAGGCAGTCCAAAAGCAATCCAGGGGTCAGAGTACCAGGTAAGCAGTTCCAAGGGCGAAGGCAAGAAAAACAGGAGACATGGGTAAGCAGCACATTCACCAGAGCTTGGTGGGAAAGCAAAGCGATCCGGAATCCAATTCTCTTTATTTCTGGATTTGTGTCTGGCGAGTGCATTCCTGCGTGTGATGCTGAAAGCCAGCGTATGCCCTGCAAAGGCTGGCAGGAGATGTAGTTTGATGGATGTTGTACTGTCAGGGCCGCCACAGCAATTGCCATCGCTGGAGACATACGTGGCCAGCATTCCTTATCCGCCAGCAGTGGGCCAGGACACACAGGCCATGATTCATGGAAGTATTTGCAGGGGAAATAGGGGACTTGCATGCCAAACTGCGCGCAAATCCGCATTTGGCGAATCATGCAACTGACTGAGCAGGACTTTCTTTGGACTTGCGTGGAGTTCACGCAGGCCAGAAACGTCTGTGCAAGCCATCGAGCGCCTTGCGTGGGAAACCACGCAGAGCATGGGTGTGGCCTATGCAGAGGACTGGGAAGCGGGTTAACTCATAAGATGGGGAAGAACATGCGAAAAAGAAAAGTGGACGTTGCAAGGGAAGGCCCACAGGCAGTCCCTCGCACGCCCACATTTGCGCCAAACAACACATATTTATGGAAACACCTGTGCAGCCTCTCGGCATAGGAATGGCCACGCAAATCCCTCGATTGCTACGCCACCCGAAGGCAGGCGTAAATACACTTGCGCTTAGGATTTGCAGTGCGGAGGTGGGTTTGCATGTCGGCTTTAGGGTGAGTGTACGCAACCGGTGGTCCGATCTAACCTAGCGGTGCTCATATGCAGTGTAGCAGAGTGCAGGAATGGTTTACGAGGGTTCAAACACAGATTTTTCAAGTTCAGATCAAGTTAAATTTTGTCATACGCATGTTGTCAGGGTGCCGGCAACAGTTACGGGGGACCCTCCGCAGGGTCCCCGAGATGCAGGCCTGCTTGCGGAGGACCCCACGCACTGTTAGAAGGGTGCCTGTATTTGCGCCTGGGGAATGTGCAAAGGTAGCTGTTCTGGCTGTTTATGTTTTGCGTGTGGGCGTGTCGGGGGCGTTCCGGGCACGACTTGCAAATACGGTTACTTTGCGCAGTCAATTCCATAAATAGGCGGGGCGTGCATTTTTTATTCTGTGGGCAGGCTCACGCAGTGTCCTTCTCGGCGCGCAGCCCTTGTGGGGTTTCTGCGTAAATTTCCAAGAATCGGCCCCTAAGTCTTATTCAGACTGTTCTGCATTTGTCGAATTAAACACTGAATATAAACACTGTGTCAAAAGTAAAAAATAACATGCAAGTGCAACATGTGTTTGTGGATTTTAAAATAGACTTTTATGGGGTGAATAGGTCAAAGTTGACACAAACGTTAAAAGAGAAAGGAATGTCGCTCAAGCTGTTACATACGGATAATACTGCCAGAGTAAGATATGGGATTAGGGGAGAATGTACAGAGGTTTTTGAAATACCCCTGATGATTACAAATATGAGAATGGGTATCCTGTTACATGGAGACGATGGGTTGTCCCTTTTGAAATCCCTGGCAAGCACAAGTGAACAACTTGATGTATTAACTAGATGTTGTAAAGGTTACAGCTTAAATGTTAATACTATCAAAACCGTAGTAATCGCCTGCCATTCATTTAAACGAACCAAGGTCAATGTTGAATATAATATTGAGACTATCAGACAAGTTAACAACTTTGATTACTTTAGTCTGAGCTTGATGGCCAATGGTGTGTGGCCAGATCAAGCGGCGTGAAGCAAATGCATTTTCTCCCAACGAGCAGGCACTACATTAAACCTTTTTACAGATCTGGTGGCAAAGTTATACCTCCAGCAATAGAGGGGCGTAAATCATAGGTTTGTAGTATCACTTTGTATGGGGCTGAACTATGGCTACATGCATTCATCACCGACCCAGTTGCAAAGAGGCGAAACATTTTTTTTAAAGAAAATGTTAGGGCTCCCTAATAGTGCAGCGATGTTGCCCTTGTACCGTGAACTTGGCGTATGCCCACTTATGAGGCAAACATTTAGCATATCTTATTTTGGCTGCGCCCTCATTGCTATGGCAGAGATGAACCACCATAAGAACATGTTATGGGAATTGGTCTGATCTACAGACATCCCAATATGGAAGTGGTGTAGGTCCATAAAGTCTGCTCTGAATTAAGTGGATTTGATCAGGTTTTGGAATACAAATCTAATTGATAATGAAGTTGCCCTCAAGGTCTTAATAAGCACATTTGAAGAATGGGCTTTAAGTTTCCTTTAAAATGGTAAAGCACTTAGAGCTTTGACTTTACAATATTTGCCTTTCAAAACTACATGGGGCTCTGAAAATGATTTAGCTTGGCCAGCAGATTCAAGAAAAAGAGTTATCTTTAAGAAGTTTAGACTCAACATATTACCGCTGGCCTCTTCTGCAGCCAAATAGATTGTGACCAACACTGATACCTGTCCTTTCTGTAACAATGTATCAGAATGTGAAATGCACTCTATGTTTGATTGCTCACTATATGCTAAAGCAAGAAAGAAATGTATTCTTCCTATATTGACTGCCATCAAGGTCCTTAATAGAAGTGATGGACTTGTTTTAGCGAAAATCGCAACTTCTATAGGAGTGCATCGTATATTAGAAGAAGGAACTTGGATTTATCGATTTAAGAAGACTTTGGATAATATATTTGTAATCATTCAATTCATGTTATACTTTTTATAATTATGCCTGGACATTAACAGGAGTTTTACTTATTTCTGTGAAATAGTGGACATAGTGGTGATTTAATGCATTTCTGGGGATTGGCCTTAATTGTTTTTTGAGAGCGGAATGTAATTGTTATACTTCACAAGAAATGTTAAATGTCAGAAGAAAGAAAAACATAAATATCAGGTATAATGGTAAAGTTACATGGTAAAGTTACATTTCTAGTGGGATAATGATGTTTTGTCTGTTTATTCTGCCATTGAACATTTAAAAATAGCCATGCCAAGCAAGGTAAAGAACCGAAAACATCTGATGTGTTTCGGGCTCTACAGAACTAGCTCAAGGGTCATTTCTAACCATGGCTTTAGTCCTTTTATTCTGTTACTGCCGGTACAGTTCCCGTGGTTCAGGCATGCACTGTGGGCATCTGTAACGTCCACATAAAACATTCATCCATAAACCAATATGAAGTAAAGGGACTACATTAAAGGACTATCTTTTCTATACGTTATAAGTATCAGAGGACTCCCCTGTAGTCTCTTGGTAGTTGTCCCCTAGACTCTTACTCAATTCCAATCCTATATGGCACCACATTCCATGGTCTAGAAGTGCACAAAGGCCGCTTTTGAGTGGTCAAGATTACTCTTAATCCGGATTCTCAACCAATGAAAGGATAAATCCATACCAGTAAATCACTTGCTCTCAAACGGTTTCACTCTTATCTAACTAAGCGTTCAGACTCTGTTACTTGGGCTGGTAAGACCTCTGCTCCTCTACCCCAATGTTACGAAGTCCCAAAAGGGTCTGCCCTGGGGACTCTTTTATTCTCCCTCTATACTCTTCTCCTTTCTGCTCTCATTGCTTCTTACAACCTGTCATTCCATCTCTAAGTGGACGATACCTCTACGGTTTCCTGCTGTCTCTTTGCTGTCCAAGCTTGTATTTTTCCCACTTTCTCCACCATAATCCATCTAAGACTGAGGTCTTCTTTTTCCCTGCTACATTCAATCCCACGTCCTCCTCCCTCTCTTTCTTTTCCTACTTCCCTCCTTCCCTGATCCCCTTCTCCTCATCCGCTCATAACCTGGGTGTCACCTTTGGCCCCTCTCTTTCCTTTTCCCTCCATATTTTTAACATCGCTTGTTCTTCCCGCTATGCCTTATTTACATCAGTTGTGCACTTTCTTACCTTTGCTTTCCTTTCATGCCATCAAACTCCTTATAGTTTCTCTGATTTTCTCTCATATTGATTATTGCTCTGCCCTTCTACTTGGTCATCTTGCCTCTCACTTGCCCCCCCCCCCTCGTTCTATCTTTAACTCACTTCCTCCTGGCTCTTCTATTTCCCACTCTCTTCTCTTCTCTTCATGTCTCTCCTTTCTTGTGAGTCCTGTCTTCTCTTGCACGTTCTTTCTATTGTCTGTAAGTGCATCCATGATCTCACCCCCTTTCTACCTTTCCTCACTTATATCGATTTATTCTCCCAAAGTCACATTGTGCTCCCGGATGCACTTCCTGCTTTCTGTTCTCAAACCCCCTTGTGTCTCCTCTCAGTTCCAATCCTTCACCCTGCTCTCCCCCAAGCACTGGAATGCCCTCCCTCTCCCTATCCGTGGCTCTTCCTCCCTATATATTTTTCAATCTCATCTCTTATCTGCTCTTTCCAATAACTGAGCCTCATCCCTCATTACTTCTGCTTTTTATTTAGAATGCCTGCTTCACCTGATTGTACTGTTTTTATCTTACTGGTTGGCACATTGGTGAAAGCGCAGTATAAATAAATAAAAAATGCAAATGTATATATGGATGCACTGTCCGTAAGCAAACTATGATCATGCCTTTGAATAAATTGTATGTTGCCGCCCCTTCTATTCCTTTTAAGTCTCTATGCCCCTATTATATAATAGCAGGATTGCATCCCAACAGTGTAACGGGTCCTCTTCATGGTGCTTAGAACAATATGGATTTAGTGGCTACTTATCAACCTACAGAACAAAAGGGGTTTTAACAGATTCAGGTTTTTTAGAGAAGGCTACAAAGATTGAGCCATCCCATGAAACTGCAGCACAAAATCAGGATGGTTTCTCCTTACGGTTCCTACAACAAACTCTATGGGGTTGAGCAAAAAATGAAGCATGGTTCCATAGAAAAGCCCCTCAATCCAAGGTCCCCTGCAGAAGGTTATTGCCAAATCTCATCCATTCACAGTCGGGGGTTTTGATTGTCCCGTACATCTTTCAGAGCTCCTGGTTCCATTGTTTTGTATCTTCTGCTTCTCATCAGGGATGGCTCTTGCACTAGATCTCATGGACCAAAGTGCACTTGCACATCAGGAATATTAAGCAGCAGAGGGTAGAGCTGGAGTCCTCCAAACTACGCCTAGAGCAGGAGTCCCCAACCTTTTGTGCACAATGAGCAAAATGTGCATATCAAATGAAATGGTGAGCAACATCAATTTTCCGACTAAACATATCAGCGCTCAGTTGGCAGAAAAATGAATGCAACACAAATTAGAAATGTAATAAACAAGACTGATAATAGAACATTTTAATTTGCAGTACTTCATATGTATCTAGACCATGTGCAATTCTAGTAAAGGAAAGTTGCAAGGCCTTCAACTACATTTGACATAAGTGGTTGTTTACAGGAAATGTTGAGGAAATTGAGTGGTCAGTAGGACATTTATAGACAGATAGCACCAGTCAAGTTGTTCAAAAATATAGTAGGACTAAATTAAGATCACAAGAGGTTCTCAAGCAAAATATTAGAAATCTAGTGCACATGTTTGGACAGTAAAATTGGTCGCAAATGGAGCACTGATTTTCAGGTGTAATTTGGGATTCTACATGGGATTTTCCAGGATCTTTAATGGCAAGTGGTGCATTTCTAAGCATACAATACCAGCAATAATGTTCCTCAGTCAATGATTACTGTATTGTGTACTGTGTTTTCTTCGGGAATGTTATGAATGTTTGCATTTTTGATTCAACAGAGAGTGATCACTATACTCTGGAGTTAATCTTCCAAAGGCCAGGGGTAGGCATCACAACAAAAATGTCTGATAGCCAGAGGGGCTGGTTGGCGATGCATAAGCTGGACACAAAGGCATTGGAAAGAATTACTAATTCCTAAAAATTAAGATATTCTCTTAAAACAGTTAAAATAGTTCAGAGGCCACAAAGGAAAGTATCAGTTTGAGTTTTTGGTTTAAACTATCTGTGAAAGAGCTATTGGAAAACAGCATCCCCATGTTTAGGAGGTCCAGGTCATCCTAGAAAGGGATGCCCCATGGTTTTATGCAGAATGCAGAATATCAAAAAGAAAATTGAACCATGATTTAATGAGTGGAGTGTACACGGCTGGTCAGATTTATAGTTTCCTATGGGCGTAGTTTCAAAAGGGCATATCAAAATTGCTAAAAGACAAAAAATGTATTGAGAAACAATGGGAGCTTTTTCAAAGGACACCAAATTGTTTTATGTTTAATGCAATTGTCAAAGCAGGTATTATGCCATCTCCTTGGACACGTAGTCTGTGGACCACCAGTCCACCACGGCTATAGGCCAATTTTCTTACTGGACATTGCCAGCAAGATATTCTCCAAATGTTTGATGCTC
Source organism: Ambystoma mexicanum (assembly GCF_040938575.1). Lineage (NCBI taxonomy): Eukaryota > Metazoa > Chordata > Amphibia > Caudata > Ambystomatidae > Ambystoma > Ambystoma mexicanum. The sequence continues at coordinate 244,920,936 of NC_090924.1, read as the reverse complement.
TGTAGGAGTGGCTTAAAGTAACAATATCCTAAAGCCCTTCGAGCATGGTTCAGGGGAGGGCTTAGTACAATGGACCACTGCTTCACTCTGAGCACCATCATGGAGAGATACGGTAAGGTTAAGGGAGGAAGATTATTTGTGGCTTTTTTCAGATTTGGAGAAAGCATTTCATTTGATTGATAGAAACATATTGTGGCATAGTTTACATTTTCTTGTGGTCCTTAATGGTTTATTAAATCTTATCCAATTGTGATACGCAGACATCTCAGTGTCTGTTTTATATACAAGATTGTGGAAACATACATTGTTTTTCCCCACCAATAAAGGTGAAAAGCAGGGATGTCAGTTGGCCCCAATTTATTACTTTCAGACTTTAGCTCTAGTACTTCTCTTAGGAAAGTAAATCTACCCTCTATGAAGGGTACTTTTTATAGCATGCTTCATTATGCCGATGATACAGCTATTTTGGACATAACTATGTCAGGTCGCCAACAGGGCATGGTATACACAAGCAACTAGCTTGAAATTAAATATGCTAAAAACAAAAATGATGGTATTCAGGAAAAGGGTGAAATCTTGTAGCTAGTTTTTAAATGAATGTAGATCTGAGCCTACTCTTCTCAAATAACATCATTTAAGAAGACAGCTGAAAGGGCATCATTAAGGATTAAATAGCTTTTTTACATGTTTGTGTCAAGCTTGGGGCATTCTGATTGGACAAGTGCATGGAGGTTTATAAGGCAAAGATCTGTTCCATGATTTTATATGGCAGCAAAATCTGGCGTGGTTTGAACAATCATGTCCTGGATGGGTTGTAAAATAAATTCCTGTGCCAAATAGGAGGTCTTCCTCCAGGTAAACCTGGTAGCACCTTATGAGTTGAATTGGGGGTGTTGGCCTTGAAGGTGTCAGACCAGTTAAGATGGTTTAATTATTTTTAAAAGTACATCTGTGATTTGCTGCTAATCATAAAGTGAATTTCAGTGTAAGTGTGATTGCAGCCGCCTCTAGTAAAGAAAAATACTTGTGGTGTGGGGGTTATAGGGCATTGTCCATTTGGATGGGGGATGGGGTTGGGATACAACTAAATTTGTCACATTACGTTAACTCAAAATAGCTCTTAAAACAAGAGCTTGTCTGATGGGGAGAGGCAGATGTCCAAAATATACATAAGCTGTCCTCTTTAGCTTTATATGCAGACTTACGTACACTTAGATGGCATGGAGGAATCTGTGAAAAAGGATCCACGGAAAACAGGAGGCTGATGCTAATGGCACGTTTAAATGTATCCACTCCTCAATAAATTAAGGTGTGAAGGAGGAAGCGCAAAGTGTGCCTGCAAAAGTGGAGTCGATAAAGATTTGGTTCATTTTCTGTTAAATTTATTGTTGTTTGTCTGTTTTGCGTAAGCGTGGACATGCATGGAAGCAGTTTTATATATTTAATTGTAATTATCAGGTTTTTATACATCGCTTGTTGAATATGTTAAAGCTGCTTTTTTATTTTGGACTTGTTATATGTGAATTTTATGAAATATGATACATATTTTTAAATGTTGCAAACTTAACGAAGAAATATGATTAAATATATAGTGCTGGAGTAATACTGGTCATTACATGGTAGGCTTCAAAATCACTTCACTGGCTTTGGAGGTTACCCTTTAAGAATTCTTTTGGCATGTAATGGTCAATAGTGCATCTCTAAGCACCTGAGGCCTGTTACATTGGTGAAAAGGTGGTTAGGAATAACAATATTTTACTGAAGCATTTGGAGCCTCTTTTCTCTGCCCAAAAGGAATTTCACTCAAAACTTAGTGGTATACATTGGTCATAACTTTGAGCATTTGATGACCACTTGATAGCTGGGTGTGGTGGTGTTAACTAGGTATTTGGATTAATTCATTGGCTTGTTCATTTATATTTATTAACAGTAACTTAATTGAATTTGAACAAAGCACAAATTAGTTATGAATAATGTGTCATGCATTTGCCTCATCTGCCCGTCATCTATGTGCCTGATGGGCAGAGTATCAAATAATGATTATTATTCCACTAGGACACTGTAATAATAAATATAGGAGACACTAAAAGTAATATTTCTGATAAATGTAATGCCTGGTGGCATCAAACACAAACCTTACTTGTACAAAAACTAGGGCATGCACATTATTTAATAAAAGAAAGTTGGGAATGCATGCCACCTATTTGTTAATTATACTCCTACTGCTGTACAAAGGAACAGAATATGAAAATTTTCTCCAGGACACAAACATGGTTCAATTATTTTGCTCATTAATACATTTGTCAGCTGGCAAAGTATCTGAAGATGGTAGGGTATGCCCAATGACACTGCTATAATAAGAAAGAATATTTACTGAAAATAATTTGAATAGTGGCAGCAAACTCAAATCTTGCATGTACAAAAAGAAGCCAACTGGAACCAGAGCATGCTCATTGGCCAACATCCTCACACAGTCCAGGACTCAGTCCTGGCTCTACTACTACTGAGGTGTCACCTCTTCAGCATCTCCTTCTAGGCCTCCACACCATGGCCCAGAGCAACTGGCGAGCAACAATTTAGCTTGCCACAAGCAATTAGTTGCTCCCGAGCTACACGTTGGGGATCACTGGCCTAGAGTTTCCACCAGGAGGCTGGACACCTGTGCATGTCTCGAGGCCTGTTTAGCTATCATTCTGTTGCACCCTCTCTGGTGGACCTGGCTTTGCCTCGCAAACCCCCCATCCTCATCTACCTCGTTGATGAGACAGGATCATCTCTTACCTAAGAGAAACTTCCCTACTTCTCCTCTCCTTTAGTAATCATGTCTGGCAAGGATTTGATGCACTGCCACATGCCCATAACTTTCCCTTCTTTGACTATCTTCTGTTACGCTTGAAGCATGCCTGCTGTTTTTTTCCGATATTCTCAAGCCTCGTCTACCCTCTTCATCCTTCTCTCGCCTGTATGTGTCTCCACCTTTTCACACGTGGGGTCTTTCCCTACTTCATCCACTGAGTATTATCCATATCCTCTGTTGCTGTTACCTCCAACCTCCTCTCCATCTGTCATTATCCTTCCAAGAATCTCAGGTCTTCTGTTGTTTCTTCTTTCCACTCCTCACCTCCTCCTTGTGCCTCCCCACCGCTATATTCTCCACCTCCTCTCTGCTCTTCCGCACTGCTTTACTCTCCACCACATCTCTGTTCTTCACCTCCTCTTCGCTCTGCACCCCTCCCTAATGTTACCCTATTCCTTACACTACACCTCCTCCTTGATTTTCACCTGCTTAGTCTCTGCCTCCTCTTCTTTCACCTCCTCTTGTCAGCCTCCTTCTTCAGTCTTCAGCTCTAACTAATCATCTTGCCTTTAACGCACCCCCGAACCACTCTCATGCTGCCTCCAAATGCCAAGATCCACCTGAATAGACCTTGGGCAAATAAGTGGTCTGGGACAGCCCTCATATAAGTTAATTCAGTTGTTTTTGTTCATGTATTTGAAAGTTAGATTTTGTTTCATGACTCCATAATTGTCCTGTTGTTCTGGTGCTTCCTACCCCTCCTGGTAGCACGCAGTTGAAGCCTTCCAACAGGCACCCATCTTGGAAAACCTTTTCCTATGTGGTTGGATCACCACGGGAAAGGTCCATGCTCCACAACTTCACCTGGCATCATTGATGGCAGATGTGACTCAGGAGAAAGGTGATCTCCTAGGCTGTGGTAGCTCATGCACGTTGTTTATCTACAGAATTCAGTATTACTGTCTTCGACCCTTTACTTCCTGATTCCAGCAGCTCTTGAATCATTATCCCTTCTCCAGCAGAATTGGGTGGTATTTTAAAGGGTCTATCCATACTAGGCACTTCCCTTACAGGGGCAGGGCCTTGATTTCACTAGTGACAAACCCATGTCTAATGACTAGGGCATGGTGAGGCAAACCAGGGGAACCACACTGACTACCCACAATACCAGCATGACATCCAGCCTTACGGCTACTCCACCCTTTACCCAAACAGTGAGGCAGGGGACTTTGCCAGGGGCCCTGCTAATCGTACACACAAACTCTTGAGGGGTCTGATTGTAAGCCCCATATGCAGTGTCTTGCCTTGGCCGCTCATAATATACCCAGTAAAGAAAGTGTTGCAAGAGATTAACTGGTTTAAAAACCACACTTTCACAGCACTCTCATTATCAAATTCTTTCAGCGTATTCAATCAAGGGTACTCATATCAAACGTACAAGACACATTTAATGCATGTATGGAAGTACAATATATATAACTCTAGCATCATTCCCATAATCTACAGGAGATCTATGATTATGTTGAACTTGTAGTAGCTCACTAGAGAGGATATTTCACTTACTGGATGATGCATAGTTCACCTATTAATTCTGCCTCAACCATGAAGTCTTGTACCTTTAATGGTCAGGTCTGAATAGTAAACAGTCTATGCGCTATACTAAAATGAATTATAATTTAACCTCATTAGAATTTAGAAATTCCACATAATTAAACGTTTGAACAATGGAATCCAACATCTTATAGGAATAAATCGGTGTCAATTTACCAGAACCAAAGTACAAGATGTGCCATGAATTCTATTTTTGTACTTCCTGGCCCATGTTCGCTCCCACAAGCCCACGATGAGTTTGATACAGGCAGGAGTAAAATACAGCCCCACACTGAGTCTCTGTCTTTGCCTAAATGTCTGACAATCAAATAGCAAAGAAATCATCATCATTTTAGCTCACCAACCATATGTCAAGAAACTATTTTGCAGCATTCATGTAATCTAAGTGCTTTACAGAAGTATATAGCGACTTGTATCAGTATTAGTGTTATTTTCAGGGTATTTATTGAGTATGGAACTAGCTTCTGGAAGCAACAGAGCGCTTTATAAATTATAGGGAGAAGGGCACTTTGAGGGATGCAGAGATACAACCGAGCAGGGAGCTAACAACGAGGAAAAGAGGGGGGGAGGGCAATTTGGCAGCAAGGGTTCTAAAAGCAACCCTGGGAGGAAGCAGGGGTGATCACTCTCAGGTGAGGTGGGGAGTGGGGTGTTTGTGGCCTAGCTCTCAGGGAGGAGCCATTCCATGAAGAGGAAGGTTTTGAGATCCTTCCTGAGAGGGCAGGTCTGATGGTGATGAGGAGGAGGCTCAAGAGTCTAGCTGCATGAGCAGAGAAGGCCTGCCTTCTGGTTCTTTTCTTCCTGCACCAGAGGTGTTGAAGACTGCACATGTCTTTAGTTCTTGTGGATCATAGGTCTCACGAGATGCTGTGTGTCTCAGTGAGGTCACTTGGGGACTTCAGGGTGCCAGCCTTCTAAATGAATCAGCAGGATTTGGAAACAATATGTGCTTGCAACAGGAGCCAGTGCAGTTTGCTGACTCTCGGGGTGATGTGGTAGAATTTGTGATGTCCTTTGATGAGTCGTGCTGCAGCATGTAGGACACATCTCAGGGGTGCCATGGTAGTTGCTGGAAGACCTTCCAAAAGGACATTGCCACCTTCCAGGTGGGAGAAGACCAAGGCTTGGGCAGCGGATATGAGGTTTTTTTCTGGGATGAAGGCTTTGTTTTCCACAAGAGACAAAGTTGGTACCAAGCTGATTGTGTCTCCCTTGCTATGTGCTGTTTCAAGAAGAGTTGTCAGTCGATGTCAAACCCATAGGACCTGGGACGGGGCAGGCGGGGTGGGCAGCTGGTGTGTGAATCCCCAAGGTTTCTAGCAGAGAGCCAGATCTGGATGTCAGGGTGTTCAGTCTTGTTGGTCAGCAGTAGGAATTCGGTCTTGGAGGGGTTCAGATTCAGGTAACGACTGGACACCCAGGACAGGATTGATGTGAGGTAGGCCTTGGACCTGTGGCTGTCGTCGATGGAGGATATCTTGAGGTAGAACTGCATGCCATCTACATATATGTGGATGTTGTGTGGAGCCAGGAGCGTTCCAAGCGGTTTCATTCCATGTAAAGATTGAAGATCATGGGGGAGAGGGTGCATCCTTGCGGGGCTCCACAGGTGATGGATAGAGCTGGTGACCTGGAGGAATTCATTTCTATGAACTGGTTGCAGTCAGCAAGGTAGGATTTAAACCAGCTGAGGCCGATCGTGCTGATCCCCATGCAGCAATGTATAACAACAGTGAGTGGCTGGTGGTCTACTGTGTCGAATGCTGCTGAGACGTCAAGGAGAACCAGGAACCAGGAAGCATAGATGGTCATCATCGAGGAATTTAAGGGCATCTTCTTGATGGCTAAAGTGATCAGGATAAAATCCTATTCCAATTATATTTTACTAATTATAAAGATTCCATCTCTCGTATCCTTGAAGTATCCTGGCAAGGTAGTAAGCCACAGTGTCCAGAACTGATGTACATAAGTAGATCACTTTTGATAATATGACATAATTGTAGGGACAATTGGCATCCCAGGAGGGCAAGTCATCAAGTTATGAATAACTGGCAAGAAATCAAATCAAGTGTCTACTCAGCCTTTCACTGGGAGAAAGTGTTTTTCCTAAATACTCTGGCCCTCATTACGACCCTGGCGGAAATCGTGGTGCAAAATGCACCATGGAGCACGGCGGAAAGCTGCCGATAGCGCCATGGGGGTTGGCGGATTTACCGCCCCATTCCGACCTTGGCGGGGCGGTAAATCCCCATTCCCCATTTTACCCTTCCCCATTCCCATTTTTGCCCCATAGGGTATAATGGGAGTGGGGAAGGCGTTAATTACGCCACCGTAAAATACGGTGGCGTAATTAACAACAAGGTCCCGTAGCGCCATGGATTTCTCCGCCCGGAAAAACCAGGCGGAAAGCGCTCCATGGCGCTACGGGAACTCGTAGTAGGGCGGACGGGTCCGCCGCGAATACCGCTGGCGTAAACCCACTCCGCCAGGGTCGTAATGAGGGCCTCTGTCTTTCCTTCCCCATACCCTTTTCCAATACATATGCATTGGCTGCCCTTTGATATGCCAGGGTAGGGTGCCAAATAACTTATGTGACACATATGTGCTCAATTTCATCCTGGCAGCCCAAACAAGCAGTTAATAAAAAACATGTGTTAAATCTTTAAGGCAAGTTTTTTATGAAGTGCCAGGTTTTCATGGATTCTTAACATGGAGCAGGGGCATGGGTCAGACTTTATGATCTCACCAGCCCATCTGCCCCGTGTTCCAAAAACATGTGCTTTCGATGTAGGGGAATATGCTGTGGATTCAAACGAATGGTAATGCGCCCCTTTGTCCATGGAAATGGCACAATGTATTTATTTATTTATTTATTTATTTATTTATTTATTTATGTATTTAATGAGAATTACTGTGAACACAATGCATTTTTGGCACAAAATGCTTACAATACTTTTTAGCATTAATTTACAGAGCGGAGAATCAGTGTCCTTAGATAATGCATGGGAGGTAGAACCATGAACCAGGGACAAGGACAGTAGAGCATGATATTTGAATGGAATAGTGGAGGAAGTGCCAAGTCTTAGTATGAAGAGGTGAGGGATAAGTGCTGTGGGGTTGTCGTAGAGAGGTAGGGGGAGAGGAGAACAGGGAGATGTGGTGGCATAGAAGGGTATGCAAGTGGTTCTTCAGAAAGTAGGAGAGCTAGGAGGTTGGATTTAAATAGAGATAGAGTGGGAGTACTGCGGAGAGGGAGAGGAAGCGCATTCCAGAGTAAAGGAGCGGGGAGCGCAAGAGAGCGGAAACGAGAGAGAGCACAAGGGGCACGAGGAGTGGCAAGGGGGTGAGCCAAGGATGATCGTAAGGAGCGAGGGGAAGAGTAGGGATTGAGATGGCCCGATAGGTATGGTGGTACAAGTCCGTGCAAAGTTTTGAAGATGATGAGAATGAGTTTATACTTTGCCCTCTGTCTCATGGATAACCAGCCCAACTGATGACTGGTTGGGGAAGCGGAGTTGAAGCGGGAAAGATTGAAGAGTGTATAGACAGCAAAGGTGAGGACTTTGTCGAGGGGTGAAAAAGCATAGTTGGGAAGCCATAGAGTTGACTAGCACAATATTTACACCGATAACAGTTACAATGTTAGTGGTGTAAATATAACATGGAAACCTATGTCACCAAGATTTCTGCGTTGCATTTACTACCATTAATAAAAAAAGGATTAATATAGCATAGCGGGGACTGTGTGCACAGAAGTGCACTCGCATGTGATGCCCTCCGTACAATATCCAAAAGATCTAAAATGATATGATATGATATGATATTTTATTTGTATCGCACTCGTACACAAGTGTTTCAGAGCGCGACTAGGCAAGGGAGGGGAACAAGGGAGAACACAGCTCAACATAAAAAAGTTCTTACTAGGCCCAGTGACATTAAGAACGCGCAAGTGCATGGGAAAGGGAAAAGGGAAAAAGTGCATGGAAGGGGGAGAGTGGAAAGTGCAGAAGCCGAGGAGCGCAGATAAATAAAATAAATAGAAAATTGAGGCAAACTGTGGTAGTGCAGCCAGCAAGTGGCAAGTGCTGTGTTGAAGGCAGCAGACTGGGTAAGTCTGAATAAGTGCAGAAAAAGAAGATAAATGGGGGGGGGCTGTTTGGGTACAGATACAGTTCCCAGTGCAAGGGGCGGCCAGGAGGCAGTGCAGGAAGTTGGCAGGGTGAGCAGGTACCTGGGCCCAGGGGACAAAGGGTGGCCAGGTGCACAGTGCCAAGGGAGCAGATCAGCAGGGGAGAAGGGGAGCGAAGGCAGAAGCAAAGAGGAAAATGACCGCGGTAGTGTTCTAAAGACCCAGCCGTACCTCACAACCAAATGAAAGAGTTTGCGGTGTATGATGACCAAAGAGCTGCAAAATTGCAAAAAAGCCCAACTATAGACAGAATCCTTTTATGGTGCCGTGGTGACTGTAAGGAACACTCTCCCCCAGACCTATACTCAACTTTTCCGCCAAATAAAAGTTGATAGCGACTTTGTTCCCCCAACTTTTAAAAGTTGAATTACATGATTAATGCTTGAAATACTACCTTCTAGGTACTTTTAACAGATTTTGATGATGTAGTTGATATTCTGAGTTAAACCCCAGTACCCATTCCTCAAACGGCACAGTAAGAAAGCGAAGCCTGCATAAGATCACACTAAAACGCTTGCGAAGGAGATGCACCCGTATGACGATGCAATTTAAACATGATAACAAAAAAATTGCTACATGCAAAAATAAACTGAAGCTAACAAGCACAGCTTAAGTAAAGTTTTTCTTCACCGAGACCTCTAAAAATAAAATAAGCAACATCATGACTGATGTTGGAGGTCTTTTGTGGCAGCTGTGGTAAATGTGCCGAAACCACTTGGCCTCCAGACAAAGATAATAGAGTCTTCTAACATTCTTCTCAGAAGAAAGGTTTAGACAAATTGCTTAAAAGGCCGCGCGATTTTCAAGCTTAATTACTGTGTTTGGAATACACTGCAAACTTAAGCAATAAAGAAAGGTGTTGGCTGGAAGGTTTGGAATGAATCATAACCTCTTACGAGGCTCTGGGCAATCCTCCAGACCATCGTTTTTCAGCTTGCTGTGCCATTACAGAAGGGGAAAGACCCTTTGGAATCATATGGTGGGGCCTGAGCAGGCAAAGCCACCCAAAATGTGGAAATGCCCACTCAGGAGCGTTGTCTGGCCGTTTACTGGTGCAAATGTCACTGCAGTGGGCCCAACAACATTAGCTTGAGGCCACACTTGTTAGGCAATCCTGGCTACACCTCTGGCTGCACCGGATAACGGGTGCTATAGAAACTAACATAGCCTCAATATGGTGAGGGTCTAGAAATTGGTTTGTTCAGATTGGGATTTGTAAAACCTAGGCAGGCATCTCCAAGGACCAACATAAAGGGCCTCATTACAACCTTGGTGCTAAGTGCACCAACTTTACCACCATGGTGTAAACTCCGTTTAAACCATGGTGGATGGCGGATTTACCGCCCCATTCCAAGGTGAGTGGGTCGGTAAATCCCCATTTCCCATTTTCCCTTCCCCATTCCCATTTTTGCCCCATAGGGCATAATGGGAGTGGGGAAGGCGCTAATTACGCCGCCGTAAATTACGGCGGCGTAATTAGCACCATGGCAGGTTAGCGCCATGGATTTTAACGCCTGCTTAAAGCAGGTGTTAAAATCAGAATCAGGCGTTAAGGGTTAACGGTGGCGTTAACCCTTAACACCTGAGTTGTAATGAGGCCCAAAGTGTTAGTCCAGATAGTTGACTATGTATCCAAACTTAAAGCGCTCATGCTTATATCCTGAGTAAATCGTGCATCGCTGACAGTACTGTGCTGTCTTCTATGAAAAGGTTTGCTTTCTCACATACTGGTGGCATTGTTTAGCCAGTTACCTGATATTTCCTGATATTTCCTATTATGTAGGCAATTATTAGTGGAAGGGGTTCAAGACAGAAGAGAAGAGAGCAGACCAGATATTGCAGGCATCTGACAAGCTTATTTTAAGGTCTGCTTATGTGATAACAAAATAGTTTGCTTTTTTGTACAATTTTCTGCACGTTGGTATGTATTTGAGGCTTTAAAATACGAAAGAGAAACTACATGAAATATTTTAAGAACGCATCAATTAGAAACACTTGTGTATAGGCACCATATAAAATGTCAAATAAATAAATAAATATGCTGGTACTTTTATACGTCCCTGATGATGGCGATAATGAAACTAGAATCATTCCTATTTTGCATCATATGCTACTATAACGTTTTGTTTTGAAAAATGGTTATGTTGGGTTATGTGATTTGCAAATTTCCCAAGTCAGTTCTTTCAAATGGGATTATTTTAGAACAAGAAAAGAAAGTGTATTGACTCACCTGTCAAAATTGCGAGTCTCTAAATCTTTATAATTTTTCAGCCCTTCAGAGTGATTTCGTTCTCATCGTATGATCTCTCAAAAAGACTCACTCATGGTTTCACTGGCTATATATAGTGTTGCTTCCTCTATAATAATAGTGAGCATTGAAATATTGCACACCATAGGCACTTGTTTATTTCCTCTCTAATGGCAACTTCTTGAAAACCACGTCCCTCTACTAATCTCAGTCTTTCTGGATACAGACATGTTCCTGGTATCTTCAAATCTTCATCCATTCTCCATCCCATGGTATGTGTAACTGTCTCCTTGTTTCCCATTGGTGCCTGTATCCATGCTTGAGCACTTTTGCATTCTGTGAGGCAGCTAATCTGAGTCGTTTGTCTATTCTGTATTATTCACACCTCTTTCATATGATCTGTGTGTTATAGTATGTCCGGTATATCTTCCTTGTGCTGCTCTTAAAATTCTACTTGTTTATCATTCTGATTACAGCAAGAATGAAGAGGGTAAGGAAAAGGAAAGGAAGTTCACCATGCCTATTATGATCTCTGGCAGACATCATATCCAGCTATGGGTTGTGATTGTGACAAGTAGGGGAGGGGTGTAACCAGATATTCTAGATCCCTTCATTCCTTTAGTCCGGTGGAGGGAGGCCACAAAGGTGTACATGTCCGGGCCCCAAAATTGCTTAAGATGACCCTGGTTACATTCCTTCTGCACAAGACAAGCAACCCCAGAAGGTTTCAGGCTCAGTGTCCAGCGTCAGTGAGGTGTACTTTGGGTTTCTAGGCATGGCAATCCCTGGACCCACATTGGGGCATTCCCATCCCGCTGTATGCCATCTGCAATGGGCTCTGCATGTCATCAGAGACAATGGATCCAGTTGTTCATAATGTCACTCCAAACCCAGAGGTGGACAGCCAACCACCAATTTCAGATTGTGGATGGTGGTCTTTCTTTTGTGGGAGCTTTTAAAACATATATATTTTCAGACAGGCTCAGTTCCAGCTGCTGCCTGCAATAATGCTCTCTTTCGATGTGGTGAGCTCCTGTTATTGCGATTCAGAAGTCATGAAGAGGTGTCAGAGGCCGGGCTATACTGAACGAGCTGGGCTCTGTAGTGGCACTGTCCGGAGTTATTTTTTAGGCCCGCTTAGATAGAGCTTTATCTCTCTGCAGTGTATTTTAGAGACACTTGTTTGACTCAGCTGCTCCATCTACCAGTGAGTGCCTCTCATTGGTTCATTGCATTTTGCTTGGCCTTGATTCCTCCCCTTCTTTGGCATCTTCCTGTTGCAACTCCTCATCCAAAAAAGACATGTAGAGGAGCAACTGTGTGCTTCTGCAGGTGATCCCGCCCCCTACCTCCCATGTATTGGAGACATGAGATTGTGCCGTGCATAACACCAGCCATAATACCAATACCGCAGCGAGTGTTTGAAAGAAGATACCCTTTGAGACAACCCTATCGAATATACTCTCGACGTGATGATAACCTGCAGGAGGAAAAACCTGAAGTTGTATGTAAAGAAGCTAGCAAATGAATTGATGGTGTCATAAAGAATTGTGCACAATGTCTCAAGATAAAGAAGTATGGCAAGGTATGAGTTCTAGAGGACAAGCGATGATGCAAGAGGTCAAATTAATTATCAATGTAGGCAAGAAGAAACCTATGCAATAACCAAGATGTTGAAGAAAACAGAAGTTCAATACGTGTACAGACGCTGAAACACAAGATAGATTAAGTCATCATAGAAGCTATCTTTAAGTAGTGAATAGAATACAGGCAAAGCCGCCATTGTACAGAAACTGGACATTGGTATCATGAATCTAGTAAGTCAGAACCCATGAAGTGGGAATGGAAAACTGTGTTGCAGAAAGAATAATAGGCTCATGGAGCTGCATGGCGAGGCTGTCTTGCCTGGAGTCAAGACTGAAGCAACCAAGGTCAGCTGTCTATTCTGGAAAGAAGCAAGCGTGCAGAGGATGAATCTTACCTTTTTAAGGTGCATAGAAAGAGCACCAAGGATGCCAGGTTTTAATTAATTTAGAACATTTAAAACCTTCTAAATTGGACCAGATCGTGGTCTCTTGTCACGTTAGCCAAGGATGGAAATAGAGTTCAAACTTGGAGTCGCAGACACGATAACGAGTGCCCTCAGTCCTGTGCAATCCCAAAGATCAGAATACTTTACAGGGCCAAGTACAAAGACAATTTCATGGCAGAAGGCATGGGCGATGAGAGATGCTGGGCTAATTGAGTGGTGGGGTAGTTTCATGCCCTATCTCCTTGCACCTGGGTCTGGTCTTACATACTGCTAAATTAACTGAATGTTCCAGACATGGCACAAGCATGCCAACCAATTGTATTAGTCCATATAACGAAGGGGATAATAGATTGACGACCAATGAGAAACTGTGTATCTAAATGTTTCTGAAATTACATGTGTTTAGAGGTATTCATAAGTTGTCCACCTGATAACGAACAACCAATAACAATCCTAGCTCCTATAGAAAAGTATACTTAGATGTCTCCCTTAACCAATCCTGTCCCTTGATAGGTTTTTTACCGCCAGCGCTATTAGCCCTAGCGCCAAACCACCGGCGCTATTAGCACCGAATCACGGGTTTGGTGGAACGGTTAGTGCCCATTCCCCATTGGGCCCATTCGGGAATTCCTCATTCCCCATTGGGCCCAATGGGGAAAATTTGCGCTATTACCGACGGCGGAATTCCCGCCGGCGGTAATAGCGCTGAAAATCGGCAAATCCGCCAAGGCCATGATCTGGTGGACCCTCAAATGCAGCAGTAATAGCGCTACCGCCGCATTTAAGGGTTACCGCCAGACTCGTGATGAGGCCCTTTGTGTAGATATCCTTGAGAGACTGAGCATAGGTCCATTGATGTTCGTTGTAACCTCCCTGTTTTAGATAATTGTTAATACAACAATACTTTGTCATCTTCCTGAGTTGGTTCCGTTATTTGAACTCGGAATTATTCTGGTGTGATCCCATCCATTCCATATTCACGTTCCTAGGGGGCATAAGCTCAGACAGACATGGCATCAGGAGCCTGTCCTTGCGCACAGGACCCACAATTTAAAAGGTTTAATATACATTTTAGAATTTGGCTGCTGGTAAGGTCATGTGTCCTTAATCTTTCCCCGCCCCACAGGTCTGTGGGAATATGGGCATTGTTCATTTTAAGAGGCAGCTCGATGAACATGTTGAAATATTGGCTGGTCCTTAAAACAAATAAAATATCGTGTTCACTGCAGGGTTCTTCCCTTAGTATCATAATTATTATTTTAAGAATTCATATATTAAAAAAATATACAAAAGGAAAAATCAGCACAGGTCCTGATAGAGGGGGCTCCTTCATTGGGCTAACTCATATGTTTGCCCGCTTCCAAGACCACAAGAGAGCCTCTTCTTGAGGCTGTAATAGTACAACTGCAAAAGAACCTTCACTTATAGCGAAGGACAGATTTCTCACATGTGAACACAGGAGATCTGTTTGTTTCCAACAACAGAAATGAAAATCAAGAGACAAAAATAAATGTTACATGATGAGGTCACCCTCACAGTTCTCAAACTTCGGCTCTCCTGCAAATCAGTAGAACACAGTTATCAGGCCAAACTATTGCTGTAATGCCATCATGGACCATGAGTCCTCCATGAGTCCTCCATGCTCCTCCCTTCCAGCAGTATGTGGCAACTGCCTCACTGTACATAAAAGGTGGAAATAGCTGGATTCTGCAAATAAATCCAAGAGCAGCCATGTAGCAGGACGAAAAATAATCACGCTCCCTCGGTGTAATTAGGAGAAATGGAACCGGGCATGCGTAGGAGGGACTCCTATTGACTCAGTGTTCCGTGTCCAGATGTAGACTGTTTCTCAAAGGGGCAGTACATCTGTTCCTAAGTGCTCCTAGCTTTTGCAGAGAAGGGATCAGAGGCACGGTATTCTCCTTGCCGCCCCGACCAAGCTACCACCATCTAATGTGGGACGAGGGCGCACCAATATGAGACATAACTGCTGTTTGCGCTCCTTACATCCACCTATGAAACTGACAGCTAATCGCATAATAACCAAGGGTAGTCATTGAGAGGTCGAAACCACCAACCTACCCATGGGTGCGTGGCAGACAATTGCTGTGAAGTGGTAGCCAGGCAATATTTAGGGAGCAGCAAAATTCTTAAATATGTCTACAAAGAATTGATGAGCTCGTCAGGTGGAAAGGTGTGTGCTGATTATGCGGCATTCCATGCTGACCTGCGGAAATGTAAGGTATATTCAATAGAATGTCCTATATTAGAAGAGCAAGGTCTCTAGAGTTTGAAGGTGTGGGGGTGGGGTTATTCCGAAGGCTCTTGTGCAATTCTTGCTCAAATAGGATACCTTGGTACCCCATCTTGTCGGGATGGCCAGTACTATGATATGGTTCAGTCCAGGACAATTGCACTATATCAGGAGCTCCATGTCCTGACCAGAGCCACTAGCACACCAGGTTTTCAAAATAAGTCCCATTTAGATTTAATAGGCTAGGTTCCCAACACTTTATTTTAGTGCAAGAGATGATATGCAATTGCACATTTCATCCCTTGAGCGTGCTCCCTATTCTAAAATGTGCGCATGACAGAAGCACGCATTTAGATGCCCTTTCCCACACCCTTTTCACATTTGCACAAATCAGGGGGTGTTTCTGCGCATTTCAATGGGCACACTGAATTCACAAATGGGATGCACCGTGAGATGCACAGAAATGAGGCACGTCTCCCTGTGTCTGTTGGGAACAAGTGTCGAGGGAGTCGCAAAGCATGACAGGGTCATTTTCGACTCTGGTAGGTGTGACAGGAGTGGTTTGTTCTGCTGCTGCTACACTAGCATTTCTCTCCCCCAAATAGGGATAGAAATGCTTTCATTGTTGTGTTAGCATTTCACAAAGATGAGTCCTTTGAGGGCCTATCACTGTGAAAGGCACTCCCAGCAGCTACGTGGGTTTTAGGAGGCTGAAATACCTCAGTTTTGGGAGCGTGCCCCGGACACTAATGTATGCATAGGGGCTGACCAGGGCATCTTTTAGGCCCTGGACTGCCCCCAAGAAATGCACAAGGCATCTTTTTGAATAAGATGACCTGTGCTCCCCCTCGCCACTTTTTGAGAATGAGCAGAACGTATTTTGGGTGGATATCTGCAAAACAGGGAGCGGATTTGCTCTAGAGGACCAGACTTGGTAAACCTTGTGGGCTATATAAATGCTCTCCTCTCCCTCTCTCAAAGACCAAGATTCATGGAAGTGTTTTATAATGGCGCAGTCCCATAGGAAAACGTTCCATGTATCAGGCCCTATCTTGCGGTTTCATGGCATCAATTTGAAACTTTGAATGCTGTTGTCAGAGGCCTTTCCAGAGCTATTTGTTGACATGTAAAGTTATGCGCATTCAGTTACTGAACCAAAGCACTTTGAAAAAAAGCATCACTGTGCCGCGGATGTGTATGAAAATCTCCCAACCCACCTGTAAGATATTCTCATTTAAAGTCTAACCACCTGTGACCAGTAAACACAAGCAGAATTGTTTTGTTTTAAAAGTGTATCTTAATGCTCTTATTTGCAGGGACAAGAGACAAAACATTGCTTATAAAAACTTTCTGAAAATTCGGCTCTAAATTGATCGATCTCCAAACTTAAATTAGAAATAAGGATTTCCAATTTCAAAGGATGACTAATCAAAACCGAAGCAGCCTCGAACTTCATTAGAAGAACCTTAAAAATCCTGTCAGGAGCAAGTTTATGAACAGCGCATGTGAAAAATAAACCATTTTATACTGATCTGGAAATGAAAAAGGAATGCATTTTAGTTCCTTTTTGAAATTCGTATTTTACCACCACAGTGCTTCATTCACTATTTTATGAGGTGTTTTACACAGAATTACCAATATGCCGGAAGCGGAAGCTCCGCTGCCCCCCCCCACCACTTTACCCGCTGTCTTTGATTCTGTTCCTTTACTTTTAAGAACAGTGCATAGTTTCAACATCCGAGATCTTAGAATTTAGACAGGCAGTGATGCAGCCTAGCACACTGGAGCCTTGTTGGCCTCTTCCCAATTTCTATGTTCTTCCTGACCATGCTAATCGGCCCTCAAGTATTCACAGAACAGTGATGGACAACATACTACCGCATCCCTTCTTTCTTTTTCCTTACTATTCCCATCCACATCTCCTTTTACACAATCTACTCTTGACAATGCTAGTCTTCGCAGCCAGTCTGTATAGTCCCTCAATTAAAATTCTGATTATTGTTTCTGGTCAGTAATTGCAAGCACTGCAAATTAGTCTCCACATTACAAGGGTCTGCTTGAGCACATCTTGAGCCCATCAGACAGCCACACACCACTCCCTGCACTTTTCTTTTGTGAAGTGCCCTCATAAAATGTCACCTTCTCTCCACCCCTCGATTCAAACTGCAGAAAGCTGGAGGCAGCACCTTCCCAGTGGTAGTGTCCAGCCATTGGAACACACTCCCAGCAACACTAAGGGCAAACACTTGAAAACTTGGCTCTTCTCACAGGAACTACTAAAATAAATACTGTTCAGCATTCAGTACAGTATTAAGAACTATGATCACTGTAACCTAAGATGTCGTTATAATCTAACTGCTTGTAAAATGATGCCTTTTAACATTTGTAACTATGTAACCTTTTTGTTTTCACCTTTCAAGAATAGCGCTGAGATGCCTCCGAGTTAGGTGGACTTTACAAATTGCTAAATAAATAAATAAAGACTCCCTTATTAATACAGATACAATATAACTTGCACCCCTTATTTTGCATTCCCTCTTTGATCTACTCGCTGGATCAAGATGCATCCAAAGTATGGCATACATTACCGAAAACATTATCCCGTGCCCATGTAAGAAAGGGCTCCTGGCACCAAGAGGGGATTCGGATAGTGCCGCTGTTGATTTGTGAGGAGTGCATTACAGTTCAGGCCGTCCATAATCTTCTGTTGTGCATGCAGAATGGCTGAGTGTCAAAAAATGAACTGGGAACCTTGCTGACTCCAGAATTACTTCCTGTATTTTATAAATGCAATTCTATCCTGCCGGGCTCGGGCATAACCAATATCAAAGTCCAATGGATCAAGGAGTGCCAGATCGGCATGATTGTGGAAAAGATTACTGTAGTGAAGAATAAGTTCTAAATATGCATTGCCCCATGAAAGCTTTTCAAAGGAAGTACCTGCCAGGGAATACCCACTGTTTATGTGGACCAATGCTCTTCACCTACCACAAAGAACAGCAAGAAATAATTAGTGGCTGGCACAGAAATCTCCTGCATAATTGGCCCCAAAGGAAACCGGTGGCACAGTGCTGGCCATGTACCAAGCCATCCCAACTGCCATCAATCATCATCTCCAGGAACTGGTGATCATTACCAGCTCAGATAACCACTGCAATGGGCTTGTGAAGTACTTGGCCAATTGGAAGACAGTTGGTATGCCATGTGCAAAGAATACCATTTTGAAAAATAGTTAGGAGATCCAAACTATTGACAATTTGTTAACGATTTTGTGACATCAAACAACTGAAAATATATTGGAGGAATAAAGATTGACACTTTAAAATAGATGATCTGGACAAAAAGAGAGACAATGCTCTTGACCAATTAGCTAAGTGAGAAGTTCTGCAGGGAATTCATTGGCATGGAACATCTCCTGGAGGAGATTCAAGTGTCTCCATCACATTCAACAACAGATGGTAAACATTGAACAGTAGGAATACTCCAGCTGCAGATTTACCAGTCTATACAGTATTATTTGACCTTTAACCTCACAGAGCAGGGTTACCAAGAAAAAGAGAATCTTAGAGCCCTGATGAAATTTCCAAAGATGTTCAAAATCAATGAGTGGCACTTACATCCTGCCTAAGTATAACGTTGAACCATGTCTATGACACCAGTACTGGCTCCTCACAAGGGTTATTTGTTTCAACTTTGCAATTTATTTCTCCAGTCTCTGCTTGTCAAATGTATTCTTCTGATCACGTTCTACTCTCCTGTACCCTCTCTTTTTCTCCACCTATGTCTCTCTTGCTTTTTCTTCTACTTTCGTACATTGTGATTTCTGATGTTTGATGTCCCATTCTTTATGTCTGTTTTCATTTCTTCCCTCACCCCCACTTAATGTCTTCTCCTCCGCAGAGTCTGCTGCTTCTCTGCTTTCATCTGGATTTCAAAACACATTTTACTCTCTTTATATGGCTCTATGAGATTTCACTTTCTTTTTACCAAACATTTTACTACAAAATGTGGAGGTGATCTCCCGCATCTCCCTTACCTACGTCACACATCCTCTTTTTATGTACCTAACCCAATCCCACCATCTATCTTTTATTCGGCAGAAAATATGCATCATATTGTGATTCGGCCAGTTTGATAGTCAATGAAAGGAGCAAACACTCTTCATCCTGATTCCCCCCTTTTCTCCTTCACACAAACCACTTCAGTCATGGGTGATTCCTTTTCTTCCATTCTCTCGCCGCCTAATGCATCATGCACAGCGCCATATTACACAGATCTCATAGATTCTTTTTTATCATCCTTTTTTTCTGCTTCCAGTCTTGAAGTGTAATCTTTCTCCTCCAACTACGAATCCAGCTGCATCTTTTCTCTGCTTGATTCTGACTTTGCTAGCCATTTCTACACTAAGGTGACACTTCTTCATTCTTCTACCTCTTCTTCTTCATCCTTTCTGAGCTCTGCATCCTCTTCCCCTGTTCTTTATACTTCTATGTCTTCCTCTCTCTGATGCTGAGTTCTCTTCCCATCTTTCCAAGGCCCACCCTAAGGTTGCTCCCTAAGGTCTTTGCTCTGTACCTCTTCTTTACATACTTCCACCTTCCCTCCAGTGTGTTGAAGCATGCTTCTATGTGTCCTGTTCTAAAGAAACCTTCCCGATTGTCTATACCCAGCCTTCTGCTCACCTAAACAACCCTGCTCTTCTTATACTCTATCTGTCTGGCTTCCACTCTTTCCATTCAACTGAAACCAGCCTTCTTTCTGTCTGCAACTGACTTCTTTCCACTTGGTACTCAAAGCAATCTTACTTGCTTGTTGTTCTTGACTTTTCAGCAGCATTTGACACTGTTGACCACTCTATCCTCCTGTCCTCCCTTTCTCGTCTTGTTTTCTGGAGTTCTGTTCCTGACAAGCTCAGTTCCTAGCTTTTAACATACTTATTCGGTTTCTTGGGTGGGACTATCCAAGTATCTCCTTCTTCTTCAATATGGTGTTCAAAAAAGATCAGAGCTGAGTTCTCTCCTCTTTTCACTCTATTCTATTTGTCTTCCTTCTATTATTTCTTCTGCCAATCTTTCTGACCATTTCTTTGCAGAAGACTCTCAAATGTTCCTTTCTTTCTTGTCATTTTCTGACACTGTTTGCTCTACACTGTCGGCCTGTTTGCTGGCCATCAAATCTTGGATGTCTGACTATTATTTACATCTTAATCCCTTCAAAACAGAGGTTTTCTTTTTCCCTGCTATAAAAATTATTCTCCCGTTACCTCCTTCTATTCCTTTTATCGTCCTCTCTTCAATTTCCTTGTCTGCCCGCAATCTTGTAGTCATCTTAGACTTCACTATTTCATTTTCTTCACCTATCACCACCACCGCTAGTTCCTTGCATTTTCATCTTTTTAACATCTGAAGGTCACACCTGTTTCTTTGTTTTCATGCCACCAAAACCCTTGTATAATTTTTTCTCTTCCTATGGCTTTTTAATTGCTATAGTTTTCTTCTTAGTCTCCCTGTGTCAGGGACTCAGGTAGGCAGAGACAAGGACAGGCTAGGCGTAGGGGTGTTGTGGGTGCTGTTTTGGGTACTGGAGGGGAGAGACAAACTAAGATGCAACCATACAAAAGGCTGCTTTGCCCTATGTGCAGGAGAAAGGGACTAAAGACTGCGTTTCCCAGCAGCCGGCGCCAAAGGACTACAATCCCCAGCATGCCCAGGGACGTTTTGGGCCAATCAGGAACCAGGAAGGGCGCGGCCGCCCCATCGCGCATGCGCAGAGCCCCGAGCACGGGGCTTGTGCTTGAGACTCCATGCCGACAAGACGTGTGGACCGGAGCTCCAGCAAAACTACACGCGAGGGGCCCAGCCCCACCCGAGCAGCAGCCCGGCCCCTCGCCCACACGAGATAAGTACTCCTCTTTGCTCAGGGCCCAAAGGGATCGAGGGGGAAGTGCAGGGGGGCGAATGCTTGCCACCCCAGAGCCCCTGCACAGCTACGAAAAGCTAAGTTTTTAGAACTTCGGCGCTCAATGTGCCGGCGGCATTCTTTTGGGATACATTGACCAGTGCACGGGCGTTTAGCCATTCGGGGTGTTTCCGCCTCTTGGAGACCAAAGCATATCCGTGAGGCGAAAACACAGCACCGGAGACACCTGCCACAGTTTTAGGGCACAAATCGATCACGAGGGTCTGCAGGAAGACTGCTTGTGCATTCAAACATGTTTGCAGGGATCTGCAAGGAGATCGCTTGCGTAGCATAGTGCAATAGCACTATACAGGCCTTGAGAGAGGCATTAGAGAGTGTGTCTGTGTGAGTGAGTCTGCATGAGGTGAATGCAGAGAGTAATAGAGGGCATGTTCTAATGCTTGTTAATTTCTTTTAGCTTGGACCTTGAAAACAACCCTTCAGACGTGCCAAGGACGTGACTGCTCTTCATGGACAGGACACAGAAGACCAGAGCTAAGTTGCATGCTAGTTCTTGTACTGTTCCGATGACTTAGGGTTAGGCCGAGTTAAACTGTTCTTATGTGCAAATTGGTGCTTATGTACAAGTAGCTAGTAAGGGCTGAGAACACCAGAACAAAAGTGAGCAGCAACCAAACTTTTCCAGTAGAACTCCCCATTCCCACCCATAACCTCTACCTCACCCTCAATCCGGTTTACCTAACTCCCCCTACCTATCCAATCATCGAGACCCTAACCCTCCTTCCCTGCTCTGGTCCAGGAAACCCGTGTAAGCTCTGACTTGCGGGCTCCACGACCAAAGTGGGGGTGGTTGGTACTGCGTCGCTCCTGCGCCTTGGATTCTGGACTTCGTGACAGAAGCACAAGCCCACGTAACATTCAGGTGCCCGAGCTACGTGGCCAGCCCCCATTGAAACCATGGAAGAAATAGCCAAAGCCCTGCAGGACTTGCAAGGTGAACTGGCAGCGTCCAGACAGGACTACGCCACCCTGTCCGCACAGGTGCGCAGTTTAGCGGCTCAGACAGCGCCCTTACCTACCCAACCGCCCACTCCGGTGCAGGTACACGTAAGTCCGGAGGCAACAGTTCCGTTGGCACCTCCTGAGCGCTACGCTGGTGACCCACAAAAGTTTACCACTTTTATTACTCAGTGTCGTCTCCATTTTCTGACCAAGACTGCAGCCTTTCGGTCTGTTCAGTCCCGAACGGCGTTTGTAATTTCGTACCTCACAGGGGACGCTGCGGCATGGGCAAACCCATTAGTCCAAAAAGACCATGCCATTCTTTATGACTGGGATGAATTCCTGGCGGAATTCGAGAAAATATTTAACCGGCGAGCCGCCACCCTTTGCAAGGATCGGGAACTGTTAAGCCTCAAGCAGGGGTCTAAGGAATTAGTGACATACGTCACTCATTTCAATCGGCTGATAGCGGAAGCCGACTGGCCCCGTGATAAGCGGATGTCCCTCTTTTATCAAGGCTTGAGGGATGATATCAAAGACCTTATTGCCCAGGTAGATCCACAGCCAAGGGGCTGTTCAGAGATGATTGATCTGGCCTTACGGCTTGATCACCGAATGGCAGAAAGGCGGGGCGATAAACGAAAGGGAGATTCGCGACCCATGCCTCGGTTGGATCTGTATAGGGGATCCCGGGGGGTGGCGGCCAGATCTGAGGGGGAAGAACCGATGCAGATAGGTTCAGTTCGAGGTCCCCTCACTAAAGAGGAGAAGGAACAAAGGAGGAAGGACGGCCTCTGTATGTACTGTGGCAAGGCTGGGCACTTTGTTCGTGAATGCCCAAGCAAGCCCAAGACCCAGGGAAACGCTTCGGCTCGTCGGTAGTGGGGGTCACCCGATCGAGCCTGTTGAGTAGTAGGGCCCCAATGGCAGGCATTTCGAACTATGCTACGCATGTCACCTTGACGGGTTGTTTGGAGTTCCAAACACAAAAGAAACAGGTCACTATGTTTGTGGACTCGGGAGCGACAGGTAATTTCATTGATGTCCAGTACGTGGTTACCTTAGGTATCCCAGTACAGCAAAAGGCAGACCCAGAACCTGTACGTGCCGTTGACGGCACTCCTCTCTGCTCAGGGCCCATAACACATAACACTTGTTTGGTGACGTTACAATGCGGAGCTTGGCATAGGGAAAAAATTGCCTTTGATATCATTGCCGCCCCGCAATTTGGGCTGATTTTGGGATTACCGTGGCTAAAAAAGCATAACCCCCAAATTCATTGGACCACAGGGTCAATCAGTCTGGACTCACCGCATTGTCTTGAACATTGCCGGCAAGAAAGTACACCTTCAGTGTGTGCTCTCAACGTCTCGGTTGAGCAGGAAATGCGTCCCGAAAATATACCCCAGGAATACGCAGATTTCATGGACGTGTTTAACAAACAAGCTGCAGAATCATTACCCCCACATCGGCCCTTTGACTGCAGAATTGATCTGGAGCCTGGGGCTACTCTACCGTGTAGTCGTATATATGCCCTAACGGAGGCAGAAAACAATCACCTCCAAGAGTACATAGCTACGAATTTAAAGAATGGGTTTATTCGCCACTCTAATTCACCAGTGTCCTCCCCTTTGTTCTTCGTACCGAAGAAGTCTGGAGAACTCCGGACTTGCATAGATTACCGCAGAGTGAACCAGATAACCATTAAGAACCGTTATCCGCTTCCTCTCATCCCGGTTCTTTTGGACCAAGTTAGGGACGCGACAATCTACACCAAGTTGGACCTTCGAGGCGCTTACCATCTTGTGCGGGTGCGTGAGGGAGACGAATGGAAAACCGCCTTCCGGACCAAGTTCGGATTGTACGAATATCAGGTTATGCCATTCGGTCTCTGTAACGCCCCCGCTGCCTTCCAACACTTCCTGGATGAGGTCCTTAGAGAATATTTAGACGTATGTGCGGTAGTGTACATAGATGACATCCTAATATATTCTCAAAATCTCCAGGAACATGTTCAACATGTACGCGCCGTTTTGCAAAAGCTGCGAGAATACCACCTTTATGCAAAACTGGAGAAGTGCGAGTTCCATTGTACCACCGTGGAATTTCTAGGCTACTTCCTGACCCCAACCGGCGTACAAATGGACAAGAAAAAGGTGCAGGCAATCTTGGATTGGGCTCCCCCTACCAGTGTGAAAGAGATTCAGTCATTCCTGGGGTTTGCGAACTTCTACAGACGCTTCGTAAAGAACTTTTCAGCATTGGTCACTCCAATCACGAAGCTTCTCCGTAAAGGCTGCCCTTTTGAGTGGGACACATCGGCCGACCAGGGGTTTCGACAGCTCAAAAAGGCCTTCACCGACGCCCCGGTACTGAAACACCCGGATTTGTCTAGACCTTTTGTAGTGGAAACCGACGCCTCTAGCTACGCTCTAGGTGCTATCCTGTCCCAGCGAGATCCCCAGACAGGCCTGCTACATCCCGTGGCCTACTTCTCAAGGAAACTACTCCCAGCTGAACAGAACTATATCATTGCCGATCGGGAATTGTTGGCAATTAAGGCAGCTCTTGGTGAGTGGCGACACTACCTGATGGGGGCACGTCACACCACCACGATCATAACGGACCATCGTAACCTCCAGTTTATAAGAACCGCCAAGACGTTGAGCCCGCGCCAATTGCGATGGGCTCAATACTTTGCCGAGTTTGATTTCATCATAACGTATAGACCCGGAGCCAACAATCGAAAGGCAGACATATTGTCACGATATCCCGAGTCAGCAGAGCGAGAGGCAGGCATTACACCACAACCTATTATTCCCCCAACACGTATCGTTGGAGCTACTTCTGATTTCTTTGAGGCCGTATTAAAAGACCTCACTATGCAGGACGTCCATCAGTGGTGCAAACAAGATCCTCAGAATACTTTCGTTGAGGGACTCCCCTACCATGGGTCAGCCTTGTACTTGCCCACTAAGCAACTACGGGAAAAGGCCTTATCTTGGTGCCACGATTCGTCATTGGCAGGACACCCGGGAAAGTCAAAAACTCAGGAGTTGGTGGCTAGACATTTCTGGTGGCCCAAGTGGCGGCACGATGTTCTGCAGTATGTGTCTCAATGCGAGGTGTGTGCTCGAAATAAAGCTAGTCACCAAAAACCTGCTGGACTCCTTCGTCCTCTACCGACCCCTTCGGTGCCATGGCATACGATCACCATGGACCTTATTGTGGATCTTCCCGAAGTTCAGGAATTCACTTCTGTATTGGTAATTGTGGATACCTTTTCGAAAATGGCTCACTTCATCCCATGTAAGGGGGTCCCGACTGCTGGTGCAATTGCCGAATTCGTTCTGCAAAACATAGTCCGCCTTCATGGCCTACCCTATTGTGTGGTCACAGATAGGGGTCCACAGTTCACCTCTCGCTTCTGGCGTGAGTTTTGCAGGATTCTGGGAATGGAAGTCCGCTTGTCGTCCGGATACCATCCCGAGACAGATGGCCAGACAGAACGCGTGAATCAATGCCTAGAGCAATATTTACGGTGTTTTGCCACAAGTAGGGAGACAACCTGGGTCCAGCATACTTGGTTGGCAGAATTGGCATATAATAACGCCACACATGCATCCACCAAAAAGACTCCGTTC
This sequence comes from Ambystoma mexicanum, assembly GCF_040938575.1. Classification (NCBI taxonomy): domain Eukaryota; kingdom Metazoa; phylum Chordata; class Amphibia; order Caudata; family Ambystomatidae; genus Ambystoma; species Ambystoma mexicanum. Next base: position 244,895,240 of record NC_090924.1, on the reverse strand, counting down.
TACTGCCTTTATGGGCGACATCCACGGATCCTCCCAGTGGCCATTCCAGTTTCAGGATTTGAATTGCCTACGTTGGCTGGACAACGGTTGGGCATAGAGCAGGTTTGGAAGGAGGTGCAGGAGAATCTCACAAAGGCCAAGGACGCATATAAGCGCTATGCAGATAAGCGTCGTCGACCCAGCCCACTTTACTGTGTAGGAGATAGAGTGTGGTTATCCACTCGCAATCTTCGCATGGAAGGACCCAGGAAATTACAACCCCGGTATTTGGGTCCATTCCCAATAGTTAAAATTGTGAACCCTGTTGCAGCTAAATTGACCTTACCTCCCCAAATGAAGGTACATCCCACTTTCCACACTTCCCTCCTGAAACCCGCTCCACATGGGACAATAGCTAGAAAACCACCTCCCGTTGTGGTGCAAGGGGAACCAGAGTACGAGGTTCGAGCAATATTAAACTCTAAACAAGATAAAAAGGGCCAGGTGTTTTACCTCATTGACTGGGTGGGGTATGGCCCTGAGGAACGCACTTGGGAACCCTCCCAACATGTACATGCCCCCAGGTTGCTGCGTGCTTTTCACAAGAATTATCCTAGTAAACCCGGAACAACTGCCTTCTGTGGGAGGGGGAGTACTGTCAGGGACTCAGGTAGGCAGAGACAAGGACAGGCTAGGCGTAGGGGTGTTGTGGGTGCTGTTTTGGGTACTGGAGGGGAGAGACAAACTAAGATGCAACCATACAAAAGGCTGCTTTGCCCTATGTGCAGGAGAAAGGGACTAAAGACTGCGTTTCCCAGCAGCCGGCGCCAAAGGACTACAATCCCCAGCATGCCCAGGGACGTTTTGGGCCAATCAGGAACCAGGAAGGGCGCGGCCGCCCCATCGCGCATGCGCAGAGCCCCGAGCACGGGGCTTGTGCTTGAGACTCCATGCCGACAAGACGTGTGGACCGGAGCTCCAGCAAAACTACACGCGAGGGGCCCAGCCCCACCCGAGCAGCAGCCCGGCCCCTCGCCCACACGAGATAAGTACTCCTCTTTGCTCAGGGCCCAAAGGGATCGAGGGGGAAGTGCAGGGGGGCGAATGCTTGCCACCCCAGAGCCCCTGCACAGCTACGAAAAGCTAAGTTTTTAGAACTTCGGCGCTCAATGTGCCGGCGGCATTCTTTTGGGATACATTGACCAGTGCACGGGCGTTTAGCCATTCGGGGTGTTTCCGCCTCTTGGAGACCAAAGCATATCCGTGAGGCGAAAACACAGCACCGGAGACACCTGCCACAGTTTTAGGGCACAAATCGATCACGAGGGTCTGCAGGAAGACTGCTTGTGCATTCGAACATGTTTGCAGGGATCTGCAAGGAGATCGCTTGCGTAGCATAGTGCAATAGCACTATACAGGCCTTGAGAGAGGCATTAGAGAGTGTGTCTGTGTGAGTGAGTCTGCATGAGGTGAATGCAGAGAGTAATAGAGGGCATGTTCTAATGCTTGTTAATTTCTTTTAGCTTGGACCTTGAAAACAACCCTTCAGACGTGCCAAGGACGTGACTGCTCTTCATGGACAGGACACAGAAGACCAGAGCTAAGTTGCATGCTAGTTCTTGTACTGTTCCGATGACTTAGGGTTAGGCCGAGTTAAACTGTTCTTATGTGCAAATTGGTGCTTATGTACAAGTAGCTAGTAAGGGCTGAGAACACCAGAACAAAAGTGAGCAGCAACCAAACTTTTCCAGTAGAACTCCCCATTCCCACCCATAACCTCTACCTCACCCTCAATCCGGTTTACCTAACTCCCCCTACCTATCCAATCATCGAGACCCTAACCCTCCTTCCCTGCTCTGGTCCAGGAAACCCGTGTAAGCTCTGACTTGCGGGCTCCACGACCAAAGTGGGGGTGGTTGGTACTGCGTCGCTCCTGCGCCTTGGATTCTGGACTTCGTGACACCCTGCCTAACAGCTTGCGCCTCTTTGTTCTCTGTATAATTCTTCTATTCATCTTCTTTTTCACCTATCACCCCATGAGTCTATTCCTCCCATTGCTATCTCTTCGTTGTCTCTCTTTTCAATCTCGTCTTTAGTTCAAAGTCATATGTATTGTGTTTCAATGCCTTCAGGGTATAGCTCCTCCTAATCTCTCTTCCTTGAATTATTTCAATTCATCTCCCGATCCCATTCGCTCACATTCTCAATTCATCCTATATCTTCTTCGTCCTCCATATGCTCTATCGTGTTTCTGCTTCTTCTCTCCTTGCAGCCAAATATGGGAACACACTCTCTCTCCCTCTTCAATCGTTGTCTTCCTTTGCTGATTTTCATTTTTGTCTTAAGGATCACTTGTTATCCACTTCAATGTTCATTTAGATGTTTTGCATATTTCTGTACTGTTTCCTCTGGTTTGTTCAGCGCTTTCGCGTATAGAGCTATAAAATCAATCAATACAAATACAAACTACAGCTGGCCATAGAGGGATCGAAAAGACTATGGACTAAGAGATTCCTTCCTCTTTGATGAGCAACCAGACCTTTTCCCATTTCAACCTTCACCGCATGAATGATTCAAGCCGGGCTATTCATTTTACCAGTCAGGTGATAACCAAAGTGCAGGATATTTTAATGGTTAAAAGAGAACTCCTTATAGCTCATTGGTCCACACCTAGCAGAGAGGTGGAGAAATATAACAAAACCACTGTGGGAATTTTTTAAAACCTTTGTTTAAACAGTGGCCATCTACACAACAAAACAGTGACTTACCTCCATTAGATATTTGGTTACAAATTAGAAGAATGCAGTAAGCATTGATACAAACAACACAACACATAGGGGCTGATTCATGGAATAATTGTGCGCTGAAATCGGTGGCGCAAGCGAGAAAAATCCAGCGCATGCGTGCAATTCACACGCAAGCGATTCATGGAAGTCTGTGCGCGTGTTTTTCCTGGGAGCTGCGCCAAATACGCTCCTATTTCAATGCGGCATCCGGAACGCTGTGTGCGACGCGCAAAGAGAAAGCACACAACATGTAGCGCACACAGCAAAAAGGGGGTGGAACACGCGTAATGGGGAACAACACGTGAAAATGAGGACGTAACTGGGAAGTACTGCTGGGAAATACATGGAACGCCCACATGCACAACACATATTCATGTCATGTAATCGAATAGGGAAAACCCGCGCACACCAAAAGACATGCACAGGCGTAAACATGTCCGCCATCGAGAAACTGTGCCTGGCTCAATGCCTATCCCATGTAGTTCTCCGCCCTGACCATGGTGAGCCATGCCCTCTCTGCCCGCCGCCGCTCTGCATCCATTTGTTGGCCCATCTGCTGCCACACAGAAGACACACATAGTCCTGGGTCTTCCTGCCCTTTGGCCGATGCCTGCCCCTGTGATGTTGTATGCCCTGAGTCCAGACGCCTCCTACGTCGAGCCTGGTGCTGCTGCCTTGATGTCATCTGCCTGTGCCACCACGACTGGCTCTGGGATGCTGACGACCCCCGGGGCTGTCGTGGACGTGCCCTGCTGGAAGTTGCCTGCACATCCTCCATTGCCAGGGATCCTGTTGCTTGGGTGACCACCTCTGCTGAACCTCCGACTCCCGACTGTGGCATGGATGTGATCTCCACCAGCCGGGCCGCGGTGGATGAGGCAGGTCACAGGGTGCCCTGGTGGCATCTGGGCCGAAAGACGGCATGGAGGATGACTGGCGCATAGTGGGTGCAGAGGAGGAGAGGGTCGCAAGAGCGGCCAGCACATGGAGGAACCCTGTGACAATGAGTCGTCCTAACCAGTTCAAGACGGCACACAGCTGTTTGTGATGATGTGCGTTGTCCTTACTGGAATCACGCACATCATCACGAATCACGCGTGTGCGCATCAAGACACCGACTAGGATGGGCGCAACCCTATCATGGATTTCCTCGTCTGCAGGTAAAGGAAGGTCAGTTGATGTGGACACATCCTCTACCTGCGGACGGGCCTGGAATGAGGCATCCCTGCTGGTGCAGAGAGATGCAGTCGCAGAATCACTCAGTAACACGCACATGTACACCATGCATGTCCATGAGGGTGACATCAGCATCCATGATTCACACAACAGACATGGCCAGGTTCAGACACAGACATGCAATTATGTGTGCGTCATCACATGCAGGTGTACATCATGCATAGCTACACACACACACCATTGTCGTTGCACACGCTTGACCGGACCGACATGCGTCACTGTCATGTCCCTGCACACAGACATCCATACATGGGTCATGCCAGACATACGTCCAAGGTGCACGCACCTGACACACCTCAACATGCAGTACGCTGGAGATGAACACATGGACACTTACCACTGAACTCTGGACGGGTCTGCATCTCGACGACCTGGTGGTGAAGCACTGGGTTAATCCACTCCAGGACCCTCATCTGAATGATGGTCAGCTGGTCCCAGCGCCCCACTTCTACACGAGCATCAACGAGGCGCCGGGCCTTCCTGAGGACCCTGGACCTGAAGTCCTCCCAGCGCTTCAGGACATGCTCGGGATGCCACCCCCTCCGCGTTGATGGCATCCACGATGTCCTTCCAGATCCTCCTCCGTCCATCCCTGACGAGGCACGAACTTGAGACTTGAGAAGAAGGCATCATAATTCCTCAGGACTTGCTCCACCAGGATGCCAACTTCATTTTCAGTGAAGCTGGCAGCCCTCTGCCTCTCCGACTGGGGGTTGTCACTGGCCCCAGATGGTGTTGAGTTAGACATGGCAACCCCAGAGGCAGGTGTGGGTGGGCAACTTGGTCCTGGGGCTGGGCTGTGGAGCGATGGTACACCAGTTGGGAGTCTTCTGGGTCAGCAGAGGTGGTCTCAGGTACAGGATCCCTTGATATGGCTTCTGTGCAGGCACCAAATAGCAGGGCACGTTGGCAGCAGGCAAACTGGCAGCAGCAGATGGCTGCTCAGGGCTCTGGGGGGCAAGTAAATGGCCTTCTGGGCAGGAGCATGGTCTTCCGTGTGTTGTCGCGTGACCAGCTCAATGCAGAGTGATTTAGCACGTGAAAAAATAGCATGTCAGCATGTAATTCGAGGAAAGGGCCTTAGCGCATAAGCGTGTAAGTGACGTGACGCACGTGGGCGTTTCCCTCGGCACGGGTTAAAGGTGAGCGCGGGCCAGCAGTTTGCTGTACGTGATTTTCGTGGAGACCGATGCGTGTGTTGCTACTTCTTCTTGTTTCACACACCATCACTTCACAGCGGATCGAGGACGTACTTCTTCTTTTGGCGGTGGTCTTGTTTTTCTTTCCCACGCTAGTCAGACGGTGAGTCGCGCATGCTATTTTTCCCACTGCGGGTCCCCCTGTGTATCGCGTCCCCGTTTTCGAGGTCATAGTAGCCTGTGTGTCCCGTGCATATGCGTTTTTTGTGTCCCTGGGCACCACTGTGTACTGCGGGAGGTTAATTCCACACACGTGGGCTACCAGGGGTTCTATGCATGGTTCTATTGCAGATTTGGGGTGCCTGAGCGTTGTGTGACCCGTCATTTTCTCCCAGGGGTGCTGTTGACATCACGTACCCCGCCCCCTTCACCCCAATTGCCCAGGACAATTGTCGTGTACACCTCTCATTGGCACTAGTACATCCGTGCCATGGTTGGGAGGCCACCAAAGGTGAGGGGCGCCTATGTTGGGCATCCTCCACATGGTGGGCGTGGTCAGGGACATGGACAGGGACGTGGCCAGGGTGACCAGGGAGTAGGGGGAGTCCAGAGTGGCCAGGGTGGCGGAAGAGGGGAAGAGGCAGGGGTATGCCACTTGGGAAGGATGTTCTGCCACGTGTTGGTGCAGTCATGCCACCACCCCCTGCGGCTCTGGGAGATGCAGCTCTTGCATCTGACACTGGCGCCCATTTGACCCGGCAGTCAGTTTCATCTACTGTCATAGGCCCAACGGTAGTGGTAGCTACAGGTGCAGCTGTGGCGACCACCACCCAGGCTCAGGGTCGGCCAGCGCATGATGCGTTGGCACTTGAGGACACCCAGGCTGAATTCCAGGTGGTCAGGAGGCACAAGCAATGTGCGCGCAGTGATGCTCTGACCGAGGCACATGTACCTGGGGCAGTGTTATCATCTGCTGCCCCAAGCAGCCGAGTTTTGGCATCTGCATTGGCAGATGCAGCCAACACCACCCCGGCTGTGAGTCTGCCAGCGGGGCTGTGTCAGTCACAGACCTTGGCACAGCTGCTGTTGCTGCGCTGGGTCCTGTCAAGAGCACCCAACAGCCACTGACGCAAGTCAAGGCTTCCGTCCCGTTCCACCTGCCACTCCCTTGGTCCAGTCCACCAGCGCCACTGCCCCTACTGATCATGGCAGCATTTGCCAGTCAGGGTCCGTACCACTGCCCAGGAGGAGGAAGGTTGCTCTTGCGCAAAAGGCTGGGACCCCAGACATGGCTCCGGTTCCGTCGAGGAAGAAGCCTTTCAACAAGCAGGAACTGGACTTCCTTGTGGGCTATGTGTCGGAACACGAACGCAATATACTAGTGGGACCAAATTGCCATACTACGCCTGCCCAGCATTGGGCACCCTGGAAGCATGTTGCGGATGGTGTTAGTGCATTCAGATTAGGGGTGTACCGAACTTCGGCTTCGAGTAAGTATTCGGCCGAATTCCGGCTGAAAAAAAGCTATTCGGCTCCGGCCGAATAGTTTCTTGCTATTCGGCTCTTGCCGAAGACTTTGACATTATCATTTGAATAGCGCCTTGAGATCATACCAATGATACATAAGGCGCTATATAAATGCAAAGTAACATAACATAATACAATGCAACATGAACTCAGAAAGGAAAATATAGACATCAGTTTGCAAAACTGAATCAAATTAATCCAGACAAATTGCTATCACACAGCTGAAAAATATCTTATATTGTAATCTGCTCTTTAGGGCATGTTTTGTTACAGATTCTTAGACAAAAAAAGGTGCTCATCTTTTATACTTAGCCTGCAACAATACAGGAACATCTTTTTCTTTGCCAGATGTTTATATGCAATGTGCACTTTTTTCAGTTGGAAAAAACAAATTGAAAGAAATGTGCATCGATACTTTTAGTTCCTGTCATGTCACTTCCCATTGCATGCGACATAGTCCCCCCTTTTCTTTTCTTAAGAGCTTGAGTCCTGAGTTTCACATTATATGTTCACATTATATGATATTTGTCAGGAATTATAAATTGCATAGGTTTGTGTATTGGCGAGAAAGAGCGGCCAGGATAAGTGAAAAGTGAGCAGCATTTGTTTGGGTGGGGTGAATAGTTGTGAGATGGAGCTCACGCATTTCAGATTTCCTCTTGACTTGTGTCCTGCATGAGCCGACATGAACCATTTTATACATTTCTATGTGAGCTGCAAAGAAGTTTCGAAACTCTACCACATGGACTTTGCAACTGGATAGAGAATGCAATGCATTTGATTCACAAAGGCAGTCCTTTTGCATTTGTGAAGCCTCCTACTTTAACTGGCACTGAATATGCAGCAATCTTCTTCAATACATTTGGTCCCTTCATTTTGGTTAAATCGGCTCTATTTCTGGCTTTTATACTTTAAATAAAGATGCCACATTAATTACAATGAAAATAAATAAAAGTATAGAATGCATTTAATATGGTGCTTTATTTGTTTTTTTAATAAGTGTATTTTTTGAAGTTTGGAACATGATTTATTAAATAAAGCAACTATTCGGCTTCATATTCGGTATTCGGCCAAATATTAAATATGCTATTCGGTACAGCCCTAATTCAGATATGAGGTGCGCACAGCTCAGGACTGCAAAAAGCATTGGGATGACCTCCGACGCTGTGCTAAGCAAAAGTGTGCCTCCAATTATGCCATGACTCAGGTGACTGGCAGTGGGCCACCACCTGAGGAGGAAGAACTCACTCTGCACGAGGAGATCGCTGCAGAGTTCATCCCGGCACAATTGATCGAAGGAGTGGGAGAGATGCAGGATTATGATGCCCCATCTGATGAGTGTTGTAGCATGTTTGTCCAGCCCATGTGTTGTTTGCTTGTGTGATGTGTTGTGCTTGACTGCCACTACATGCTATGTGTACATTGTTATCATGTGCGAGAGATGCAATGCTTCACTAATGCGTGCCTGTTGTGATGCATGCTGGACATGTGAAGCAGATGGGGACTGTCCTCATCATCACACATGCACCCTACTCACATGCTAGTCACCCGGCTGCCCCTCCGGTCCATGTTCCAGCTCACTGACCTGACTGCATGTAGCCTGTGGTGTCTTTCTACTCAGCACTCGGACTATGTCATCGCATGACTGATGTGCATGTGTGTTCAGCCTGCATGCGGGTACACCACACAGGCATGCTTCCTTGCCCCTCCACCCCCTGCACCTCAATTTCACCATGGCACTGGTGGGTAACATCTTGGACTACTGCAATGGCCAGTTCCACGCTCCTGTGTACATGCACACTTCCCCCTGCGAACCTGCCAGACACATACTGTGGGGTAATGTCAAGACTCGTAGATCGCATAGAATATGTATACCTCCGTAATGGCTTGCACCAGAGCAGCCACTAGGTCCCCGGCAGAGGTACCCATATTGCAAGCGATAGAGGGCTTCTCAGTCTGTCAAGACTCGTGGATCGCATAGAATATGTATACCTCTGTCTCTAAGCACCCAACAGCGAGATAGAATATACTCTCTGTTCGGTTATTAGAGCCACAGGTGGCAGGAACAGGAACACCGGGTTCTCCAAGTGGCTGTAAAGAAATGGGCAGGGTTAAGTAATAAGATCAACAACCCCTGTGTACAAGAAAATCAAACAGTGACCAAAACAGACACCTAGCTGGGGTTGTCAGCAAATTGACAGGAGAATCTGCACACTTTGGGTGTAAAGGAAGGAGTACCTGATCCCTCAGTGAGCTTTGCTGCAGCAGCAGAGAATGCACCTGGAAGCCAGAGCAGACAATAGGGGCTCACTGGACCCACCTGCAGGGTTGGATGGTCAAGATTGTTACCAGCGGAATATAACCAGAGTTTGTACTTTGTCCAGGAAAAACAGGAAAACAAAGTGCGAGGCAAAGGTACCAAAAGGTAAGATCCAAAGGAAATCTGTTAAATCAGTCTGAGGTCAAATCATCCAGGAGAACAAAAAGGGAACTGTCGAAACACAACCGACAAGAGTAAGGCAGAAGTTAGTCCAAAAACATAGTCCGAAGTCCAGAAGCAGGAAGGCAAGAAGAACGCAAAACCAATACGAACGCCAATAGCCGGAAATACCACAGCTGAGAAGCAAGGAACTGATGTGCCCTGTGCTGTTTTATGGCATTGCCATGGTGAGTGCGTCACGTGACGAGGATGTCCATGTCACGTGACGAGTGTGTCGCAGGATTGTCCCTATGGAACTGGGAAACCAGAACAGGGGCATGAACCGCATCTGCGGGTTCCCAGGACCTTTCCTCTGGACCGTAACCCAACCAGTTAACCAGGTAAAACAGTCAACCCCTAGAAATGCGAGACCCCAGGATAGCATTGACCTCAAATTCATCCCCGGGATACCCTTGCAGAACGGGAGTAGGAGGCAAAATCACTCTGGTAGACACGGGGCAGGGCTTTAGCAAGGAGGATTGAAAGATGGGATGCATGCGCCAGCTGCAAGGTAGGGACAGGCGGAGAGCCACAGGGTTAATACCTTTGGTGACTGTGTACGGACCAACAAACTAGGTAGAAGCTTGCAGCAACCGGGCAAGTGGAGGTACCTGGCAGACAGCCATACTCTATCCTCGATGTATACAGGGGGGCCGGGGAACGCTTTTTGTCGGCAGCGCGTTACATGGTCTCCTGTGCTTCCTGAAGATGTGTGAAGATCTGAGCATGAACCAAAGACATGTCCCTCACACAATCAGAGGCAGCTGGGGTGGTGGACAGATAGAGGTCTGTGATGGGTACAACTCGTGGATGTTGGCCATACAGGGCGTAATAAGGAGAGGAACCATTAGATGAGTGTGGGGCATTGTTATAAGCAAACTCAGTGAGATGTAACAGCTGATACCAGGTTTGTTGGTTCTCTAGGGATAGACAGCATAGGTATTGTTCCATTGCTTGGTTTACCCGTTCGGTTTGACCGTCTGTCTCAGGATGATAGGATGAAGAGAACCTGGCATCAATGCCCAACAATTTGACGAGAGACCGCCAGAACCTTGACGTGAATTGTGAACTCCGATCAGAGATGAGAACCATAGGCAACCCAAACCAACAAAAGACCTCCCGGAAGAAAAGGCTTGCTAGGGTAGGAGCAGAGGGGATACCTGAACAGGGAATGAAACGGGCCATTTTGGTAAAGGAATCGATAAGTACCCAAACTGTGTCAAAACCCTTCACCATGGGTAAATCAGTAACAAAATCCATGGTGAGTGTGTGCCATGACCTAGCTGGTATGGGCAAAGGATGCAGTAAGCCAAGTGGACGGCCCTTCCGATTTTTACACTGCGTAAAGATGGAACACGTGTTGACATAGGTCATGACATCTTTCCTCATGGTCGGCCACCAACACCAGCGGTGTAACAATGCAAGGGTGCGTTTTTGGCCTGGATGACCACTGATGGGGGCATCATGAGACCATTCCAGGGCCTGGCTACGTGTGTCTGGAGTGGGTAGAAACAGCCTGTCTTGAAAGAAGGGCAGGCCGTCACGTATGACCATATCCCCTTCTGATAACAACTCCGGGTGTAGGTTCGTCCAGTTCTGAACAGAAGACAGTAAGTCGGGTGAGGGTGTACAGAGGCACACAACGTGTTTCTTTTCGAGCATCGTATCAGGGTATGGTGGGAGAGAAACCCCCCTGCGGAACGTGACAGGGCATCCGCTTTCCCATGTATAATCCCTGGTCTGTGTTTAATTATGAAGTCGTATGCCGAGAAAATCAAATGCCAACGGACCTGTCTACTGTTGACACATTTCAACGAAGCCAAGCCTTGCAAATTTCTGTGATCAGTGTAAACAATGGTTTGGTCACTGGCTCCCAGAAGATGATGACGCCATGCCTGGAAAGCATCTTTGATAGCTAATAATTCCTTTTCAGTGACGGTTTAGTGGGTCTCTGCTGGGGTGAATTTGCGTGAATGAAAGGCCACCGGATGCATACGATCAGTGGTTGGACATAACTGGGAAAGAACTGCTCCCAAAGCATACGAGGAATCATCGGCCTTGACTATAAATGGGAGATCGGGGTTAGGATGTTGTAATACAGGAGCAGATGTAAAGGCCGTCTTAAGTGTTTCAAAGGCATCTTGTTGTAGGGATGACCAAAGGAATGATACTCGTGGGCTGGTGAGAGAAGTGAGTGGTGTCGAGAGGGGGGAAAAGCCTGCAATTAATCGCCTGTAGTAAGTAGCAAAACCAAGAAATGACTGTGGGGCTTTGACCATTGTTGGGACTGGCCAGTACCGCACGGACTTTAAAGGTATTCATGGACAAGCCCCCTGAGGAGATATGGAACCCCAGGAAATCCACCTGGCACACATGAAATAAACATTTTTCAGGCTTGGCATAAAGAGAATGAGCCCTGAGCCGTGTCAACACCTTCCGGAAGTGTCAATTGTGTTCCTGTATGGACAGGGAGAATATTTGTATATCGTCAAGGTAAACAATGATGAAAGTATCCAAAATGTCATTAAAGATGTCATTCATAAACCATTGGAACGTAGCAGGGCATTGCATAGACCAAACAGCATGACCGTATATTCATAGAGTCCATACTTTGTGCAGAACGCTGTTTTCCACTCCTCGCCCTTGTGGACTCGAACCAGGTTATAGGCACCTCTGAGATCCAACTTGGTGTAAATAGAAGCATGGGTTAGACGATCAAGCAAGGGACCTATAAGTGGGATGGGAGAATGTTTCTTTATTGTAATGGCATTAAGGCGTCTGTAATCAATACAGGGACGTAAATCTCCCTCGCATTTCGGTACAAAAAATATAGGACTGGCTGCGGGTGGAGTTGAGTGCCAGATGTGGCCAAGATGTAACGCAGTGTGGACATATTCCTTGAGAGTTTGCTCTTCTATGGAGGACAAGGAATAAATCCTTCCCTTAGGTATGGTGGATTCGGGAAGGAGGTCAATCGGACAATCATAGGGTCTATGTGGAGGAAGGACCTCCGCACATCATTTGTCGAAGACTTCGAGAAAGTCCTGATACTCGACAGGAATGCTTGATGTAACAGTCCCCACAACATGATGTGGAGGTTCTAGTTCCATGGGGAGTGAGTCCTCCGGGCCGAGCTAAGCGATGGCGCCCAGTACCTGAGATGGAGACCCATCCTTGTCCATTTGAATGAGTCAATCGGACTGGCAAAAGGCGGACTCAAAATATAACTGACCGGTAGTCCAATCCACAACGGGGTTATGGGTACGTAACCATGGGATCCCTAAAATGAGCCCGAATTGTGGTGTGGTAATGAGATCAAATGTGACCAACTCCTTATGGGTCTCCTGTATCACCAAGGTCAAGGGCGCTGTTTGTTGTCTGATAAGACCGGATATCAAGGATGTAACGTCTACTACTTGCATTGGTTCGGGTTGGGCCTTATTCTGTAGCGGGAGGTTAAGAGTGGTAGCCAAAGTGATATCTATGTAATTGCCTGCAGCCCCGGAATCAATGACTAACTGAACCATGTGTATGTAGTCAGGATTATAGGACAAAGTGGCCTGTACTGTAATAGGTTTCATGCTGCCAAAAGTAGGCATGGTCAGCATGGGGGTCGAATGATGGCCCGTCCTTGCCCCCAATTCTAGGGACAAGCCTTCTAAAACCCAAGATCTTGGTCTTTGGTCGGTGGGGACATTCCTTAACATAGTGTCCATTGAAACCACAGTAGAAACAGGCATTGGCTGTCCTTCTGCGTTCCTCTCTGTTGCCGTGATCGGGCTGCGAACCCCACTGATCTGCATTGGTTCCCCAGGGTTCTTTGGGGTTGTGAGGCTCGGGACGAAACAAAACTGGATTCTGTCTTTGGTTCCGTCCGTCAGGCATCCACTTGCAGGGCTAGATCTACCAGATCCTGGAACTGAACAGGTAAGGAGGGAACCACTGCTGAAGCATCCTTCATAGCCTCATTAAGTCCTCTGTAAAAAACCACAGCCATTTTATTCTCGGGCCACGTGGTTTCCACTGCCAACTGCTTAAACCTAGTAATGTATTCAATTAGTGGACACTTGGCCTGTGATAGAGCAAGTAATTCCAGGTCCCGAGACTGAGCCTTGTGTCGTGTATCGAAGACCTTGGTCATCTCGGCTACAAAGAGATTGTAATCATACAAAACGGGGCTATTGCTCTCGAGTAACGGATTGGACCAAGGGGCAGCAATACCCCCCAGATGCGAAAGCGTGAAGGCTGCCTTTGTTGTGGCAACTGGAAAAGCCTAAGGTCTGCATAGAAAATGTAGTTTTCACTGGTTGAGGAGAGTACGGTTCTTGCGAGGGTCACCCTGAAACTTCTCCGGTGCAGCCAAGGGAAATGGTGTTGGAACAAAGATTGGGGTTGCAGGTGTACTGGGGAGAGGAGGAGTGGGTTAAGGTAGGGTATCCCCAAATTCAGGATCTGCTGGTAAGGTGTGTCGTTCACTGTGAATTGTGTCTAAACGTTGGTCAATCGCCGCTGTGGCAGCAGCCATATCGGTACGTAACACTGTACTGGCATTGCACCAGAGCAGCCACTGGGTCCCCGACAGAGGTATCCATATTCCAAATGATAGAGGGCTTCTCAGTCTGTCAAGACTCGTGGATCACGTAAAATATGTATACCTCCATATCTAAGCACCCAACAGCGAGATGGAATATACTCTCTGTTCGGTTATTAGAGCCACAGGTGGCAGGAACAGGAACACCGGGTTCTCCAACTGGCTGTTAAGAAACGTAGTCCGAAGTCCAGAAGCAGGAAGGCAAGAAGAGTGCAAAACCAATACGAATGCCAACAGCCAGAAATACCACAGCTGAGAAGCAAGGAACTGGCGGGCCCCGTGCTGTTTTATGGCATTGCCATGGCGAGTGCATCACATGACGAGGATGTCCATGTCACGTGATGAGTGCGTCGTAGTTTCATCCTATGGGTGTTTCCAAGAGGCTTGCGTGCGGGTGCCGGAGATGTAAGATCACGTGAAGCCAGGGTTTGTAATGCCCGCTTGGGCTTGTGAACATGTAGTGTTGCCATGGTGATGCATTGTTTCTAGGATAAGCACCACGGGAGCCGCTGGTTTCCTGAAAGGCACCATGGGAGCTGCCAAGAACGCTGTGAGTGACATAGATGCCATGGGCGCCCGGAATGGTAACCCCTTGTGTGCAATGATGAAGCAGTTCCCTGATGCTGCAGCAATGAACCTCTGGGTTTAAGCAGGGGATGTGATAGGGAACCAGGTGAAAAACAGTTTTGTGAGTGGGCAGGACTTGTGGGCATGACAGGTACATCCTTTGTCCTTGATGCAGGTTGTCTCACTCAGACTGTGCAGATGGCAGATGCTCCCCGTGGATATGAGTGCCCATTCATGCTCCATGTGCATTCCATGCACGCCCCTATGTGTCCTTGGCAGGATGATCATTGTAGTATGTGTCCGGGATTACATACGTATCATGGCATTTGGTTATCCATTCCATGCTCACTCTGGCTCAGTCCTGCATCACGCACATGTTTAGGGTGTCATTGTCTGTGTGGAGCACAGGCCTCCCCCTGTTACAGGCCCCCTGACTCTGTTCAACCAGTGTAGTGCCTTATGCATGAAAGGGGGTGTACTACTGACAGTTCATCATGTGTCTTGCTTACTGTCCCATTCTCATCTGCTGTGGTGTCAGTTGACTGAGATGATGCAATTGAAGCTAGCCAACACTGTCTGCCAATACACAGTTCTCTGGTCAACCTTTCATTGCCATGCAATGGCTCCCTGCATTTTCACTAAGGGGGGAGTGGAGGGAGGGTTAATTGTAGCCATGCAAACCAGTGCATGCACATTGCACATGATGGCTGAACTTGCCTTTACACTGCCCTCATGTTAAGTGATTGACATCAAAACGTACTTGTTCATATAGATTGTTGGTAACGTTCACATGTACTGAACTGCACCCACCCACTTCTGAGCCATGTTACACTGTTCTACATGCCTACTCACTGCTCAAATGTCAAAGTGACCTGACATGTATGTTCAGATGTTCATCCCTTCACTGTTATGAAACGCACTAACACAAGTGCATCCTGTGACACATGTACTCTGTATTGGAAAACCCTAGCGGGTGTTTAGCAAAGTTCATTGATCAATCTGCGGGCTATACTAACAAGTATAGCCCGCAGATTGATTATAGCTGGCAAATTGGGTTGTAATTACCATGGAGCTGCCTGCATGTGTTATGTGTACACTTTCACATACATCAAAGCAAGCAGCGTTGAAGCTGCTTGCTTTGCTATATAGGATGCTGTTCATATACACCATACGGGTATATATGAACACAGGTGTATTTGAACACTTTCACGTATACATATGCAAGCAGCTTCAATGTTGTGTCATGCAACATTGCAGCTACTTACTTAGGTGTGTGTGAAATTGTTTATTTACACATGTGTTCTCAGAATCATTTTTGTTAAATAACTAATATGTCGTTATTTTACGAAAATGCTGCTGAGATTTCAGCATTGTGCCCGCTATGTTCAACCGGCACAATCCTGAAGGTGCACTGTCATGCACTACGAGTACGCCCAGGCCCACTTAGCAATACTGGTGGAGCATGGGCGTAGTGATTTGACACACTGAATCATGTTTTTGGGCACATTCAATGAACAGAGTGCTGAATCAGGCCCTGAAGGGTGTTCTAGAGGCTTCATGCATGGGCAGCTCTGACTGTATTGGGCGTTATGGTCCCTCATACCTGGTTGAAGACCCTCGCTTAGCTTGGGACATTCACTATGTCTTCATGGCCCATGATGCCCGGTACGGGCCGAGCTGCAGATCGATGAAGCTATATTGGTGCTGATGATTTAGTGATGCATGTCTACATGCATATTACGTGTGTCATGGTGTGTTTTGATTCACTTGCAGCTGTGGCCATTCGGCTGTTCAAACATGCTTATGCTTCGTGCCATCTCTTTGTTGCCATCTGTCATTTCTGCCAGTGATTTGTGCATGCCAGAGGTGGTGTGTGTGATTGAGGTGATATACTACATTCAGTACATGTGCAGGCTTTGCAATTTGCACGCATCCACTCAGGCTGGGCATGGCGGCCTCAGACAGGGCACGCCGGACTGAAATGGTGTCTCTGCGGCAAGCAATTTATGCTCAGGTAGAGGCACACAGGAAGGCCCTGAGGGAAGAACACTGATCCCTCAGATCTACTCTGGGTGTGTTCAAAATTTCCCAGAAGCAGCGGTCAGAAGTGAGGATGGAGCAGCTTCAGAACACCATATCGGCTGAGCTACGTGCATGCCGGGAGGTGCTCCAGATGTCATGTGAGGCCATGCAGGCAGAACTCTGTGTTATACGTGCTACCTTGCAAGAGGAAGCATGCGTATCAGGTGAGGTGCTGCATGCTGACCTACGTGCCATTGCCACACAGGACCAGGCTTACCAGACCCGCATGCTTGCGGCCTTGGAGGGGCAAGCTGCGGATAGGCATGGTCAGGCAACTGTGCTACGTCCACCTTCTGATTGTCATCCAGAGGGTGAGTAGGACGACGACTTATCTTCCACACAGGTCGGGCCGTGCAGGCTTTGAGCCCATGCAGGTTTTTTTTTTTAATCTCAACATCATCGCATGTGGGTGTTATGGTGCACCCTGTACCCTCCTCCTGGTGCTCCCCCACCCCCTGGGTCATATGTGGCCATTTTATTGTGCATTCATGTGATGGTGTGGTGTTTTGTGGCTTTTGAAAAGCATGCACTGTTTGTTCCAGCTGGGCCCATACAAGCTTGTCTCGTGTATGTGTTTGTGGCTTGGGGTCCTGAAGTATATGCCACTCCTGGTTCCCCTTTCCATGGGCTTGCAAGGATGGTTCGGTGTGACAGCAAATTATACAGGGGCATTGGACTTTCGTCATATCCGTGGCCAGTCTGCAGTCCTACTTGTGTATGCAACCCTAGTGGGGATCAAGGATGTTTTCTCCACGGCATGTCTGCAATCGATTTTGGTGAGTATATTTTTGAACTGTGCTTTTTTGGAAGTTGATTGTGATGTTTTTTCATTACTTGCCTGAATACATGCTTGATGCACTTCATGCTGTAGATGGTAGCCTGCACCCTTTAGCTGTCAAAGCCACACTGATGGTGGGAGGGGGCTGGGTGGTGACATTGGGCCTCATTACGAGTCAGGCGTCAAGGGTTTTACGGCACCGTAAACGGCGCCGACCCTTAACGCCTGATAACAAGGTCCATTTGCGGGATGGTCATTTTAACGCCTGCTTTTTGCAGGCGTTAAAAACCATGCCGCAAAGGGACCTTGGTGCTAAGTACGGTGCCGCAACTTGCGGCACCGTACTTAGCGCCTTCCCCATTCCCATTATGCCCTATGGGGCAAAAATGGGAATGGAGAAGGGCCATGGCGGAAGGGGGAATTACCACTCCGCCAACCTCGGAATGGGGTGGTAATTCCCCATTCCACCATGGCGGAGTCGGAGAGTTACTGGCATGGACCATGGTGCTAGTAGCACCATGGTCCATGCCAGGGTCGTAATGAGGCCCAAGTTGGTATGTGTTAGGTTCACCCCCTGGAAATTGTGGCAAAGGTGAAATCATTAGAAATGTGACCCAACAACCACAACTTACGGTCCAGTACTCACCTGAGATGGCCGCCTGGACTACTTCTACGTTCCATTCCATTTGGTCAGCACGTTGTATCTGTCTCCCTCTTGGACTTTGCTGCTGCTTTATGGCGCAGTTTTCCTACTGGATTCCAGCTCTTTTACTACTTTTTCACACTCTGTTGCCTTTGGTCCCTGTTTTTCTTCCTGCTACTGTCCTTGTTGCAGATCTGTCTGCCCGTTTCTCGGGCAATTCTTTCCGCGTACCCGTACACTGCCTCAGTTAGCCTCGGTACACTTCTGTACCACAGCATCTCTCTCACTCACTCTCTGTCTCGCTCCTTCTATCGGTACACTTCTATACCACTGCATCTTTCTCTCTCGCTCTCTTTCTTGCACCTCCTATCTTTCATCTATTACATCCATACCTTTATGTTGACTTCAGCCTTTTACCAAAGCTATTCAACTGTTCTGGCTCTTAATTTGCTGTCAGCTGTTTCCGGCGATCTCGCGTTCACTCTGCTTTTCCGGACCTGTGCTGTCTCTGCCTTTCTCTTTCACGCTATTAAAGGATTGATTGGGTTTCAGCTCAATCATCCAGTTGTGCCAGCCTCCTTGGTTATTTTCTACTCAAGTTTCAGCTCTCCCCATCAATTGTGGCATCCTCATTGATTATTGTCTACTCAAGTTCCTACCCATCCTGTTGAACCATTTTACAACTGTGCAACCTTGGAAGTTATTCTATCATTCAGCTTGGACATTTACTTGCCCATATTCTACAACTTCAAGTCATCTACTAGAGACTTGAGGCTTTTTCTCTGGTTTGGGGGTTTGGCTCCTTGGAGTTCTCTGCGATTTGGTATTTTTACCGGTCAAGGTGGCCTCTGAGGGAGCTAGACCCTATTTGCACGAAAGGAAGAACAAGAAAACCAAGGAGAAGGGGGATCCTGACGCCAGGTAGACTAGAAGGAAGAAGCTGACGGACCCCAGAGACAGTTCTTCTGAAGGTCAAGGTGAGGAGGATATGAGGGAGGGGCTTTCGTTGTCTGACAGTACGCTTGGGCTACAGTGATTGGTCACTGTCTGACATTGTCAATGTGGGGTACTATGTACATGATGTGTTCTGCTGCTCAATGGATGTTCCTGTGTTGGGTTTACTTTTCAGGTGTCAGGGGATTGGTGTGGTTTGACACACTGGGGTGTCCACATGGGCAATGTTCACATGTGATGTGTACAGGACACTGAGGGTCACTTCATTTCACATGCATGTATTGAGTTCATGCCCCTACTGACACACACACTTACACAACACATCACCATACATACAACCACCCATCTATGCCTTCTCTGCCATGCTGTGTCGGATCGTGTACATGCATCACTGGGTAATTTCTGTTGCTTGTCCTTTTTTATATGATGCTCAGGGTGTATCCCCAACACAATGGCCACTCACTGTGCTGTGTGCTGAGCGGTGTGTTGCATGGGGGACACACAGAACACGGTTTTGGGATTTGCGGATTTGGATTGCCCAATGTGCATGCCAACAGGCATTCTGTCTTTTGTTGATGGTAGCACTGGTGGCATGCATTTGTGTATGACTTTGTATGTGTGGGAGGTTGTTGGTCAGTCATTTCATCTGATTCCATGTCAGGTGTGATTGTCTCAGGCCTGTTTCCATTTATCACGTGGCACTTTGTGACTAATTTGTCATGCGTTGTGCATTTGGTTTGCTCTTTTGCTGTTGCATGCCATGTCATAGATTGGCCGACAAGGGTAATGGGGTTTGGGAGGGTTTGGGTGACATACCAGTGATTTTCATGGCCTGTTTTGCAGGGGGGTGGTGGGATATGCACCTTGCATGTGTTCCTTTTGGTCACACTGGATTGGTTATGTTTAAGTAGCTAGGGATGCACACAATGGGCCTCATTACACGGAAGGCGGTAATGGTTAACGGCCACCGTTAATGGTAACGGTGACCGTTAACCATTACCGCCTTACTACGAGGTCCCTTAGCGGGTTGGTGCTTTAACGCCTGCTTTTTGCAGGTGTTAAAAACCAACCCGCTAAGGGACCTCGGAGCTAATTACAGCACCGCAAAATTGCGGTGCCGTAATTAGCGCCTTCCCCATTCCCATAGAGCCCTATGGGGCAGAAATGGGAATGGGGAAGGGCAATGGCGGAAGGGGGATTTACCGCCCCACCAACCTTGGAATGGGGCGGTAAATCCCCTTTCCGCCAAGGCGGTGCCGGTATTTTACCGGCATGAGCCATGGCGCTAATAGCGCCATGGCTCACCGCCTTCCGTGTAATGAGGCCCAATGTAGCACTTCCGTGGAAACATTCTCAGGGTGGTAAGTTTGTGACAGTTAACTGTCTCTTTGTCATCATCGATTGTCACCTGGTATGTGCCAGGCCTGTGTACACTCCGGCAGGGGTGGGAGTTTAGGTGAAAAATGTGGCCACAAGCTGGGTCCGGGCTGCCTCGCCACGTGCCCATTCCCCTCCCATGCGCAGCACCTGTGTGTGTGGTTGGGGATGTTGGGGCACCACCATGTCCACCGGTACGCCCCGCTGTGTTGCAACATTGTGCGGGACACATGCTGCCACAATGATCCTGCACACTACTGGGGGTGCATATAATTGCTGCCGGCAGAGCGGTCAAGGGAGCAGAAGCGTGACTTGAGCACTCTGAATGTGCACTCCACTATGACCCTGGTTGCAATATGGGCTGCGTTGTATCTTACCTGGGGTGGTGTGGTGGGGTTCCTTATTGGCGTCACCATGTGGGTGCTCAGAGGGTAGGGACTGTCTTCTGGGGAGGTGATGATGGTTGTCATTAGTTGGGTTTGTGTATTTGTCTGTGTGTGACATGCATGCATGTGCACAGACATTTCTACTCACCAATGAGCCATGTGTTGCCATGCTTCCCAGCTTCCAGGGCCCGGCTCAGGGCGGACATTCTGTATATGAAACTGTCATGGGCAGAGCCGTGATAGTTTGCATAGACAGAGGTGACGATTCCATGGGCATTGCATGCAACCTGTACGTTGATGGAATGCCAGTGCTTGCGGTTGCGGTAGATATTCTCAGTGGCCCTAGTTGGACGTAGGGCCACCTGGGTGCAATCTATGGCACCGAGCACTTTGGGGAAGTGTGCCACCCTGTAAATGTCCTGCCTTTCTGCGGGTGTTCTGGGCATGTATATGTGCCTGCGGACTGAGGGGCGCGCAGTCATGATTGCCAACACCTGGTGTAGGCAGCGTGACTGCGTGGGCTGTGAGATGCCCCCAACTATGGCAGTTGTCTGCTAAAATGACCCAGTGGCCAACAAATGCAGGCCATTGAGCACCTTTTCCAAGGGGCTCAGTGCTTGGGAGCACAAGGTGGGTGATGTGAGGTCATCCTCCCACTCAGTGACCAGGTCTAGGATGATATGAGGTGGAAACCTATACCTGCCATAGACCTCGTCATCAGGCATCCCAAAAAGGCTGGTCCTGGGCAAAAAAATGCAGGGCCTGGCTATTCTCCTCCTGCGGTGTCCCACGATCACTGCTGCAAGAAATGGGACATTTGTTGTTTGAGTGCACTTTTATGCTGCGCGGGGGTGCTTCCGCCTGCCTTCGAGAGGGCATGGCTCACCATGGTCAGGGCGGAGAACTACATGGGATAGGCATTGAGCCAGGCACAGTTTCTCGATGAGACTCGCAGGGAGTTGGTGGAGAGCATGACAGCGTCCCTGCGAGCCCTCAAGGACAGAGCCCAGACCCACCTCTGGAAAATAGACTCGGAGTTCGATGATGCCCTGGCCAAGACTCTTGGTAAGAACGGTGAGCCGTAGGACTAGCCCGTCACCATTGTATATAGTTTATTAGGCTTAGGTTTCCTTTTGTTTTATTTTTATTTTGGAGTCGATGGACATTGATCCACTTTTTGTACATAGTTGTATTTTGTAGAGTTTCTACTAGGTTTCATTTTGTTTTGGGATCATGGACCCTAAGAACTTTCATTGTCAATAGTACTGGAACTGCAGATTTTTTTCTTTTATGTTTTTCACACCCATGATGGAATGTATTTTTTTTAATTTACCCTTTGGATTCCGATTTTTTGTTTGTCGACATGGACCAATTTGAGGATTTGCTTTTTCTTGGGATTACCGTTTTTATGGATTTTGCATTTCAGTTATGTTCACAGTCATTTATTTTTCCTTGGCACTGTTGCTGTTTGTTTGTTTGATTTCATTTTTGAATGCATTTTCATCAGTTCACATATTTGTGTTGTCTGCTCTCATTAGTTTGGTGCATGTGTCAGTCGTCATTGCCTCAGTCATGTGTCGCTCTGTGTGGCCATGTTGGGCATATCTTTGGGTGCATGCATATGTGCTTCTGTGAATGACATGCCATGGGGCCTGTACTGGGAAGTGAGGACAATGGATAAGTGTGGAGTTGCACTGTGGGGGGGCAGTGTGGGGTGGCATTTGGGTGGACATTTACTACATGCATGTATGCTGTGACAATGTGTTCGTTGGGTGGACATGAGTCGGGGCCTGCTGGCCGGTGCCCGTCACTGGTGAGGGGGACATGAGTCGAGGCCTGCTGGCAGGTGACTATCACTGGTGGGGGGAAATGGGTCGGGCCTGCTGGCAGGTACCTATCACTGGTGGGGGGTCGGGCCTGTTGGCAGGTGTCCATCACTGGTGGGGGGGACATGTGTTGGGGCCTGCTGGCAGGTGCCCATGAATGGAGGGGGACATGGGTCAGGGCCTGCTAGCAGGTGCCCGTCACTGGTGGGGGGGGACAGGAGTCGGGGCCTGCTGGCAGGTGCCCGTCACTGGTGGGGGGACATGAGTCGGGCCTGCTGGCAGATGCCTATCACTGATGGGGGGACATGGGTCAGGGCCTGCTGGCAGGTGCCTATCACTGGTGGGGCGACATGGGTCAGGGCCTGCTGGCAGGTGCCCGTCACTGGTGGGGGGACATGAGTCGGGGCCTGCTGGCAGGTGCCTATCACTGGTGGGGGGACATGGGTTGGGGCCTGCTGGCAGGTGCCCATCACTGGTGGGGGGGACATGAGTCGAGGCCTGCTGGAAGGTGCCCGTCATGAGTCGGGCCTGCTGGCAGGTGCCTATCACTGGTGGGGGGACAAGGGTCGGGGCCTGCTGGCAGGTGCCCATCA
The DNA here is from genome assembly GCF_040938575.1 of Ambystoma mexicanum. NCBI lineage: Eukaryota > Metazoa > Chordata > Amphibia > Caudata > Ambystomatidae > Ambystoma > Ambystoma mexicanum. The sequence goes on along the minus strand of NC_090924.1, from coordinate 244,872,297 downwards.
CTGGTGGGGGGACATGAGTCGGGGCTTGCATGTGCATGTTGCCATGTGGGCTGCCTGCGGGTCATGGTCAGGGTGGATGGGCTGCCTGCGGGGCATGGCCAGGGGTGTTGGGTGGTCCCCTGTGGTGTGGGCTCCCTGCAGGTCATGGTCAGGTGTGTTGGGTGGTCCCCTGTGGTGTGGGCTGCCTGCGGGGCATGGCCGTGGGTGTTGGGAGATCCCCTGTGGTGTGGGTTGCCTGCGGGGCATGGTCAGGGTGGATGGGCTGCCTGCGGGGAATGGCCAGGGGTGTTGGGTGGTCCCCTGGAGTGTGGGCTGCCTGCAGGTCATGGCCAGGGGTGTTGGGTGGTCCCCTGTGGTGTGGGCTGCCTGCGGGGCATGGCCAGGGTTGTTGGATGGTCCCCTGTGGGGAATGGCCAGGGGTGTTGGGTGGTCCGATGTGGTGTGGGCTGCCTGTGGGGCAAGGCCAGGGGTGTTGGGTGGTCCCCTGTGGTGTGGGCTGCCTGAAGGTCATCGCCAGGGGTGTTGGGTGGTCCCCTGTGGTGTGGGCTGCCTGCAGGGCATGGCCAGGGTTGTTGGGTGGTCCCCTGTGGTGATGGGCTGCCTGCGGGGCATGGGGAGGCAGAGAGCGGCCACCCCACAGCCAAATCGCATGAAAAGCGCACTTGCGTACCCCGGAATACACGTACCGCGCTTGCGCCAGCCAAATCGTGTGAAAAGCGCACTCGCGTACCCCGGAATACACGTACCCCGCTTGCGCCAGCCAAATCGCGTGAAAAGCGCACTTGCGTACCCCGCAATACACGTACCCCACTCGCGCCATCCAAATCGCGTGAAAAGCGCACTTGCGTACCCCGGAATACACGTACCACGCTCGTGCCAGCCAAATCGCGTGAAAAGCGCACTCACCTACCCTGGAATACACGTAACCCGCTCGCGCCAGCCAAATCGCGTGAAAAGCACACTCGCGTACCCCGGAATACACGTGCCATGCTTGTGCCAGCCAAAAATCACGTGAAAAGTGCGCTTGTGTACCCCCACACCACAGGGGACCACCCAACACCCCTGCCCAAGCGCCGCAGGCAGCCCATCACTACAGGGGACCACCCAATACCCCTGACCATGCCCCGCAGGCATCCCATCCCCACTGACCAATCCCCGCAGGCAGCCCATCCATCCTCCCCATGCCTCGCAGGCAGCCCATCACCCCTGCCCATGCCCCGCAGGCAGCCCACACCACAGGGAACCACCCAACACCCCTGGCCAAGCCCCGCAGGCAGCCCATCCACCCTGACCATGCCCCGCTGGCAGCCCATCCCCACAGGGGACCACCCAACACACCTGGCCATGCCCCGCAGGCAGCCCATCACCACAGGGGACCACCCATCACCCCTGACCATGCCCCGCGGGCAGCCCAACCACCCTCCCCATGCCCCGCAGGCAGCCTACACCACAGGGGACACCGCTACAACCCATGGCCATGCCCGTAGCCAGCCCACATCACAGGGGGGACTTTTTCCACGTAATTTGCCTGGCGTGAGCAGAGTACACGTATTCTGAGGGGTGCGCGAGGAGTTTTACACACGATTGGGCTGGCGCGAGCTGGGTATGCATATTCCGAGGGGTGCACAGGGAGTTTTACAGGTGATTGGGCTGGCGCGAGTGGGGTACGTGTTTTCCAAGGGGTGCACAGGAAGTTTTACATGCGATTGGGCTGGCGTGAGCAGAGTACGCATATTCCGAGGCGTGCACGGGGAGTTTTACAGGCGATTGGGCTGGCACGAGCGGGGTATGCGTATTCCGAGGGGTGCACAGGGAGTTTTACATGCGATTGGGCTGGCGCAAGCAGAGGGACACGTATTCCAAGGGGTGCGCAGGGATTTTTACACACGATTGGGCTGGCGCGGCCGGGGTATGTGTATTCCGAGGGGTGCGTAGGAAGTTTTACATGCGATTGGGCTGGCGTGAGCGGGGTACGCATATTCTGAGGGGTGCGCAGGGAGCTCTACACACGATTAGGCTGGCGCGAGTGGGGTACGCATATTCCTAGGGGTGTGCAGGGAGTTTTACACACGATTAGGCTGGCGCGACTGGGGTATGCGTATTCCGAGGGGTGCACAGGGAGTTTTACAACCGATTGGGATGCCGCGAGCGGGGTATGCATATTCCGAGGGGGGCGTGGGTAGTTTTACACGCGATTGGGATGGCGCGAGCTGGGTATGTGTATTCGTAGGGGTGCACGAGGAGTTTTACATGCGATTGGGTTGTCGCCTGAGGGCTGAGTGGCATTTTTAGCGCAATTACGTTGTTGAGAGGCTGTATGCTGGTCTACTGCCCTTTGCACCGTGTAGGGGATTTGTTTGGATATTTTTAGCGCAAGGGGAGGGGTTGGGGGCATAACTGGTGCTGCTGCAGGGTCGCTGCGCCACGCTGCGCCACGGCTGGTTATGAATGTTTAAATCCATGAATACACGGTGTGTCAAAGTGGGTTTTGGCGCACACGGCTTGCGCAAGCTGGTGCACGCTCCCTCTGTGCGCCAGCCGCGCACACCACTTCTGCGCTTGATTCCATTAATTACCCCATAGTTTTCACATATCCTGGCAAATGGGGCATCAATATATGTTGCGCTTTAGTACTCTGAATCAAGCTAGCTTGAGCTAATAAATATGCACAATAGTAAATCCAAATATGCTTAGGGCGATTAGTTTCCAGTATCAACGAAATATAAACGTCCTCTTTATTGTTGGCCCATGTTAGATCACGTAACCAGCTTTTCATCTTGGGCGGGTTACTCTATTTCCATTCAAAAAACAAGGCTCCCTTATCAAGCAAAGACCCTAGATAAAGAAATTGCCCTTGACTCTGGGTATCTTAGAGTAACAGATATATTGGCTGCACGTTGGATCAACAGGGATAATAATTCCAGCCATATTATCTCATTTTACTCTGTTTACTGCACCAAATCACCAAAACTGAGAAATGCAATCAAAGACAGTTCCCGGCATACATTAAGACAAAATTTGGTGAGGTCTGAGCAGAGCCAAATCTTATGAGAATAGTCTGCTTGTGGCGAATTACATCTGTTACTCTTCCTATCCAAGCGTATTACAAACTTCTGCATCATAGTTGGGGGGGCAGTGTGCAAAGCTTCATGTTGGTTATGCCATAGATTGTCATTTATTAACATGCTTACATTTTTTAGACCATTCATCTTGGGAACTGGTAGCCACTAATCCCTCATTCAATTGAACCATGATGTAAAATGTTGCTACAAAATGACGACATAAATGGAAAGTGACAATGAAATTCACACATGGTTGTGCTTGCTCCACTGAGAAAACTGACAATTTGGAAAGAAAGGCTGAAAAACATTTGCATGTTCCCCCTTCTCTTCCTCCCATTCCTATTTTTCTACCTCTTTCTCTCATCTGTCGTTCCGATGTTATTCTGTCTCTCATCTACTTCTTCCTCCTACCTTCTACTCTACACTCCACTACTCTCCACTTGGTCTCACTCACTCACCTTACTAACCATACACACACTCTCACACTGAAGTATCACTTTCTCTCACCAACCAATACCTCACCTTCAACACTTGCTCTGCTAGTCTCCTCCTGGCTGGGCTCTACTGTTTTTCCCCCTGCCAGGTCACTTGGATGGCCTTGACCACATCCAAAAAAAACAAACTCTCCCATCCTGCTCATTCCTTTTTATACTCCTCCTCCCCCTTCCATTGTCCTTCATACACACCTGGTTCACAGACCCAAATGCTGTCCCCAGTGGCCGAGTTGCACCAGTGGAATCCATAAGGAACCCTTTATGTCCCACCTCTTTTCAAACACGCGCCTGCTGGTGTTATAGCGGCGGTGGCGTTGTACATAAAATATCAATTTCAGAGTTCGTAGTCTGGTGGAATTGAGCGTCCTTTTTGCCGGTCCACAGCAAGCAATGTTACGCTGTGCTCATCACCGCATCTTTCACAAGTGAGTTTCATGTTCCGTCCTTCGTCGCAAGTATTTCTGGGCTTGGTAGTTCTGAAATTAAAGAGAGAAAATACTGGTCAGCACGTTGTATGGCAGACATGGGATGATTAAAAGTGGCACTTCCCACTTGCAACCAGGCACATAAGGGGGAACATAGACTGGGGCTCTGCCATCTCCCTCACCTCACCATTGGGGAATGACTGGCTCTGACAAAGATCATGGTAGGCCTCCTGCCCCAGGTTGAGAAGGGTGCACCAACCACTCCCATGACAGGGTCAGGTCTCTGTCACATACATCCACCCTTTCTACCAATTCCTTGTCTTCCCCAAGGCAGCTGGCTACTTGTGGTTAGCAGGTACGAAAGTCTGCTTTTGATTGTTTTCAACCTGCCCTTTGTTCCACTGAAAATGTGTGTGGTTGCAGGGCCAAGAACCATCTTCATACACAAGGAGTGGTGTTCTTGTTTTGTACCATCCATATGAAAGCCAGTAATGAGTTTGAATTTAGGGCTGATCAAGTCATAACATAGGCTATGTATTTCCCACTTTACAGCCAGACACTAACTCTGCCACTAGAAAGTTCTTCTCCCTAGGGAAAAGCTTATAACTGATATATAGTATCAGTCCATCTTCCCTGTTCTGGATCTGAGATAAGACTGCCCCTTGCCCTACTGACAAGGAATCGGTTTGGAGGAGGAATTGTTGTGAAAAATCAGACAAGGCCTATATCAGGCTCTGACAATTTTCAAAAGCTGTTTGTGCCACTTGGTCCCAGTGTACAGGGTTGGGATAGGTCTTTGCAATTTCTTTACGCAGGGGTGCTGCAAGTTCTGAAGGCCTTTTTGGTGTGGGGCCATGCAACACTCAGCAGCCTCCACCTTCCTGTGGTGAGGTAGCACAAGTCCAATCCCAATCTGGAGCCCGAGCTACTTCATGGACAGCTGCGCCAGGTGGCAATTTACAGGGTTGGTCAGGAGATTGGCCTTTCCAAATTGATCATGGACACCAGTCCGGTGTCTCTGATGATCCTCCCAAGTCTTACTATACACAACACAGTCATCTTGGTAATCCCCAGAGAAGGTCTGACAGGGGGCCAGGATGCAGTCCTTGAACAATTGGGATGCAGCAAAAGTCCGGTGGAGGCTGAATGGTAGGTCTATAAATGTGAACCCCCTTCTGGTGTTGAGAATGCTTTTTTCCACTTGGCATCTTCATCCCTTTTTATACTCCTCCCCACCCTCCCATTGACCCTTGTGCTCACCTGATTCCCCAGGTCAATCTCTGCCTTGCTCACCCTCCAGGGGCTGGGCTATACAGGTGGGAATCCATAAAGAGCCCTTGTAGTCCCACACCCTTTTCAAATGCAGGTCTGCCGGTGTTTCGCAGTGGCATCCCATTATAGCAAATGTCAGTTTCTGGGTTTATCTTCTGGCAGAATTGAACATTCTCTATTACATCAAAAAGAACATTCCAAGACATGGAATCAAAAGCTTTTTCAGTGTCAAGAGTTACTGTATCCACTGAAATCCATTCGGATTGATTTGAGAGAAGACATTAAATAGGGCCTCTGATTCAGGGCTGTTGAGTGACCCAGAATAAACAATGATTGGTCCGCATGGATAAGAAAAGGCATCAAAGAATGTAGCCGAGTTGTCACTGTAAGCGATATTCAATCAACACTACAGCTAAATCAATGCCTAGTCTGGGATGCTGAGGAAAACCCTTATTGATGTATTTTTATGTCCAGTTCAGTATTCTGGATGACAACCCTTGTATAACACCCCCGTCTTAGAATCCCCCTGACCCCACTGAGCCAAGAAGTAGGTTTGTTTTGCAAATTAAAAGGTTTATTTGAAAAATTAAACAATATATATGTGTCACACTTTTATAACAAATTAATATCTGATAGTACACTTAGACATATGGTGTGGATCCAAAATGGGTAATGTTACAGTGGTACACTTGATTACTTAGGAGTAGTATAGAGGATGAGGTAGCTGAAATGCTTTATGGTTTTAAGGAAATGCAAGGTGGAATAAATGCAGTACAGAAAATAAACTGATATGGTTTCACAAGAGATAATATGTTCACTTTTCCCCTGGTGGCAATTCACCCCGCCCCCTATATGCAATGCAAGGAGATGGAACACAGACAGTCTTCAGGAATACAATCAAATACAATACGGAATTCAGTTCCCCCCCCTCAGCAAGCTTAGAGGAAACAGGTAGAAGTTTGAAACACAGGCCCAAAATGCTTTTAAATGTGATGGCAATGGATGGGAAAATGTGCTAACTGATTTTAATTCCCTCTAGAGATTCAGGGTGAGTGAGAGATGCTTGTTGGTATTAGTTCAGGCTCACTTTAGCAATGCTCTATGAGTTATTACCAGGTTGCAAACGGATTTTTAACAAAGGAAAGAATGGAGCTGCTATTCTGACAAGTGGAGAAATTGAGCCAAAATCGCAAATCGCGGTAAATTTCGCGAGTGCATAAATCGCGATTTCGGAAAAATTATAGGGAGTAGGATTTAATTCCTAGCCCAAACGGTTCCAGAGATGCGGACGATTTAATAAAGGTAGATTGTCGGATTTAAAGTAAAACTCAAAATGACAGGTGACAACTTGCAGCTTTATAATGACAGATGACAGCTCGCAGCTTTAGAATGACAGATGACAGGATTACTAGGAGGCAGTTCTACTTAGGTTAAAATAGTTTGGATTAGATTATTTTAACTAAGAGATTGGTTCTGCACAGTTCTGCTAGGTACTCACAATATAAATTTGAAATAGGCCTCATCACAGATCTGGTCAACACGTCCAGCGGTGGTTCTCTCTGCTCGGCGGGTCAATCAGGCACCGGTTCTGCTCACAGCGATCCGGATCTCTGGTTCTGCTCACAGCGGTCTGGGTCAGCTCTGCTCTGCTGGTCTAGCCTCTCTGGATACAGCGGCCTCTGGTTCTGGATACTGCTCTGCTTTCCGGTCCGGATCAAGTGGATTCTGGATGTAACACTGCTTTCTGGGTACTGGCAAAAGTTCTTGGCAAAAGAATTCAGACAGCTCGCCCGGCTGTGGAATAGTTTGCAAATGATTTTAAGGATGCTGAGGCCTGCTGAGAAGAGTTCTCAGTTTGTGGGTTTAGGCCCTTGCTTTAAGTTCTGGAGTAAATTTCTGGTCTCTGAAGATTGATGGATGTGAAGTCTGGAGTCTCCCGGCAGAGCGTCTCGCAGAAAATGGAATTGAATGTCCCTACCTGTCCCAGCAGTCTCTTTTTATGTGTTTTGGAAGTGGGTGTGTGCGTGGCATAACTGAGCCTGCCCCTCTCTACTTGTCATTGGCCCAATTCTCCCCTCGCCCATGATTGGGGGAAGGAAATGGATTGTCATCATGATGAGGTCTGTTTATGGTTCAGAGAATCCTCCCCTGGTCAATTTGCCCACAAATCTATATTTGATTCAAATACATATTTCCCAGATACACCATTTGTTGAAACAACATGTACACATTATATATTCCTTATGGTCCATGCTTGTCCGCCTCTGATCTTCCTGGGGGCTTGCATTCAAAAATGACATTTTGCGCTTTTTGACTGGTTTACCAATATCGGACATTTACCAAGAATTACACACATGTGCGCAAGGAGTACGGACATTAATTGATGAAGTGTCAGATTTTTAACATGCAGACATTTGGAGTAAGACCCTATTTCCCGCTAGCAACCCGCCAGAATACACCACAGGGTCCTAACACCTCTTAAAACGTGCACAGAAAAATCACAAGAATAATGATATTACTTATATAATTTTGACCAGTCCGCACTATGAGTTATCTATCTTTTTAACTTATGCCCTGGTCAAAAAGGGGTGTGGCTTCCCCCATCACATGGTGGAAGAACTGGTTTATCCACTTCCCCCAAGCTCAGCTGGCTCTCACAGGCACTTCTCCTCCCACTTCTCCCAAGAGGAAGCCACTTTACGCCCCCCCCCAATATAACATTTGCCTGAGTCCAGGACAAGGCTTTGTTCAACCTCCTGCCGTGCCCCTCCCCTAATCTAATCAGAGAGGTGTCAATTCCTTTTGGTGGGGAAGCAGGATGCAGCTAGGCCTGGGAAGAGTGGCTGAGCAGGTTTCTCCTGTCGGGGGTAGTTGTCAGGCAGAATTCAGCTAAATGTCACTTTAGTTCCCAGTTTAAATCAAACTTACAATTTTTACCTATACATAAAATAATTACTTCCTTCAAGTCATTTCAGAATATAGTTTTACATTGTATCCACCTCTTAGCAAGTCTTTCCTTGGTCTGGTTTGGGTTCCTCTGTTCAGTTTTACACAAAAGTCTGGTGGTTTTAAAACGCCGGCTTTCTGATAGTGGTGAGTACCGGTATTGCAACCATTTTTGGGATTAAGAAAATGAATTCCCCACAGTTCTGAGTTGCTTTTTGGCAATCAGCATTGCCATTCCCAACGGTTTCAGGCTACTGTGTGTGTACCCCAATGGTGGTTTTAGGCAGTGCCCTCCTGTGCTCAAAACATAGGCAAAATGGGTGGCAGCCTATTCTTCATGTTTTCCCTGTGCACTCTCTGGGGAGTTCTGGCCATCATGATGTTTTCCATGCCAGTACTGCACAGTTTTATGGTAGGGCTTGGATGCATGGGTAAAAACATCCCACGTCACAAAGCCCAAGAAAATATGTTGGTATTTACATTCAGCAGTGACAGTGGTCGATATGATCAAGTTCTTCTGAGGGATTATCAGCTTAAAATAAAAGGGTAATCACTGCTTTGTGAAGATTTGAAGGGAGACAACATAATGCCACAGACTACTCCCACAGTTGGAGAAAATATAGACCAAGAATTAGTCTATATTTCTTGTAAAATTCTGCTCCGGAACCCAGGGCCTTATTATTCGGGAGTATGTCAATGGCAGTCGTACATCAAATGTATCCCTTAACAAAGTTCCACAAGATCCTAGCACATAGCAATGGTATCCGGTCATTGCATTGAATACAAAGCATCGACAGACCATACCATTGAAAAACATGCATCGAAAAAAAACATTGAATGCATTTTTTTCAATGGTAAAGGGTTTAGTTTAGTAAAAAAGTGTTTTAATGGTTTAAAAAGGGGGGGTAGGGGGAACCCCCCCATAAAAAAATGCATTTGATGTTTTTTTTTAGATGCTTTTTTGTCAATGGTATGGTTGTCGATGGTTTGGCTGTCGATGCAATCACTAGGAACCCATGGCAATACCTCATATATATATATACATATATATATATACTTTGAATGCTTGTCATAACATACAGTAGAAACGGAGTGGGCATTCAGCTCAAAAAACTATTCGAGAATATTCCAATGGAGTACAGGATCTAGTAAAGATGCCATCTTAAATCGCCCTGCGGACCTACCCATACCTTTGGTTCCCAGCACAGCGTTAAGAACCATGGATAAGTGATCTGAGAATGTTCGAGCAAGTTCTTCAATTGTCCAATCAGAGGTTGGGATACAAGCCAGTAATCTAGGTGAGATGGCATATCACGGACAGATGAATAGTATCAATCTTCTTTGGCATTGGGGTGGAGGCATCTCCAATCGCTAACCCAACCCCTGCCAGCCATACCTTGCAATATTACTTGTACTGATTTAGTTAACATTCTGCTTGCACTACGGTCAGCATCAAAATTCAGTATTGTATTCAAGTCGTCACCCCATACCACTTGAACATCTATTGTTTTGTCACAAATTGGGAAAATAGGCAGGTAAAAATCAGGGTCATCAATATTAGGGCCATACATATTGACAATTAAATGTTACTGTCCACAGGGTGTGCAGTACAATATAACAAACCTTCCCATGGCGTAACTAATATAGGAAATGCATCTTCATCTATCAATGTGACTACCCCTTTGGATTGTTTAGAATAGTTAGTTTAACATCTATATGGACCCCTGTTTTTTCTTTTAGCAAAAGACTCATGCACACTCGTAGTGGGGGGTGTTTCCTGTAGGAAGATAAAGTTTACTTTGTGGTGCTCAGTATAAGTTAAAAGCTGTGCGTTTGTGGGGCTATTTAAACCCCAAACACTGCAGATCATAGAGCTTACCTCCATGTCATTTTCAAATCTATTATCACATATTAAAACAGCTATGACGCCCCTGATGCCACGGGCATATGCTACCAGTACCTTGCCAGATCAGATATTTTATATTAATATTGCGCCAAGTGCGGTTTACACAAAATAACCCCATGAACAAGCCGTCCAATGACACCACAACCCCAACTCCCAGTCTCCTCTTCTTAGTCTTCCTAATGTAACCACCCCGGTGGTAATGGTGCTGCCGGCAGAGTTTAATTAGCTTTCCTGATGCTCCCCGCATTCCAGCCAAGTGAGATGGCATTACGGGCCATTCTCCCACACCCCATTTCGTCCTCATCACAGGGTTCAATCCAATGACCAGTCTCCTTTACTGACCATGCGCTGTATGTTTTTCTTCCTCCCACATACCTTAAATGGCATACGCATGCACTTGCAATCATCACATCTTACTGTCCTTGCTTTGTTGCAACACTGGAACCTAACATATCCCTTATCTAAAGCTATTCCCCTGCCCTTTCATGCCTGCTCCAAAACCCCTTTTCATAGCTTCTGCTTCCTGCCTGTTATAGTGTTATGTTCACTCCTCGTAATTCCAGCTTTCTAAACCGGTATGTAGATGGCCATGGCAAACAATATAAAAAAACCATCGCCACAGCTAAAGCAGCCACATACAACACTAGAATAGAGAAAGCTAACTCGCAATCCAAAGAGCTCTTCGCCATATACAATGAGCTTACTACTCCCCCCCATCGGCACAACCTACCGAGAAAAATGCTACCTGGTGTAACAACATTCAACATGCCATGCTAGACAAAATCAAAACACTCAAAAACAAAATCAAAATCCAACTCGAGAATCTGCCCAAATCCAGTTCCCCGCCACCTAACCCCTCCACCATCACACCAGAGGGAAATACGTCCCACAGCAAAAACCCACCCAAACCCTTCAGCTTTAGGGAAGTAACTATTCCGGAAGTCCTACATATCATGAAACACACTAAGCCTTCAGTATGTAAAGGAGACATCTGCCCAGCCAACCTAATCAAAGACTGCGCTACAGCACTTGCCCCCTTTGTCACTACCTTCATCATTGCCTCCTTTGCCAACAGTTCTGTCACGCCCACCCTTAAGGAAGCCTGGGTCTGACCCCTACTAAAAAAACCTACCCTTGACTCTGACTCCCCAAACAACTACCGTCCGATTACCACCGTGCCTTTCCTATTGAAAATTCTAGACAAAGCTGCATATTTACAGATCCAGGCTTTCCTAGAAAGTCACAACATCCTAGGAAAAAGGCAATCAGGGTTCTGCCCCCGCCATGGCACAGAGTTGGTGCTACTTGACCTCAAGAACCAATTTCTTGAGGCTATGGACAAGGGCGAAACCTCCCTCCTCCTTCTCCTAGACCTCTCTGCAGCTTTTGATCTGGTTGACCACAAGATCCTCTGCAGACATCTAACTGACACAGCCCACTTCTACCAAGAAGCCACCGCCTGGATAACCTCCTTCCTGAACGATAGAGCCATGAGGGTTTACTCGGACCAAGCATCCGCCATTCCTTCACCAATTGACTGTGGAGTCCCACAAGGTTCATGCACCTCCCCTAATCTCTACAATCTCTTTACCCTCCCCCTTTTCAATGACCTAGAAGAATTTGGCATATCCTTTACAAACTATGCCGATGACACACAAATTATAGTCCCAATAACAGGCAACTATGAGCAAGACCTCAACACCCTACAAAGCATATATGCCCGCATCCAGGCCTGGATGGCAGCCAATGGCTTATGCCTGAATGGGGAAAAGACCGAAATACTGTTGGTAGGTCCCAAAGAAGCCCTAAAAAATCTAGATGACTCTTACAACTCCTTCATCATCGAAGACTCAGTCATCACCACCTCTTCTGCGGTAAAAACCTTAGGCGTCTACCTGGACTCCACACTGTCCATGGATAGGCAAGACAGTGCCATTTCCTCCTCATCAGCCCTTACATCAAAAATCATAAATGCAGTAAGACCTCATCTATCGCCAAAGAACTGTCTAAACATCGCTAGAGCCACAATCGGAGCAAAACTAGACTATTGCAATACCCTACTCCTTGGCACCTCCACAAACAACATTAACAGACTGCATATTGCACAAAACAACGCCCTCAGAGCAGCCCTCAACATACCCAAGAGAGAACATATCTCCCAGGCTAGAAAAGAGGCCCACTGGCTCCCGATCAAAGATCGTATAACGTTCAAAGCCCTCACGATCACACATAGATGCCTCGCCGAGACAGCACCAGCCTATCTAGTGGAAAGAATACATCAAGCTCCATCCCACAGACCTAAACGCAACACATACTCAAACCAACTCTCAGTCCCAACCTTCAACAGAACCAAGGGTGGTGGTACCAGCTTTGAAGTCCTAGCTCCCAAAGCCTGGAATTCACTGCCACCTAATCTCAGAAAAGAAGAATCCTTATTCACATTCAGAAATGCACTAAAAACTAAACTATTCAACTAAACTATGCTCCACTACTGACTCCTACAATAAGCAGTTCCACTGTAACCACAGAACACCATCTCTGTCTGTTATTGTTAACAACAATTGTTCTCACATTGCTCCACTGTAACCATGGAACTCCATACACTTAACGCATGATCTATGCCTGTCACCACTGTTGTTAGCTTGTTACTAAGTCAAATATTCTGTAACAGTGCCACGATGCCCCGGGCCGTTGGGCGCTTAACAAATCCAAATAAATAAATAAATGGGCCCGTATGGAACTTAGTCTGCACCCCAGCCCCCTAACTTTACACGTTACGCCCATCGTACTTCTTTTACTTTACTCCTTATTAGCATACCCTTTCACCTCCTTCCCATCCTGCGCTTACCCCAGCCTACTACAAATGTGCAGTGGCATCTAAAGTACTAATTCGACAACTCATTGCGACACCATCCTCCCCTCGACAGCCCCAGCCCATTGCCATTCTCCTTATTGATCATTCTACTATTAGAGCAGCCCCTTCTTTTCGCCCGAATCCCCCATGGAGTATTTCCAGTTCCCACGACGAGTTACATATTGTATCTGTTGCAGGTGAAATGACAGAGGACGACTTTAAGAGAGGAGCGACCTTAAGTATAAAACAGGAAGGGGACTGCTCAGGGAAAAGGGAGGAAGAGGAGGGCCTACTAGAGCCCGGGAAAGCCATTATGCTGTAGAGGAAATAAAGAGAGGTTGCAACCTCCCATAGCTCTGTCTGATTTGTGGTCTTACGACCGAACTGTACACCATATGTTATGTAACCCGGTTAGAGAGTATCCAGTCAACTGGCTATGAGGAGAAAGGCACCGACATGATTCCGTGGGTGTCTGAAAACATATGAAAGGGGCACTGCATCCCTCCGCCGATCCCGGCGTCCTATGGCGTTCTACCAATCCCGGCATCATACAAAGTTCGTCCTATGAAGGTCCTGCTGATCCCTGCGTCCCGAATTGTGAAAGAGGGGTACTCCGCCCCCGCCAATCTCGACATCCTGAACAGTCTCCTGCCAATCCCAGGGTCCTTCATTGAACTCTGCCCTCCGCTGATCCCGGCATGGGAGGGCACAGTAATCAGCCGTTTCTTGTTCTACCTGGCACTCTGCCATTTGTCCATGACACGCAGCTGCCTGTCGTCCTGGCTGGGGATTGACATGGTCGTTCCTCCACCCACACTCCATGTTCTCCCACACTGGCACTTGACAAATGCACGCCGCTCCAGGGGGGTGGTGGGCACACCAGACGCATGGTCTGATACCCACTGCACAGGTACATACCACGCCAACATCACCGGCCCACTGCAACAAAGACGTTAGGCCCACCACACAGGTCGGAGTTACAGGAAGCAGAAGCTTGGAAAGAAAGTGCTCCTGAGGGAAAAAAAACAAGAAACGTAAACTTGCACACCTACTGCTCACAAGAGTGCTCCCACGGGCATCTGCGTGAAGGGGAAAGCATGAACCCTCCAGCGAAGAACCAGAAAGTACGTACCTCCGCCTCGACGAAACACGGGGGACACATCACAGTCACTACGACAAGCAGACTTCTTCGGGGCCAGGGACTCGAAGAGTGCCCACCCCCGGGAATCCTAACCACACTTCCGCCGGCTGAAAAGGACGGAGGAAGGAGACACCAACAGTCCTCAGGCTCCCCGGGTGTCTATGGATCTGGAGCACCAGACGGTGCTCCAACAGTGTATGCAATACATAAAATGGAGAAGAGCGCCAGAGAAGCTCACACTTGGGGTCAGATATGGAGGACCCATCCCCAGAGGTACCTGTGAGCCACAAAGTAGGAGCCATTTCAACCAGTTTGGAAATGTATCATGCTCTGAACTTTCAAGAAATGAAAAGTCTGGGGGGAGTAATGGCTACGTTTTGGTGGAATTCAAGTGCGACTAAAGGACCAAGACTGCTGCTAAGACCATGAGATCAGTCCCTCAACTAATGGGTGAGAGACTTTCAGAATATGACCATATACCACCAGGAGGCGCTCATGAACACATTCCCAAGAGGAGAAAATGATCACCTGTGAAGCCGAAACATCCAGCAGTTACTCGATACAACAAGAAACATACTGCCCAGCAGAAAGTAAAGATTACCAAACGACTCCCAGCAAAGGAATGGATACGGTAGAAGAAACTTGCTGCAAAGGGAATAGGCAATGATTTTCATGCCCGGATCCCTATCGACAAGAAGATCGTAATGAATGTGACAAGGGAACGAAACAATGCTATGAAGAACAAGGCAACTTTCAGTTCTGGAACAGCGGAAGTCTACGATGATGCAGAAGGAGGTTGATGACGATAAAATAATGGTGTTGAACATCCCAGACATTTTGAAGGAGACCGAGAAAAGGAGACTGAAGGCACAGGAAAGGAGAGAGTCTGAGGGTGGCAAAGATGATGTCCTTGACTCTCCAACCAGTGAGGTGGAAATCACAGAGACAGCAATTGGAAAAAAGAACACAATGGCCAGGGAGAGAAATGACAGCACACAGAGGGTCCCAACTCTCCTGGGCTGTGCAGAGAGTACCAAACAAACGCACAAAAGTACTCCCTGAAGGACAACAGCAAAGAGATAGGACAGACTGATACGAGAAGTGGCAAAAAGAAAACGCCTAACCAAAGTGCTCCACACGCATGACATGCTCCCCCTAAGAGTGCAAGTGCTCCCGCCAGGGGGCAAAGTCCTCACACTGACACAAGAAACAACCGTATCAAGAAGCCGTCAAAGGTGACCTCATCCAAACAAGGTCACCAATTGTCTCCAGCCAGACCGGCAAAGCCGACAAGGGGAGCAGAACAAGACACCAAAGTGAAAGAGGGTCTTCACAACAGAGCGTTTGGGAAAGATACGGCCATGAGAAAGGGTTCAGACGTACAGCACCTGCCGAGAACATCTCCCAGGGACGAGACCCCAAGAGAGAAACGATTGTTGCCAAAGGAAGAACCCCACACGAACAGGAGGCGCAGGGCCCCTGCCGAAAATAGTGGAAATCATCATCAGGGATTGAAATCAGGGATTGATCCTGCGACAAAGATGACCAGACCAGCCCTAACCACGGAAGGCGAGGAATGCTGGTTTGAAACCAAGCCTTCGAGGTACACGTCAGAGGAAAGTCCCCCAAGCGTACTGTGAGAAAAGGAGAGGATGCTGAAGACAAATGCATCTTACAAGGGTGCAGCAGGGGAGTGTGACCCCATTGAGCATCAGAAGGTAGCTACGCTACAAGCGGCGGGAGAGACACCACAGTACACCCTGGCGGACGCAATCTCCAAGAAAAGGCTGGTGTACGGGGGTCGGCTGTGGGAGTCATAACCCAGAGAACCATGGCACATCTGAGATAGCTAGTAACCTGACATGTCCATTTAGGCAGTGGTACACAGATGTGGCTTCAAAGACCCCCATCAACATCAAGAATTCAGAGAAGGTCAAAGTGCCCCACGATGACAAGACAGGACAAGTAGGAACCATAGCACACAGAGGTGGCTGGGACACAGATCTGCTGCATACCCACGGAAACCATTGTAAATCACAGGTGGAGATCAGTAGCAGAGAGGAAGGACAAAACACTTTCCGATGTGAAACCGCCTGCACTCCCAAGGTATACCCGAAGTTGCAAAGGTGGAAGGAGCAGAAAAACTGCAGGAAAGTGACTGCCAGAGTAGCAGTCGAACAACGGAAGGAGCAGGAGACAGTGAATCAAATGGAAAGGGGAGAAGATGACAAGGGCAGCAAAGTGGAACTACTGGAAGGGACGCCACAAATAGAAAGTATATGTGTCATTAACATTACAGACGAATATGTGGTCCAACAAAACGTGACGGGAGAAAGGAGATGGAAAACCAGAAGATGGAGGAAGAAGGGGGTGAAGAGAGAGTGCTTGAGGAGGAAGCCAAAAAGAATGTTACCCCGGCTCCTAGTGAGAGAAATGACATGTGGAGGAACATCAGAGGGCCAGAGAGGAAAGGCCCGAGTAACAGAAGGACCAGTGCTGGTTTAGCCACAGACAATAGCTGCGGAAGGGCAACTGAGATTCGGGGCCCGGGCGGAAAGAGCAGGAGTTGAGAATGTGCGGAAGTATCAGGGAATTGGAAATAACAACGGACAAATGAGGAAGCGGAAGAACACAGGAACCGAGGGGCTAACCAAGAGACAGGTGAAGGGAAAAGAGCCCAAAACGCTAAGGGTGAACGGGGGATGCGAGCCCAACCATGAGAATGAAACCAAGGACAAAGCGGTGCTGCCAATGGTCGGCCCCATGCCTCTTTCCAGCTTGGGACAAAGCACAGGTCATGTAAGGTGAGAAGGTGGCAGAAGAGCGCATGCGTAAACATCACATTTTAAACAGGGGTCAGGAATTGACATAGAAGTCTCAGAGGAGAAGAGAAGGTGTAGAAGAAATATCGAAAGGACATCCCAGAAGAATACCGCAGTGACCCCCTGAAACTGTCAAAGGGGAGATCAACCACTACACAGGCTGCCTGTACTCAGAAACAGGAGCAGGGCTGGCGAGCTGGGCCCTCCAGCACTCCTCCTGTCTCTGAGTACAGAGGCATGTAGCAAGCAGCCCTTTCACTCAAGGAGCTGCATGAGTTAATGGTTCCCTTCAACCACACAGCTCCTTGACTGAAAGGGCTGCCTGCTGTGTGTGAGAGCAGGGGCTTGCTGGTGTCACACGTGTTACGTCCGTAATGCATGTGCGCAGGTGCTAGCCTCGTTATGGTGGTGCATGCACGTAAGAAATAAAGACGGCCCGCGAGGCAGTTGCCGCCGGGACCAGGGAACGATCAGACGTGTGTGTCCGAGTCTCATTGTATGCGCATGCTTTGGTTCTAGGACAGGGCGGCCTGAGGCACGGGAAGCCCCATCACGCTGGCGAAAGGGCGGGACACGAGGAGAAAAATGCCCGCACGTACAATCGTGTCGTTATGGGTATTTCATCTCACTTGCGCCACGATCCTCACACGAGTGACGGCGGCCATTTTGTTTATGGTGTTTAAGGCGGTTGCGGCCACGATGGTGCTTGTGCGCTGTCTAAACACTGCGGTAGACAATCCCTGAATTTTTGGACGTTCTGCAGTCTCCCTACATCGGACACGGATATAGCCAGGTTTGCGGCCTCTAACACGGTCTGAGGTGCCTGTGCGACCTTTGAACATGACGGACAGCGACGGAGAGGCCTCTGGAACAGTGAGGGTGGTGAGAAGGCAGCATGGCTCATTACAACCAATGCAAGAGTTTGACACCTCAGGGCCCCCCTCGAAACTAGGTCCGAGATGGCTCCTCTGGATAAAAAAACTGGACATGTTTTTCGCCACCACCGGAGAAACAGATGATGATGCCAAAGTGGCGACGCTGTTGTACTCGGCGGGCACAGAGGTACTGCGCACATATGAGTCTCTCACCTTACCGGTGGTAAACTATGATGCGGTCAAAACCGCGATAAGGGATCATTTTATCCCCTTATCCAACGTAGACTTTGACAGGTTTGTCATGTGTGGAGAAAAGCAGCACAATGAGGAGACATTAGATCAATTCTGTGCACATTTGAGACAGCTAGCCACCACGTGCAGATGGACGGATGCCGATTTAATGGTCTGACACCATCTGATCCAAGGGTGGAGCTCAGTGAAACTGCGGAGGCACGCCCAGGCAAGCTCGAGGAAACTTTTGCGGTTGGGAGACAGTCCCAGACAAAGTCGAGGTGGAGCCAAAAGAGGCAGGAACCGACATCTCCCCAAGGCAATACGGTCATCTGTCAGTATTGTGGGTACCATTTGCCGCATTCGGAAGACTGTCCAGCCAAATCGAGGACCTGCGGAAGATGCAACACGCCAGGGCACTATGCCCGGATGTGCAGAGCGGCTGCCCCAGTTGCCACACAGCGGGGACCCGCGAGGGCAAGCGGTGGATATAGAAAACAACGAAGTGTCGCTTGAACAGGATGTCCAAAGACTCAACATCGCAGAGGAGGAGGAAGAGGATGAAGAAGTCTTTTTCATTTCAAGTTTGGCAACCGGGGCGAGAAAACTTAGACAACGTGCGCCCATTCCCTATTTTTGTTTAAAAGGAGAGGCTGGGTGCAGCAAAGGTAATAATGCCAGTGCATCCCAGCCACGTTGTTTTAACCTGACCCCCCCAGCCACCTTTAGGGGAGGGGGTATCGTTAGGAGGCGTGGGATGCATGCCGCGCCCCCTAATCAGAGCCCCGCCCTCGATTGCACTGGCCAAAGGCTACCAGGTTGCAGCAATGACAGGCAGGCGCTTTACACGTTTATAGTAACACCGCTTACTTGATTCGAAATGTTATCACTTTGTTAATTTCATGAATAAAAGTACAAGTTAAATTCCCCTTGGGTGATGTCCTCGAGTTCGCAATATATACAACAGCCGTTTCTCCGAGCACTTCGCTTTATCTTCAAGATGCTGCCAGAGACGCCCAGCTTTCGAACAGGCTGAGCTCTTCCAGAAAGGCAAACGGCAGACGTCGATAAGATGTTTTGAAGTCCTTGGTACAAAAAAAAAACAGAGTAAATCGAGAGCTGGGTGTGCTCCAGAGAGCACAGTTGTACGGGGTGCCGGCTGGTTGCCAGGCGGGCTTGGCAGGCAGCATGACCGCACTGCATTCAGTGACTTTAATGAAAGCCAGGAAAGAACACATTACACAGTGTTCTTCGGCTCGCCAGCCCCCAGTGATTGGAATCAATAAAAACACTGCCAGAGGGGCTCGGTGGGGGGAGTAGGGCCCGGGAGCGCGCACTACAGCGCTAGCTTTGCTTTCCGTTTTCGCCCTTCCCCTAAAGTTACACTTTGAATATCATCCAGATCGTGTCTGTCCTCTAGCTCTTTGAGGAGTTAGGAAAAACACAAAGCTGAAACATTTCTTTATTTCTGCAGTCCTCTGCCGGCAGCTTGGCCTCCCCTAACCCACAGAGAAATAAAAGGCTTGTATTTAGCCTGAGACGCCCCGCCTGCGGGAACTGTCCCCGGACAAGTGCATCGCCTTCCATTTCCAGGACAACGCTGATGTATTTTCCAGAAAAGGGAGGTCTGTGAAGTGAACGTGGGGAAGCTAGAAGAAAAGGGACGCATGTGAAGTGACCGTGGGGAAGGGGACATGGCTTCTGACACGGCGAAAAGCACCCGGACATTACAGAACGGCAGCCGCTCGTGAGCAGACAGGAAAAGCGGCCGAGGAGACTGAAGCTGGCGGGTAACCACGCCAGAACACGCCGTCGCCAGGAATGCACGCGTCTAAAATGTCAGTGGCCGGCTAGGGCATTACTTTTGGGTGAGTTCTCTCGTGTTTTCTTTAAGGGTACGTTTTGCGAGTGTGTTCAAGAGCGTCTTCCCCTGGGCACCACCTCTTTCCCTGCAGTGGCGTCTGTTTACGTTGGGCGCCCAGCACTCTGTCCAAAAATGTGATTGATGGTATGTTAAAAATGTCGTCAGGACAGTAACTGTTCCCAAATGTTATCGACCACACATTTGCTAAGCTTTCTAAATGGCCAGACAAACCACGGTCCGCGTTTAACTTTAAATGTATTTGAACAGCACGTTGCATTTCTGTGGCGTCTTTGCAATTATTTGATGTCTACACTTACACAGCGGCTGACTTCAAGGTATGGGAGAGGCTACACATCTTCTTCCTTGCCGCCTTATTCAAGTAAACGCACATGTTTTCATGTCAGTAAGACTAAAGACGGCCATTTCACAAGGGGTAAATGCAGGGGTCGTTGCAAATGACAATTCATTCCTTTTGTGACACTGTTTGAGTAGTAACCAAGGGGGAGATTTTGATAAAATGTGATCCAAATTGTGCATTTTAAAGAATATTTATTCAGCAAAACTGGTCAAAACTACTAGCCTCATGGTGAAGTAACCCATGAAACTGGCCCATATTGGCCAAAAAAGTAGCCCACTTTCACCAAAAAAAGGCTCACAACAGCATTTTGTGTTTTTGCTTCAGCCATGGGCCTATTGCCCTATAGGCCAGTCCGAGCCTGGGCCTCACTGAATAAGCAGGAGCTACGTCTAGAAACCACCTAGTACATGTAGGGTTTTGCGCGGGCCCCGTAAACCGCTACGAACAAATGTCACACGGGAGCCGGGCTTCATGCAACCTCTTTATTACGGGTCGCACAGGAACTGACTCAACATTCCCCAGCCCCCTCCCTAGCCCAATGTCACTTCCCTTTGTCAGGGGAACTAAGACCGCAACGGCGGTCTGCCCACACAACGATGTGGGCGGGCTGCAGAGCCCTCCGGAACAACCTGACATCTCCCCCCTTTTTACCAACCGAGTTGCTCTCTCCTCCTTACTCCATTTCTTCTATGAGTCTGTGTGGCTTGAAGCGGCTTCTCTGGGGTCGACCACTGTGGCCAGGTGTCTGCTCGGCCAGGCCCTGGGGTGACGAGATGTCCTCACCTTCTGAGGTCTCGCTTTCCTCCACGTAATAGCTGTCCTGACAGTGGTCGTCCTCACTGTCTGCTTCTCTGTCCTGTACGTCCTCCATGTAATACCTCTTGGGTTTGAAGTACGACACATTTCGAGTGACGGAGGACTGGTCGGTTGTCTGGGCCGTGATCATCGTCCCTTTCTTGTGCGTGACTGTCAGCGGTTCCGGTGCAAACGTGGCATCCTCCTTTCGTTGCTTGGGTTGCCGCAACCACACTTGGTTTCCCAGTTCCACGTTCGACTCCTGTGCCTTTCTTTTGTGATCGGCGTTGTCCTTCATTTTGGCTTTAGCTGTGTCGTCCTTGTGTCTGGCCTCCTGTTCCAGAGGCGTGGCCTCTGCTGCGTGTGTGTCTTCCGGTAACCGTGTCTGGACTGGTCTGCGGAACATCAAGTCGGCTGGGCATATGCCCGTCGTGCTATGGGGGGGTGTGACGATAGTCCCTGAGGAACTGATAGAGTGCTTGTTCGAATGGTTTATGGAGGATGGTCGCTATTTGCAGGGTTCTTTTGATGTTGGCCATGAACCTCTCGACCATCCCGTTGGCCTGTGGCCATCTCGGAGTTATCTTCCGAGGGTGGAAGCCCATATACCTTGCAAAGTTCTCGAACTCTGTGCTCATGAATGGCGCTCCGTTGTCGGATTTTATGATCCTGGGTATTCCATATGTGGACAACATGCGGTCCAGTACCGGGATGACACTGGAGGCTGCAGTGCTGTCTACAATTTGTGCGTCCGGGAATCTGGAGTGTTCATCTATTAGCACTAATACATAGGTGCCATTTCTGAGCGGTCCAAAGAAGTCCACCGCCAGTTCTTCCCATACGTGTTTCGGTAGTGGCGACATGTGGAGTGGGTTTGGGTGCGGAGGCGGTGCTACCTGCGCACACGTCGTGCATTGTCCTATAATTTCCTCCACCATCATGTCCAGCTTGGGGAACCACACTTTTTCCTTTAGTAGTCTCTTGGTGCAACCACTCCTCGGTGGCTTTCATGTGCTACCTGGATTGTTCTGGTGCGCAGTGACTTTGGGAGGAGTACTTTGTACCCTTTTAATATTACGTGATCGTCAACAATGGAGAGTTTGTCCAGGACATGGTCTATTAGTTTGATATCCTCTTGGATCTCCTCCGATTCGTGCTGCGCCTGTTGACGCATGTGTGCCCTTCTGTCTTCCTGTATGCAGTGTCGTACAATTCGTAGAGCAGGGTCTTGTTCTGAGTGTGCTATGATGTCTGCCCACCCCACTGGTAGCGGTTGCAAGTGGTGGACCACATAATTGAGATATTCATCGGCGATAGATGGTTGGGAGTTGGCGGGGCCAGTCGGGTGGCGCGACAGATAGTCCGCTGGATTGTCTTCTTTTCCAGGCCGATGTTTGATGATGAACTTGTAGTCCTGCAAACGTAGACCCCATGAGCTATTCTTGGCGGCATCCTTGACTTGGGGTCTCCGTAGATTGTAAGCAGTGCCTGGTGGTCCATGATGATGGTGAACTCCTTGCCATACCCGAACAGGTGGAAGTACTCGCATGCCCATACCACCGCTAGGCTCTCCTTTTCGGCCTGGGAGTAGGCTTGTTCTGTCGGGGTTAGGCTCCTGCTGGCGTATGCGACTATGTATACTTTTACAGGTTCCAGTGGGTCAATTTGTGTTAATATGGCACCCAGACCGACAGGGCTGGCGTCCACGATTACCTTGGTGTGCCTTTTGGCGTCATAGTAAGCCATGTCCTCTGCCCTTGAAATGGCATCTCGTATCGCCTCAAACGCTTTTTGGCAGTCTGTGGATCTTGTGTAGGGTTGATCTTTGCACGTTAAGAGGCGCAACGGGTTGCTGATGGTTGCGTAGTCCTTTAGGTATCTGGAGCAATAACTGGCCAGTCCCAGGAAGGAGCGAAGCTCCGTCGTGTTCGTCGGGGGTGCGGCTGAGTTGAGCGCCGCAACTTTCTCCGGGTCTGGTCGCATTCCTTTGTCCGAGAATATGTGGCCGAAGAACCTCAGTGAGCCTTTCCCGAACTCGCATTTGGCCTTGTTGAGCGTTAGTCCGGCCTCTTGCAGTGCAGCGCACACTCTGTGGAGAGCAGTGTCGTGCTCTTCTTTAGTTTTTCCAAATACGAGGACGTCATCCGAGTAATTCAACCAGTTGGGCACGTGTCTGATGACTCAGTGTATTTCCTCTTGGAAGATTTCGGCTGCAGAGGATATCCCGAAGCTAAGCCTTTTATACTGGAATAGACCCAGGTGTGTGACGAATGTTGTGATGTACCTGGATTCGGGAGCAATCTCAATTTGATGATAACCTTTTGTGAGGTCCAATTTAGAGAAAACCTGTGCCCCATGGAGGAGGTGTATCATGTCAGTGATCCTGGGCGCCTGATGCCTTTCCCTCTCAATGGCCACGTTGGCTCTCCTCATGTCGACACACAGGCGTATCGATCCGTCCGGTGACTTTTTGGGGACGGGAACGATGGGGGACACCCATGGGGTGGGCCCTGAGACTGGTTCAATGACGTTGAGCTTGATTAGCTTGTCTAACTCCTCTTCGACCTGGTGTTGTATGTTTACAGGAATGCCCCTATAGTGCTGTGCGACAGGCGGTATCCCCGGGTTTATGTGCAGCTGTACCTTTCGATGTTTCAGTTTTCCTAGGCCTTTGAACAGATTGGGGAATGTCTGTTCGATGGCGTCCGGTCTGGTGAAGTATTTATGGGCCATAAGCTGAAACAGTATGTGCACCAGACCCATCTCGACGGCTGTCTTAAAGCTGAGGATGCACCCGCTGTTGGCTTCCATCTTCAGGATGTGTAGCGTGATCTTCGCCGCATGCGATTTGTGCACGCACCATGCTGATATTGTTCCTTTGCATGGGAGCGGGGTTGTAGCTCCATAAGGGTATATGTCCACTGACGCCTTTCGGATCTTAGGGGGGTTGGTGAGTGAGTTGTACGCCTGTTCACTTAACATGTTGACTGTCGCCCCTGTATCTATGAGGAACTCCAGAGGTGAGTTGTTGACTTGTAAGAGGAGCGTCGGACTGTGTTGGGTGGCTGTGGCGTTGTTGAGTGCCCACACGTACCCTTTTTTGCGTTGATCGTCCTCTGACGACTGAGATTCGCTGCCTGACGGGGATCTCATCTCAATGTATCGGACGAACCGTCTTCTTTGTGATCGCCTTGATCCGTCAGATGGCCTTCTGTCGTCTCTGGCATAGGAGCTCCTTCGAGGTTTTTCTTCTCTCCGGGGTCCCGTCTGTTCTTCTTCTCCTCTGCCTGCTGGTGGGCTGTGTCGCGAGCTTCTCCTTCTCTCCTGTTGTCTCGGTCTGCTGGGTCCCTGTCCCGGCGGATACTTGCAGACAGCTCTGTAGTGGTCCATTCCGCCACAGGCAGCGCACTTTTGTCCTACTGCTGGGCAGTCACCCACATGTGGATACTCGAACCCACATCTGTAGCACGTGGCGTCTGTTCCTTTCCCTCCCAGTGAGTGCGCAGTATATAGTCTGTTAATCGCATCTGCATTCGGTGTCGGGTGTTGAATGGTGACCTTGCCTAGGCTGTCGAGCTGCGACTCCACTGCGGCTTCCATCCTGGCAAGTGCGAGGATTTCCTCGAGGGACCTTTGTTTCTGGAGCAGCTGCTTCCTGAAAGGATGCGAGATGCAGCCGGCTATGACTTGGGATCATAGTGCCTCATCATTTGAGTACTGATGGAATTCACAGTACTTTAGCTTGATGCGTAGGCGCATCACAAAGTTATCGAGGGACTCTCCTTTTTCCTGTCTAGTAGTATGAAAGACATGGCGCTCGTAGTCAATGTTTGTATGGGGCGTGAAGTATTCTGATAGTTTCCCATGCAGTTCTCCATAGGTGACCGTGTCTACGTTCATCAGTTTGCCTGCGATGTCCCTGACAGCGGGGCCTACTGTCATGAATAGGGTGTTTTTAAGCATCGCGTCATCGGTTAAGCCGATTGCCCCCGTGTAAAATTTAAAATCCCTGAGCCATATGACCCATCTGGGTCCTAGGTTGGATGTGTCCCTGACATCGAATGGGCCCGGTAAGGGTAAGTTTTGTGCGGCGGTACCTGATGTTGGTGCCTGTTGGGGGCCATCAGCCACGGCTCCAGATCCGTCAGATGAGGAGGCTACGGGGCTTGCTGGGGCCGACATGTCCGCTGTGGCTGTAGTGCTCCGGTGGAGGCCAGGCGCGCCTTTGCAGACTCTTGACGTGCTGTGCTGTAGCCCTCAGCACGTGTTGGTGGTGTGCAGCCTCTTCGCGGGCTGTTGTGTGTCCTTTTGAGCTGTCCCCTGTGTTCCTGGCACCTTGTGGGGCCTCCCGCCGACTGCGGGTTGAGAGGGGTGGGGCGGGACCGGCGCCCGCACCTGCCTGCGGGTCCGCCGCGTTCGCCTCTTAGAGCGCGAACGCGCCCCCGTGGTGCTTGCGACGGGCCGCTTCCTTTCTCGGCACTCCGTGCCTGCAGCTGATCTGGTGGGTCCCCGTACCCGTGAGGAGCGCCGACGCGCCACGCCGCTCGACCGCGGACCTCCGTGGCACCCCCGGGCCTTCAGAGCAGAGGTGCGCCGACGCGCTGCACCCGCTCGCCTGCGGGCCTCCTGTGGGTGCGAGTGGGTACGATGTACCCCTCGTCGCCAATTGTAGGGTTTTGCACGGGCCCCGTAAACCGCTACGAACAAATGTCACACGGGAGCCGGGCTTCATGCAACCTCTTTATTACGGGTCGCACAGGAACTGACTCAACATTCCCCAGCCCCCTCCCTAGCCCAACGTCACTTCCCTTTGTCAGGGGAACTAAGACCGCAACGGCGGTCTGCCCACACAACGATGTGGGCGGGCTGCAGAGCCCTCCGGAACAACCTGACAGTACATAGTGTGCAGCAGATCTAATCTCCACGTGAGATGCAGTGTATACATTTGCACCCATTATGTGTGCACCATTATGCTTTCGTGGTCTTCTTATTGTGTCCTAGTGTATTTGTATTTGTACGGCACCAGTTGGTCGGGAGGGTCAAAGGTCCCCCTACTTGTTGGGGTCAAGCTCACCAAACCCTTCTAGGCTACAAGCCCAAGCTAAATAGCGCCCATCTATTTGGAACATTTCATTGTATTTAGTAATGGGAATAGTGCAGCAGGGAAATATGTTCCTCTTTTGATTTTATTTGATTTATTTATTTATTTATATACATTACGAACAATTCTCTTTTCGCCACAGAAGAACGTACAATAGATAAGAAATCAGGTTTGATGCGAAGCAGTGAGCTTCTTACAATGGGGTGAGTTTGAGGGACATTCTGACCAGCTTGTGGAGGGGAGTAAATGCAACAGTCACCAGGGACAATACATAAGTGGACATACATAGATTAAGGACGGCCAACATTGGACATCATTAAGTGCAGGTAGGCGGTAAGGCCAGCTGTGCTTGGGGGGGTGCCCATGATGGATGAAATGCTAGAGTGGAAGTAGAGAAAGTGAGGGACAAAGGCAGGTTTAGAGGCGAGGAAAAATGTTAGATAGCAGGCAGATGAGAGGTAGGTTAAGAGGGTAACTCGGAGGCAAGCAGGTAGGCTTTTAGTTTGGTTTGCAACAAATCGTGTGGATTGTTTCTCGGATATCTGGGGGAAGAGAATTCCATGCAAGTGAAGCAAGAAGAGAGAATGAGCGGAAGCGAGAGGAAGCACAGGGAGGGTGAGTAACCACAAGGGTAGTCGAGCAGACAGAGAGGAGATGACGAGAAGGCTTGTAAAGTTGGACAGATGAAGATAGATACAGTGGTGCCTTACCGTGGATACATTTGTGAACCAGGAGAAGAAATTTAAATCTGGCGCTGTTTTGCATCAGCCATCCAGCCTGGTGACGGTATGAGGAAGTAGGTGTGAAGTGAGGGAATTCAAAAAGAGTCCTGGTAGCGAAGTTAGTGATCTTGTCGAGAGGACAGAAAGCATAGTTGGGGAGACCAAAGAGGATGCTGGCACAGTAGTCCAGTTTAGATCAGACAAAAGTGGTTAAAAGATGCTTTGTGGTGTTGAAAGGACAGAGGTGCCTGATTTTCCTAATAATTAGGAGGTTGAGGAGAGATGCTGTTCCAGTTTTGGAGATGGAAGTAGAGAATGTGTGAGAAGGGTCATAGATGACGCTGAGGTTTCTAGCTGAAGTAGAATATGGCAGAATCACAGGTGGGAACTGAATAGGCAGACAAAGAGATGAGAGAGAGCTTTTGGCAGGGAAAAAGAGCACCTCTGTTTTGGTTTAATAGAGGTTTAACATCAGAGAGTGCAAAGCCATGCAATATTTAATGGCAAAAAGACAGTTGGATATTTTGATAGAGAGATCAGAGGAGAGTTCAGGAAAAGAGAAGAAGATTTGGGTGTCGTCTGCAAAGAGTTAGCAAGATAACCCAAAGGAGGAGATTAGTGCACCAAGAGCAGAGGTGTAGAATGTAAAGAGGAGCGGACCCAAGACAGAGCCTTCTGGAACACCAACAGTTGAAAGAGTGAGTTGAGAGGGGCTGTTGCTCCAGGAGAAAGAGAATTGGTGAAGTGCAAGGTAGGATTCAATCCAGGCAAGGGCTTGATCGTGAATCCCAAGACGAAAGAGAGTATTAAGGAGATCAGAGTGAATGACAGTGTCAAAGGCAGCAGACTGGTCAGGGAGAATTAGGATAGAGGATAGGTTGGAGTGTCTAGCCGAGGCGATGACGTTGGACACATTCATGAAAGCAGTTTCTGCGAGTGACACGAGCGGAAACCTGCTCGTAAGGGGTCTTGAAGGTTGTGGCTGGCTAAGACATTGTAATATGGTTGAGCACAACCCTTTAGAGCACTTTAGAGTAGTGCGCAAGAAGAGACACAAGACAAAAGTTAGCTGGTCAGTCTCTTGCTTTTTTAGGAGCGGGATGACTGTGGCTGTTCTGAAAACAGAGGGAAAGCAAGCAGAGTCGAAAGACAGGTTGAAGAGTTCAGCAAGGTGAGAATTTGATGGTCTTTTAATGAAAATAGCAGAGCTCATTCTGCTTGCCATCCTCTTTTAGTTTTAATTTGAAGTTTCTATTTTTTATTGCCAGGCCGGCTGGAGCCATCAGCTCAGTGGGTTTTATAATGTGTGTATAAAGGAGCCTTGGGACAACCCTAGAATGCATGTAAAGCTTAAATGTGATACATATAATGGACATAAATTTCTGGTTTTCATCTCATGCAGAAGTTAGATTTGTGGTGTGCTCTGTACTAGCATCTTGCTCCCTGAAGGTAGCTCTTGATCTCTGAATGTTGTCTCATAACCAGGGGCTGATTTTGTATTAAACTGTCAAAGGGAAACATGTTTATCCCTTGACAGTTTTTGCACCCCAGCTTGCATGCACAATGGACCATACAAGGCTGGGGTTGTTTTGGTACCCCAACCTTGCATGACCCATTGAGGATGCAGGCTGGGCGCTGCATGTCTGATTGTGTAAGGGGGTGCTCTTGTGCCTCCCTGTACATTCAAACAGATAGGGCAGTATGTTAAACGTGCTCTGGCTTCTGCCTGCAAGTACAGGAACTAGGTTCCTGTTTGTGCTGCGGGATCCTAAGCGCTTTCAGGGAGGAGACGTAGTCAGAAGCATCACCGGGCAGAAAGTAAGAGTTAATTTAAAGTTTATGTTTGTGTATGTATGCGTACATGCTTGTATAATGAGTATGATGATGGTGCGTGTGTGAATGAGCAAGTGAATTCTGTGTATGAATGAGTGAGTAAATGTTGTATGAATATGTGTGCATGAGGTTGTGATTGCTGGGCGGGGCACTGATTTTAGTGGGGAGAAGTGAGAGGGTGAGAGAGGTCTGGCATTTTTTGCTGGGCAAAGCTTCCTTTGCTTCATCATAGATGCCACTTGCCCACTGGGCATCTATTATAAAGACAAGCAAGCATGATAAGTGTTATTACAAGCCTAGATTGGCATTTTGGTGCAGCCAGTCTAGCCATTACTATGGAATGACATTGTTTACTGCGAATATTGGATAAAGCAACTTGCTTTATTCAAGGGCAAGCATTGTAAGTGTTATTACCTGGCTAAATTGGCATTTTGGTGCAGCCAATGTAGCCATTTCTTATTGTGGCATGACATTTTTTACTGGGCATCTTTGATTAAACAAGCATATATCGTGGTTAGAGTGGCATTTTGGTGCAGCTAGTCTAGCAATTTCATGCTGTGACGTGGCATTTTTTACTACCATCTTTGATGAAGCAAGGACGATAATTGTTCTAATGTTCCTAAACAGGCATTTTGGTGCCGCCAGTTTAGCTTGTTCTTCCGCATGACATTTTTTACTAGGCATCTATATTATAATGAAGCAAGCATGATAAGTATGAGTACGTAGATAAACCAGATTTTCGATGCAGGTAGTCTAGCTATTTCTTACCGTGACATGGTATTCTTTTACTGACCATCTATGCTCAAGCACGAATTATGTATTATTACATGAATAAACTGTCATTTTGGAGCAGCCAGTTTAGACATGTTTTCCTATTGTGGTATGCCATTTTTAATGGCAAAGCTAACAGGAGTATGTTCTTATTTGATGATACTGGCATACATTGACAGAACCAGCCTGGACCCATTTTCCTATAGTATCGTTACTGGCATTATGCACTAAGCAAACATGAGTATGTTTTTATGTCGGAAAACTGGAATATATTGGTGCAGCCAGCATGGAAATGCATGGGCACAGCCAGCATGAAAATGTTTTTATAATGGCATATATTGTGGGCAAAGACATAATTAAAATGTTTTGCGAAATGCTCCTGTTCACTGTTGATGACTTGAATTTTTGTATTAAATACTTTACAAAACCAACTGCAAACTGTCTGGCTTTTTACTACATTTTTCACTTAAAGTATGCTGTAAAATCCATAATTTTCACACATTATTAAAAAGAAATTCTCTGGGGGAGAAAACCCGAATGACCCTTGGTTGGTTCGGGCTCCCTCACTACACCTACCTCACACTCTAGCCTCCTTCTAGAACTCTCCACTCATCGACTCTTCACACCCTATCAGTCACCAGCCTCCCTGGCCCCTCCTCCCACCTGTGGTCCTTTTCCCTACTTACCTCTGCCATATTTGTAGGAAATATTTACACTAGCCCCATGAAAAATTCACCAACCGCCACTCTTCTGACCAAATATTTATTTTGAGCCTAGTACTACATGCACAATCAGAATACATGAATGTTTATTCTCTCTCTGTCTTCATTCCTTATATTTTAAGCAAGGGCCTGCAACCTGTGGCTCCCCAAATGTTTGGGATTATGACTCCCATGAACCCTCACCATTGCTTATGTTGGCTAGTGCTGATTTTATTTGTAATCCAACACTTCCGGTGAGCCAAAGGTTGCATACCCTTGCCCTAATGTAATCATGGCTCACTTTACCTAACATTTGCATGCCTCCATCTTTCCCAACTACCTTTGCAACATTTACTCACAGGTGCAAGTCCTTCTGTACTGGTGGCAGCATCCACATTTTCTACCAATCAACTGGCGTCAACCATTAGCCTTGACAACACATTTCCATATGCACTGCCCCTTGAATTCTGTCACACTGTTTTAGCAAAACCTTAACCTATGGCCTTCCACTTTATCTCTGTGGATTTATTTAACTTTATTTATTTAAGAATAGGATGTAATCCTGAACATACATGCTTTGCAAAGTGGGCAATAACAAAGAGTAGAAGCAGTTCTATGGTAAGGTGTCTTTACATAAGAGCATTTTTGTGGTGAATGACGTGTACCTGGTGGTGATGGGGTAAGAATAGGTACAACAAACGAGGGGATGGCTGCAAGGTCTAGAATTATTCTTAACCTTTTTCATCGCTCTAGGAAACCCTAAGGAGCATCATTCTTTGCCTGCCAAGCAATTGCAGAACGGGGAAATACCATATGCAAATCAGGCTTTGTCCTCCGTCAAAAGGGGCAGTCCAGCCCAACCTTCCTGGTCACAGCCCTACTGCACAAGACCACAAGCAACCCTAGATATGTTTCAGACTAATTTGGCATCAACAGTGAGATGTATGTTGGGTCTCTAGGCCCAGCAGGCACGGGACCCACATCTGGGCATACCCGGGTCCACTGCGAGTGATTACAGCAAAACAAAAGAGATGATGGCTGGAAGGTTTAGAATCAATCTTAACCCCTGGCATTGCTCGAGCAACCCTCCAGACCATCGACCTTCACCTGCCAAGCCATTACAGAAAGGGGAAAGACCATATGCAAATCGGGCTTTCTCCCACCCCCAAAAGGGGCAGTTCAGCCCAAACTGCTTGGTCACATCCCTTCTTCACAAGACCACAAGCAACCTCATACATGTTGCGGTCTCACTGGGCATCATCAATGAGGTGTAGCATGGGTCTCTAGGCCCAGCATGCATGGGACCCACATCTGGGCATACAGTCCCGCTTGGGGTGACTCGAGCAAAACAAGAGAGATGATGGGTGGAAGGTTTAGAATCAATCTTAACTTGTACCATCACTGTGGGCAACCCTGTAAACCATCGTTTTTGCCTGACAAGCCATTAAAAAAAGGGAAGAGACCACATGCAAATCAGGCTTGGCACCACCCCAAAAGGGGCAGTTGAGCCAAAACAGCTTGGTCACATCCTTTCTGCAAGAATAGGAACATAACCCAGGGACAGAGGCTGGAGGACATTCCAACATTTGTAACAGTAAGAACCTGCAGCCAGTATTTACAAATTACCCAAGTAGTTTGAGAGCAGAATGCAGGGGGTAGGTTGGGCGGTTAGTTTGGGTAGCAAGGTGAAGTGATTAGGGGGCTCCTTCCATTGGCAACAAGTGAAGTGTGAGCCTCGTTTTCCACTGAAGATGCCAAGTCGAGAGCATGTCAGTGCAGTGGGTAAGTAGGGAAAAGGACCACACGTGGGAGGAGGGGCCAGGGAGGTTGGTGACTGATAGGTTGTGAAGAGTCGATGAGTGGAGAGTTCTAGAAGGAGGCTAGAGTGTGATGCATTCAGCGGGGTAACAGTGGGTAATATCATGGATGTATTTAAAGGCGAGTAGCAGGAAAGCCATCCAGCATGGTGATGTTAGGTCAAGGTGGGAGGAGGATCTGGGTAGGATGAAAAAGGTGCGCGTCACAAAGCTGAGGTCTCTGTTGAGGGGAGCAAAACAGTAGAAGGGGACCCCAAGAAGTAGGCTTGTGCACTAGTCCAATTTGCTGAGCACAAGACAATAGATAAGGGTGTTGGTCGAGGGTTGTGTGAGATGTGGTATTATTTTTTTTTTTTAATGTTGAGGTTGATTCTGGCTGCAGCGGCCATGACGAACTGGTACAGTTTCGGGTTGCTGTCAAAGAGAACCCCAAAGCTGTAAGACATGAATGAGCGGGTAAGGAGGCAAGGGAAGAAAGAGATGGGGGAGAGGAGAGTGGGGTTGCCATTGGAGGCGGGGAGAAAGAGGACTTCCGTCTATACCAAATGTGAAAACTCTTTGGTTTGGGATCATGTAAAAAGTGCAGCTGAAGCAATCAAACTGTCGACTTAGGCATGCAATATAAATATAAATCTTAAGAAATACAAAAAAAAACATTACATGTCCACCCACTTTTACTTGGTAACTTAATTGAGTTCATGTACCTGCCTAAAACACTGATCACGCACTGGCTCACCATTGTCACCCTATTTCCTCAACAACTCTTATCCCTTAATCCTCCACCCGCAAGAGCCCGAGACACGCCAATTCAGAAACACGCATGTTCCATCTGCCTCATCTTATTCGGTCCCTCTGCGCTACTCTTTCTGCTATGTGCCATTCTCTTCTCCTTCCCAATTTACTTTTCATCTCGACTGACCATTGTCTGGGTACCACACAGGGATGGGCACAACATGCTTTTGAGATGAGCCTCAGTGCCAGGCGACCACTACTGTTGTAGCTGGCACACTATACATGACTATTCCATATACATTTACACTACAAGACCCAATAAAACCAAATGGCAAACCTCTCCCAACTAGGCTTGCTCCAACCAGACCCAAGTACATTTGAGCGGGTTCACTAATGGGGAGTCAACTCTCCCAAACCCCATCTGTCCTACCACACCCAGAGTACTCTTGTGACCCCAGTAAATCGATGTCCACTTAATTTCCCCTCGGGGGGAAACACTGCACTGCCGCGCAGCCTCCCGGCCAAAATAATGTTTTGTTTCACAATTATGAAATTTTTGGTCAGCCAGCGCTAGTTATGAAAAACGAAACAACCCATGTTTCCATTTCCTGCTCATTCTATTTCTGAGTGGCCTCTCCTTCTCTGAAAATATGAAACCTTTTTTCTACTTTCCACACACGAAAGAAATAGAAATGCTTTATTATTTCCGACACAAGCACACACAAGATGGGGGTGGAAAGTCTGCCTGCAAGGGATTGTCTGTTTCAGGGGGGCGCAGCCCGGCATGTCAAAGATCCCTGCATGGGATGGCAGCCCACCCTCACTCTTAGGATCTTGTCATGGGTGAATCTCAAAGATATGGGTACACAGTTCCAAGACTGTTCAAACATTGAGGGTCCTAAATCCACCCAAAATTCCTGTGATTCGATTTTCCCGCGTACTAGTTCACCCATTGATAGACACAAGTTACTTCCTTGCATCACCTCGTGGTTACTCTTTTGCTGAATCCCACTCATGATCCAGACCCTGCTGCCATCTCGCTTTACTTGCTTGTTTGTTAAGCCCCGGCTGAAACCAGTTAAATGCTCTCATACCTATTGCTCTTCGAAACTACCACACAGACTGTTTGATTCCAAGCATGTCAGAAGATACATTCCTTTCTGCAATCCCGATCTATGGTTCATTTTAAGGGACCCACATCCACTCAGCCGTGCTTCATTTGTACAAAAATAAGTGCCAGGGCCCTAATACTTTCTAGCACTCTTGTGACACTGTGGGTGGGCAATTCCACACCACTGCTGCCACCACCCATAGCTGCTCCCCACAGTGTTGACATATTTGGGGTTACTCTGCAGCTCGCACCTGCTCATTGTGGTTGATGGGTGCACTGACTATCAGCACTTTAAAGTGAATCCGAGACAATAAGTGCTGGGGCTCAAAAATAAGTGCCGGGGCTGAGCCCTGGCAAATAACCCCCACAATTTGATCACTGATTGCAGGCCATCAGAAAATCGTATTTTACCACATCACCCTTCCCTATGGAAGTGGCATCTGCACCCGTCCGCTTATCTTCTCGTTACTCCTTTGCTGTCACTAACCAAGGTCTGGATAACCCGGACAGGGACACAGTGCGCTAACTACAAGACACGCCCAGTGCTCTGGGACCACTACGGTGGGGATTCGGCTTAGTATAAAGGCCTTGTAACATAACATAACCCCACCGAACCTATAAGTAGTGATGTCTTTAGCACATGTCCAAGAAGGCAGCTGTCTTGATTTCTCAACTCATCTTCCAACCTTTCTCCTTCCGTAAACATTGCTCATTTTTTGTTCTACCTTTTCTTAATCTCTCTCGGCACAGAATTTGTAATAGTTTGTTATCACCAACATCGACTTGGCTTTTTCATCTTTCTCAGAGTCTCAAGTTGTGCTGTGCCTCTACATATTGCCTCTGCCACTGTTGACACCTTTGGCCAGTCACGGAATCGATCCGGCCTCCCTTTACCTAACATGCGGTCGCTGCGCGTTCTCCATCTTTTTCGTTCACAAATTTGTATTGAAATTCTTAACTTGTGAATATATGATGGCAAACGTTATAACTTTCCGTACAAAAGATTTCATCATAGTCAATCAGTAGGCAGATTTTAATTTAGAAACAATAAGCGTTGAATAAAACAGCACAGTGGGAAGAGAGGGCGCCTCAATTCGAAAGGAATGGGATAGGCACAAGATTAAACGAATGTGGTACAGAACCAAACCTATAATGAAAAGTGAACTGCCAAAAAAATAAAAAAGAATAGGATGGTGGGGAGAGGAAGATAGGTACAATTATATTTGCTGAAAAAACAAAACATAACTTTTACCTAAATTAAGGTCTGCTCCACATCTGATGATGTCTACTGGAGAATGGCACCAGTAGCAAGGGTTCCATGGCTATGACATGGTATCCCAGTTCTAAAAGTAGAAGTAGAGCTAAACCATAAAGAAGGGGGTTACTTGAGAAGTGAGGGGATTTGGCATTGGGCCTCAACATTAGTAACCTGACTCTGTTGGAGTTCAGCAATAATTCCACACTCCAAGAGCTGCTACAAAGTGATAATGGGGGCCAAGGGACGATACCACCAAGTAATGGAAAGAGGAGATGGGCATTATTGTTATTAGAACATCCGACCCAATGAGGCGAGAATGTTCAGTTTAAAACCAGGCAAGACTAAGGAGAAACATTACAATCTTTAGACAGAAGAACTATACCAGCCATTTTTGACATCTACCATTGCATTGTCTGCAATGGAACGGCCAACATTGCCCAAGGGCCTTACTGGGCGTTATGGGCCCTGATAACCAAGTTAAAGGCAAGGGTGCAGCAAGGGCATTTAATGAGTGTTATATGCACATAACATGTGTATGACCTGAAGGTGGGGGATCTATAAAGCTATTATAACCAGTGTCCTTCTTGATAGTATGTATTATATAGAAGTATTTTATTACATAAATCTTTCAGTGAGCTTGCAGGTAATTGGCTGCCAGTAAGTTGCCTTGGAGTGTAGTGTTCTGAACAATCTGCAGGCTATATGTACCAATCTCTGGGCTATATTGCTTCGTATAGCCCATGGAGTTTTCAATAAGAATGCTCTTTTAACATTCTAAAGTGTGTGCACCAAACCTGATGATAAATAACAATATAAGGCAAAAATACATATGTAGAGAAAAACATATACATGTATAAATTATACAGCACTGAAGACCATGAATATGGTTGACTGTGTACTGTCTTTGAGCGAGTGGTCTGATAATTAGTGCCAGAGAGGATCTTGTTGCCTCTCCCAGTGCATATTACCCAAGCCCACCAGCTATGCATGAGTACGATGTGAGCACATACATGGTCTCTGGGTTAGACGTCTGCCTGGCCAAACAACTGCATGTTCTCAGTAGTTCATAATAGTTCCGATCTTTCTCGAAGACGTTAGTTCAAATGAAAGGTTCTTCAATACATTTGCACTTCCCCAAGTCTCTTGAGAACAAGTCTGTGGTTCTTGGACTCCGCGCTTATGGCTCTCTGGGAGACTTGTTCACTCTCGGGTATAAACATTATACGGGGTGCTTGCTGACTCAGGTTACTCAGGTTCCCGTAACCTTGCTGGCTTTCCCAGCTTGGATGAAACATTTTCATATTCAACTCAATTTGGTACACATAGGATGGTGTTGTTGCTAGGCCCCTGTCCTACCAGATGTTCCTCGGGTTATGCCACCAGAGAAAACGGGTGCTTCACTGTCTCTGCCTCTCCCTCCAGCCCTGCCTTCTAGATTGGATGGGACGCCAGACTTGCAGCGGTCGGCTAGCCTTATATTCGCTTCCCACATCATCGCCGACTTTGTGGTGTGGCGTGACTCCGCCTCTCCAGGATGTCTCTTCCACAGAAATTTGCCTCTTGTAGGATTCACTCTCCTCCCTGCGTAGGAAATTCTTCTTGTGCACAGTTCCTCCTGTGCTTAAGTACGTCATCACAGTAAAAAAGGGGTGTGTCCTTCTACCTTCACTGTTACACTCAGATGGAAGTAAAAGAGTTTGAGGAAATGTCACTATCAGATGAAACCAAAGTGATATCACACATGCTAGGGTTTTCCTGAGGTTCTTTGACAGTGGAGTTCAGACGCGATCCAGCATCACCTGGAGGCAAAGTGATTGAAGAAAAGTCACTGTTTGGTGGTTTCAAAACAGAAGTAACAACAACTCTTTTCATTTCCCATATTTGCTGACACAGTAGTCCAGTCTGGGAGTCCTTGTCCCCAAGAGGGGAGTCACACCCAGTGAGGTCCCAATTGCCCAGTCCGCAAGGGAGGGTCTTGCAGAGCGGGCTCAACTCCCTAACCTCACAGGGGGTGGCTCCCCTCTGCAGAGAAGGGACACATTGACCAGATTCATTACAGGACTCAGTGTGTACTTTTAGACATTCAAAAATCCAGTGGGCAATGGAACTTGGGTTAAATGTGCGTGCCAGCCTGAGGGCCATTGAGTCAGTGTAGCTTGGGGAAGTTTGAGAGGATTCCAGCGTTTCCAGTGGGGGACAAAGACATTTATCTGAGAGAGTATTGTTGAACCAAAAAGAATGAGATTGCTACTCCATGTTTTATCCCAGTTAGTCAACACATAAATAAAGCCTGGATCAAAGTTGTACTGTGCAGACCAGAGACCCCAAAGCAATACATCAAAAATGTAAACCAAATTG
This sequence comes from Ambystoma mexicanum, assembly GCF_040938575.1. NCBI lineage: Eukaryota > Metazoa > Chordata > Amphibia > Caudata > Ambystomatidae > Ambystoma > Ambystoma mexicanum. Next base: position 244,834,848 of record NC_090924.1, on the reverse strand, counting down.
TATTCTTTAACAAAATGTAAAAGCACGTATAAACAACACTTGAAACATGGCAACACAGTTTCCTATTAATAATTCATCATTAAATCATCATAAATGTAGGCACCTTTTGTACATTAATTTCATTTGTTACCTGTTTGCCTTAAAACATAGACCTAACCCCAAATTATTAATTCCTCATGCCCATAAAATACAGCAATAAATCAAGAAACTCTTCATAATCAAAAACGGTGACAACCAATTATATTAAATAAACTTAGTGCCTATTTGCAAACCCCATTGTATGCCTGCATGCCCAATATAGCATGTCATGTTTCTGTTCTTAATGTCTACAACTGAACATTCATCAGGGGCTAGATAACAATTATTTGATGAAAAATGATCGGGTCGATAGAACTTTGAATTGCCTCAGCGTATCTGCAGCACAAACCAACAAACATATAATTAATGTTAAATCAAAAATGAAGTAAAACTGCTTACGTCCGATGTCGCGCAGACCATAAGGCCTCATATGGAGGCAAAATTATGAGCTAGAGGGACAAGAACTAACCTCTGTAGGGCCCATCCCAAGCAACATCACAGTAGGAATTTCTTAACTGCAAAACCTTGTCCCTAAGAGAGTGAGACAGCAAACCAAAAACAAAGTGAGTCGTAAGGGTTGTCTTAGTGTACATGAAAAAGCCATCCCTTTTTCTTTTTTAGAGGAGGTGTAAATAAAACACTGGTCAATGATGTATGTATTTTGGAAGCAAGATGACCAGATGCAGTACATTTTGTAAGGTGTGTTGTTATTTTTGGAGGATAAAGAATAGATTGTATCTGGGGTTTAGGCCTGAACTGAGTACTGTTAAACAATGTATACGCCAGGTGGATGTACACGGTTATCACAAACATTGCTTAAAGAGTTCATTTTATATTGGATCCTGCAAGACCAGTTTAATTTTTCCAGAGAGAGCCACATTGGGTTCAACCCCTGTTACAGTCTGTGGAAGCAGGTGGCTCCTACGTAGAAATGATGGCAATGTGATGAAGATGAAGATGAAAGTCTGGAAGTTAAAGAGCTATGTGGTCTAGCCCTGTGGCCATTCCACTCATTTAGCTACCCTCTTTTTAATGTCTTTTAATAAGCCCTTTAAACCTCTTGCTGCATGTTGGTGTGTCTTTTCCATTTCTAAAGCTGTATTCTATCTCTCCTTTACTTTTACTTTACTTTAATCAATCTCTAACGCGCAGCCATGAACCCTGAGACGTGAGGGCACATACATGACAAAGAAACGAGAAAAACATAAAGTAATCAGATCAACAGGAATAAGAGAACCAAGGCCGAGGTAGTGGTCAACATGAGAGCAAGAGATCAATAAAAGAGCCAGGTCTTAAGTGCCTTCTTGATCGAGGGGATAGAGGGGAGCTGTCTGAGAATCTGTGAAAGAGAATTCCAGAGTTTGGGTGCCACAATGTAGAAGGCCTTAAGAAACTCATTCTGCAACTCATTATCTGTCCCTCTACTTCCTTTCCACCTTTATCTGCACATTATTCGGAATCTAAAATATGTAATTTCTTTTTACCCATTCTTTGAATTGTCTGTGGCAGTGAGTTTTGTATAAATGATTCAAATAAAATGCTACTTGGACTCTCCGTCTAAAGTAAGATCGCTTATCACCAGAACGTTCCCCTTCCTGCTCGTTCTTAATGTATCCGCTGCATCAGAAATTTCAGTCACCCAATTCAGCTGGGTTTATAGTCATAATGTCGAAAAAAAAATGTCGACAGACAAAAATGTCGAAAAAAAAATGTCGAAAACAATAATGTCGACATCCTATACTTATAATGTAAAAAGTCATTTTTTCGAAAAAAAAATGTCGACATTTTTTTTTTGACATTATGACTATAAACCCTTAAAACTATCAACACCTCACCCAACACCCCCCTGCCACCCCCCCCCACACCCCCCAACCACCCTTTCACCCCTCATACTCAACACATACCAATTATTTATTTATTTATTTATTTATTTATTCAATAATTAAATAAATAAATAACCTAAAAATGATCATTTACTATGGGGGGGGGTCCCCCCCCCCAACCCCCCCTCACCCAACACCCCCCTGCCGCCCCCCCACACCCCCCCAACCACCCTTTCACCCCTCATACTCAACACATACCAATTATTTATTTATTTATTTATTTATTTATTCAATAATTAAATAAATAAAAAATTGTATTTACTATGGGGGGGTCCCCCCCCCAACCCCCCCTCACCCAACACCCCCCTGCCACCCCCCCACACACCCCCAACCACCCCTCATACTCAACACATCATATATATATTTATTTATGTATTTATGCATACACTAAATTAATGTCGAAAAAATATCGAATAATGTCGACATTTTTGTTTGTCGACATTATTGTTTTTCGACATTAATTTGTCGACATTTTGACTGTCGACATTATTGATGTCGACATTATGACTGCACACCATTCAGCTGTGCTTTCCCGCTGCTCCTGATGCACCTAACACAGTTCTGGTGACCTCCTGTTTTGCTTGCTGTACTTGTTCTGTTTCTTGGTATTCTCGCTTATCTGGATCTGCCATAGCATTGCCAATGAGGGGCCACTAGCATTCTTTCTCTTCTCTATTCCTTCCAATCTCTTCTGTTTCACTTCTTTCTTTTCCAGTCACATTGTACGAACACTCCACTTACATGTTTCTCTGGTATATTGACTATATGCACATATCTCGCCTTGTCTTATAGTAGCCAAAACCTGGTCAGCGACAGCACCTATTGGTCAATTGATACTAAACAGATTACATTATCTTCTGATGCTGAATCCCTGGCTGATCTGCTTCTGCTGTACCCCATTGAGGTTTCATCCTTCACAGATGGCATCTACAATCCAAACTCACAAAGGTGGATTCACCTGTATCTATCCTCTCACCAACAAGATATGAATATTATCTGATGTCTGCCCTCTAGACCCCTTACCATTCGAAAGTGTAACCCTTATTTAAAGTTTCCTTAGTTGAACTCCTTACTTTCTCTTCATTTTAACTTGTCTAAACTATATGTTGGCTTCCCTGCATATGCAGCCTTTTCACATTTCCAAAAAATTGTTCTTTCTACTTTTTGTGGTGTCTCTTGTCTATATCTATATATATATAAAATACTTAGGTATGTTTTGGTACTCAGATGATGCAATTTATCAGTGTTAGGATGCCCTCTGTTATCCAAATGGCAAAGTGCACCTCTGTGTGCCCACTTCAACAACAGCTATCATTTTAACAAATAGCTTTTGCAAACATTTTGAATAATTTCAAGTTACTTCTTTCCACCGCCACTTCTCTTCACAAAGGGCACGGCGGTTCCAGTGTCAATGAACAGTTAATTACTGGCTCAACGTTTCAGTTTGAGCTCTATAGAGACTGAATGTAGGTGCTGTAATTATGCTACTACGCAAACTTATGCCATCACTGGGGCTCTGCAATGGAACAAGGCTGACAATTAACCATCTATAGAGACACATCATAGATGCCCCTGTAATCGATGGATTAAACTTAGATACTGTTCTTATACCGCGCATACCTCTCATTCCATCTGATACAAATATGCCTTTCAAATTAAAAAGAGGACAGATTTCTATATGTTTAGCCTTTTCAAGGACCATTAATAAGTCACAGGGAGCTACGCCCCCTTGCTGGAAGCAATCAGTGGTAATTCCAATATTTAAGAAGGGGGACAGTGACCCTATGAATTGCGAACTGATATTGACCTTTAAAATATGCTAGAACGGTGTATGTTACACCGGGAACAGCTAGTGTATTTATATTTGTATAAGATTTAGCAGAGTGCAGCTTTACATTTCAAGGTGTGGAATCCAGTCTGTTATTGCTATATGTCTTCCATTTCCAAATGAAGATGTAACCAAATGGTATGAAAAACAGCAGAATGTTCATTTATTAAAATTCAGTGTTTTATAAATATGTGTCTTCGCTTTTCATGTAAAAACTCTATTGCCATACATTACAGAGTCTGCTGTAGTGACCTTTGTTATGTGGGCTTTCCCATAGAAAGAGCAGTATTTGGGTGGCTTATAGCTTTGGTGCCGTACGACGAATCCGCACAAAACTTTGCAAACATTTAGACCCGATTCTGAATTGTTTTACAAAGTATGGTGTGGTTTTGTGTGGTGAGGCAAAGTTGTAAAGGGAATTCCAAAACGTTCAAAATCCGGATACACCTGAATGGAAAAACCATTGTGCTTGTGGTTATACCCTGAATAGCTGGATGGATTTGAACCAAACTTGTACGTGGAGTGGTGGCCTGGTCCCGAAAGCGTGCTTTTGCAAATTTGGTGTGAATCGATTGAGCGGATTTGTTAAAAATGTCCATAAAATAGGTCAAAAACAATTAGTGATATCTCGGTTTGGTCGGCAGACTCACTTCCTGCTTTGGTGTGCTCAGACTTCTCTAGACCATTAGAGAGCATTGTTGCATCAGCAGACATCAGTAACAGCAGTAGGCGATCCGACAGCACAGCGAGTAGAGCATTAGCTTTGACATCTGTGCAGAGATCGAATCCCGTTCCGAGGTCGATAAATGAGCACCACACACAGTGGGTAATAATAATAAGCAGCTCTCTGATACCTGAGGGTTTGTAGCGCTATATAAATGCTAAATTATTATATTATATCATACGATGGTGGTGATTTGTCAATTGAGAAAAGTGAGGCGCATCAAATCTTTTGAAACGGAAGCCATGTTGGATTTGCAAACTGCACCCGTATTCCGTGAACATCGCAGTAAAAAAATATTCAAAAACACAACATTATACTTGTCTTACCAATTAAACAACCTCTGGTGAGGTGAGGGGGTGGCAAGGATGAGGGGAATATGCATAAGAAACGGCAAACAAATTCAGGACATTGAAGAAAATGTATACATTACAAGACTCTCCCACCTGGATGGTGGCAAGGCCCTTTTGGAAGGCTGCAGCATGTTTCAGGGGACTCTGAAAATTCAACCACCTCACCCGACCCTCAGCGAACTGCACTGGCTCCAGATGCAAACCTGTATCATTTTCTCACCCTGCTACAAGGCTTTCACCCTAAAGTCCCCAAGATACCTCACTGAGAAACTCAGCCTCTGCGCAGTGGTGTACCGAGTGACGGAGCAAGGGGGGTAGAATGTCCCCCCAGTGGCTCTTTTCAGAGCCAGACCGGGACATTGGCAGGACAATGAGGGTGTCAAGCAGGAGTTCCTGCTCAGCACCTTCAATGTCCTGGCAACAGGACACCTCCCGTTTGGCAACTTCATTTTGAGAGCTGTGGGCAGCAGAGCATTTCTCCCAGAGGCCTGGCACGTTACGCGGAGAGACATTAGGCACTGATGGGAGGGAGGGGATACTATTAGCCAGGACTTTTGTCCCTTAAGAAATGTGAATGGGGGTGATCAGAAGTTAGAAGGGTGCATAATGGTTATGCCTTATGAAATATTGACTATTGCTTTAAAACCCATGGGGAATGTGTTAGCCTCACATTCATCTGCATGATGCTATTGTAATTTTGCATTCAAGATGGGGACAGTAAAACGAAAGCCATACTCATATTGCTCAACATATTTCTATGATGATGTATATAGTGTAAAGCTAGTTTATTATGAAACACTAGTCTATTGTGTAATGTGGTTTTCTTCCAAGACATTGCTATAAATAAAGTATTATTTAAGCACATGAAACGCAAAGCAAAACCATAATAAATATCTATATAAACTAGATCTGGCATGATGTGTTCAGTGGTTTAAATTGCCCACATCCCGGTTTCACCTATTAAACAAAGTTAAATGTAATTAGATTTAATTGGTGGGTGGGTAATGTGTAGCACTTAGAAATAACTTGGGGGTAGGCATGTTGTTTGACTTAGATGTATTTGTAGGTGGGCAATAAATCACACTTAGATGTAATTGAGGGTGGCTTAAGGTGTTGCACTTAGATGGATTTTTGGGGTAGGCAATTAGATGTAATTTGCGGGTAGACAATGTATTGCACTTAGATGGATTTGGGGGACAGTCAATGTATTGCACTTAGATGGATTCAGAGGGTAGGCAATGTATTTCGCGCATATGTATTGTGGGGGTAGGCAATGTATTGCACTTGGATGGATTGGATGTTAAGTTATGCAAACTTATAAAGTGCAGCGTTCACCAAAATGGCATCTTGGTTCTAATTTAGCCATGTGAGTGTGGATAGGTGCTAGATGTGATAGGTTGATAGGCCCTACATCTAGTAGCAGTCTCGGGAAGAGAAAGATCTAAACGAACCAAGATCTGGGTATCGTCTGCATAGGAATAACAGAAGCCATGGTAGAAGATGAGTTTGATCAGATGTTGAATGTAGATGTTACATAATACTGGGGAGATGGCAGACCCTTGGGGAACACCACACATCAAAGCAGTAGGGGTAGATTGGAAAGGTGGAATGGAAATAGATTGAGTATGGTTGGAAAGAAATGAAGAAAACCCTGAACTTCACCAGAGAGGCCGGCCGAAGCAAGGCGATCAAGCAAGACCACCGGGTGGGAAATGTATTGCACTTAGATGGCTTTGGGGATGGGCAATCTGCTGCACCTGAATGGATCTAGATGGTAGGCAATGTACTGTTCTTAAATGGATTGGGGGTGGGCAATATGTTGCACTTGGATGGATATTGGGTGTAGGCAATGTATTGCACGTGGATGGATTGGATGTTATGTTATGCAAACTTATAAAGTGCAGCATTCGCCAAAAAGGAAATTGGCGTTAATTTAGCCAGGAGAGGATGTAAAGGCGCTAGAAGTGATAGGTTTTAAATGAACGCCTGAAAGAAAGATAATTCTCAGAATCCTGTAGTTCACGAGAAAGGGAACTCCACAGCTGAGCCGCAGCTACAAAAAACGAACAGCCACGACACAGGCTACTACAAATCAAGAGACAGGACCAGGGAGGCATCCGCCAAGCGCAGAGTGCGGGCCGGAATGTATGGGCAAAATTTGGACTGGAGATACTTTGCACCCAAACCGGAAAAGGCATGGTGATCTAAGCAGACAGCCTTAAACTCGATACGCTTAGTCACAGGAAGCCAATGGAGCTGGCACAAAACCAGGGAGATATGCACCTATCTAGGCATAAAGGGGGCTGCTCTGGCTGCAGAGGTCTGTAACACCTGAAGCTGTGGAAGTAGATAGGTGGATTGTGCCAGAAATAAAGAATTACAATATTCCATGGAGGAGATAACCAAAGTGGACACCACAGGAGCCCGTAACTGGGGTGGGAGAAGAAGTAAGAAACTTGCGCAGGGTTTTAAATTGAAAATAATCCTTCTGACACACTGCACTAATCTGAGATTACGCAGATAAAGATGCAGATACCTTTACCCCTAACTTCTTCACTGCTGAAACAGGAGACAAAAAGGGCCTAAAGTAAAAATTAAAAAATCAGGGGTCCAGAAGGAAGCAGCAGAGGAAGCGCCCAGCACCTCAGTTTTGTAACCCTTCAACTTCATCTGGGTATTTTCAGCATGGGAGCAACAGAAGCCATGGAAGAAAATGATTTTGCTCAGAGGTTGAATGAAGATGTTACACAATACTGGGGTGATGGCACATGTCAAAGTAGTAGGGGTTGATTGGCAAGGAGGAATGGAAAGAGATTGAATGCAGTCAGAAAGAAATTAAGAAAACCATGAAAGAATGGCACCAGAGAGGCCGGCCGCAGCAAGGCGATCAAGCAAGACCAGAGGGTGGTCAATGTATTGCGCTTGGATGGATTTGGGGGGTGGGAAATGTATAGCACTTTGATGGATTTTGGGAGTGGGCGATGTATTGCACTTAGTTGGATTTGCGAGTGGACAACATACTGCACTTGGATGATTCACTTAGATGGATTTTTAGAGTGGGCAGTGTGTTGCACTTGGAAACAATTTAGGGTAGACAATGTATTGCACTTGGATGGTTTTTGGGGGTGGGCATGGGCAGTGTAGTGCACTTATATAGATTGTGGGGCGTACTGTAGAATGGGTTCCACTACATAGAATGTAGGTGTTGGCAGAATACTGCCTGCATGGCTAAGTGGGGACTTGAATGTAGCCACTTAATGATAGCTGGGTGCATGCACCCACCATCATTTTCAAACCAGGTGTTTCAGAATTTGCTGAATTAACCGTTCCTAGGCTTTCACTTGATTATAACCAGTGCATTTTATTTCCCTCGCACCCCACGCTTTAGAATTAGCCAAAGGCGCGGCCACACTCCCGCACGCATCTGCTTTCACATACTACTCGAATGACACTTTGCACAACACTTCTGCCCTAAAAATGTATCTACCTTTCACAACAAAAAATGTGAACCGTAGTGGCATACATAATCGACTACCCTCTTACAGACACCTCTCCACCTAGTGTACCTCACTCCACCCATACACATGCCAATTAGACATGGGTGGCTAGCAGGGACTCTGTCAAGTCCTCATACCCTTTAATGGCCATTACGCACACACGCATACTAGCACTTCCTAACTTTCCCATACTTCAGACTTTGGTGCCTCTGAGGGCACTCAACCTACAGCGCTTTGGGACCATCACCATGGTGAAAGGCGCTATACAAATTACAAAATGAAATTAAATCAAGTGTCTGATCCAGGGCAAATCATTTAATCACTGTGTCTTATCTGCTGCTCTGTAACTGATTCACTTCATAGCTTATGTTAATATATCATGCTGTTTAAAAGCCTAATGACTATAGAGTTGCTCCATACATAATAATAGTGCAAATTTAGGTATTTTGCACCATAAAGTTATTTGCCACTTGGCTTACTTATCGCAACTTATTCTACTGTTGCTTCCATGGTGCCTCCAAGTATCAATGACTGATGATGCTCCTTGCAATGTCCTTTTCTGTGAAGTCACTTCTGTTGGTGCAATCCATATGCAAATTAGGAAATGCGCATGTATTTTGCCGCACGGAGCCTGGACAGGCTCTAATAGATGCATTTCCTGCATTTGTAATTGTCCTGCTGTTTTATTTTTGTTGTTATGTGTATGTGTTAAAATGCTATCTGCCACTAATGTTACCTAAGAAGTTGATTGGGGGGTGCGAATGATACTGTATGGAATCACGTACAACGTAAACCATTTTGTACAATTGGACACCCTAACAATGAGGGTGCTGCCATTCGTGCAGGAGCACACGGCAAACAGGTGTCCATGTCCCACCCTGCTCTGGGCCACTGCAGCAGCCTGGAGTGGTGTGGGACATGGATACCTGACAGTGTTGTGTGCTCAGCTTCAGCTCCAGACCTGTGCACATTCACTAGTCTTACTTCAGCGAGAAGTCAGGTCATTTCTTTCTGGGATCAGATGATCTGACCTCCTTTCTGAAGTCGGACTAGTGAATGCACTCAGGATTTAAGAAAGGAATGTTCTAGTTGCAGCTCGCGTGCCGCCTTGCATCATATGGGGGCTAGGAACGATTGTATGTCAGTTTAGCATTAATTATTCCAGGTCCATTTGGGGGGAACGTAGCAGGACTTTTTTCTGTGGCTCCCCTCCCCACCGTCTTGCAATGTTGTAAACTTCCCTGCCTCTGCGGAGGTCTACGATCCACCAGAAGAAAGGACATGTGCAGACTTGAACTCCGCTGGAGCAGGAAGGAAAGAACTAGGAGACAGGCCTTCTCTGTCTATGCCCCAAGACTCTCAAACCACCTCTCCATCAACATCAGACTCGCCGCCTCACTTCTACAGTTCCCGAAAGGAGCACAAGAACCTCCTTTCTCCTCCCTAACACCTAAATTCATACACCCTCCACTCCCCACCATACCTGAGACTGGGTGATCTGCTCCCCACCCTTTCCTCCCTGATTGCTTGTACATCCCTTTCTGCCAAACTGCCTGCCCCCTCCACCACGTTACCTCCCCGCTCCCTGGTTTCTCTGCTTTCCGAACCATGTTCTTCCCCTTAGGATTGCAAAGTGCTCTGTTGCTTCCCGGAGCTAGGTATGCGCTCAATAAATACCTTAATAATTATAATAATAATTACAGGGTTTGCGGTAGCCACCCTGCATTTATGGTTACGTTGGCTTTCCTATAGGAAGAGCACGTTTTGGGCGTTTCGGTGCTGGATGTCGACTGCCCTTGTGGGTACCAGACTTAATACAAATGGACATTTGTCCTCTGTGAAGGGTGCAGTGAGCTAAAACGTGGCTATAGACCCTCCTGAGTGGAATAAATTCCATAGAACAGGTGATTTGAACCATGTTCATTCTTAGTAGAGGCGCTCCCACACACTTCTTAAATTTTAATTGCAAGAAATTGTTTATTTACATTCTTTTCCAAATCTTCCTACACATCACGCCTTTTCATTTACTGCACATATGTGTGACACAGGCCCAACCGAAGTGAACAATATACCAGGCAAAACATGGCCTCTGGTTTTTAAAGCAGCAGATGTACGTTTATTGGGCACAGCCGAAAGTCAAGAAACAATTATGAATTAATCCTACAAATCAAAACCCCGTTGCCTGCTTGCTAAAACAGGCCTATAAAACGTGTTTATGTTTTAACTAAAGTTAAGAGAGAAGGAGCTCCGCCATGAGCTGCTGGCTGGGTGTGAAGGGGCAGCTTCTGAGCCTCTGGCAGAGCACGTTACGAGGCTGACGTAAACATGGCCGCGCCATGGCGACTGCACGCGGCTCGGTGACAGGTTCATGCCGCGCGCTCTGGAATGTGTACTTGGCACATCAGAGGCTGGTTTGCGAAATAGGATATTGGTGCTCTTTCAAAGTGACTCTGAGTTCCCAGCTGTGAAGCTTCCAACTTTCCTCTGAACGAAACCACGCAACATTGCCCCGAGGGGAGGAACGGATTGCGCGCGCATAACCCAACATTCTTCCGCACGTTCATTATTTATGTTGAGCACCTTTTTTAAATGTATCTTTTTTATTAACGGCCATTGGAAAGTAACCGTACTGTAAAGGTGCAAGAACAGGAACACTTGTATTTTACTTTTCACTTTTTGTTACCAAAATAACATTTCAGTAGTAAAAGCATATCGAAAGCTGGAAGCAGTGGTGAGCACATCAAGTGCCAACAAGCATTGACAAACACAATAGTTGTAACATTTGAATTGGCAAGGCATGGGTATTTACCTGCCATACCCAAATTGCCAACTATTGCCATCATAAAATGAAGGACTTGCCCTGAAATTGACAACATACGACAGGTATTGTTTTCATATGCCCGTTATTACCATCCCCAGCGCTCACACCATTGCCAGGTGTTGCTATCAAAAGCCTAGGTCCCATGGAATTGTCATCAAATGCGCTGGTCCTCAAATCATTGGTCAGGCATTGTGGGGGGTGGCCCGGGACACGAAAAAAGGCCTTCACAGCCGCAGCAGACCTCCACCCTTCCAGAGTTCTGCAGCATTCATCTCTTCAAATGTTTCAGACTCCAACTTCCATGATCCTTCTTCATTGACTTTGGTGGCTAGGACAGATGGGATTTGTAGTACAAGCCACCTGGAGAGCCAAAGCTTACAAATCCTGGTATGGGCACACTGCTTCACCCTACCTTGTGGAGCATCCACTCCACAGCCTTCCGTGCTGTGTGTACCCCTTTGTAAAACACTGCGATGCATGCCAAAGCAGATACACCCACGCAGAATGTCTGGATACAGTCCTTTATCTCCAATTCTACTGTGTGCATGGCAACGGATGGCAAGTGGTGGCTTTGCAACCACCCAGCCGAAGCTAAGAAGACATTGCACATGTTTGAGGATGTGGTGAATTGCACCAAAGCGCTGTTTCCATAGATGCATGCAGATGATAGATAACTCACTAAGTTTATCTTTGCTTTTAATGCTAGCTTGGCATGTGGCAGTGTTCTGGTCCCTGCCAGGAAAGCTGGAGGTCATTAACAGGCTTTTATGTAAACACATAACATATGTAATTCCTTAAGGCTGGGGTTTTGGTTTCTTCCTTTCGATTTTCTCCTCACTTTTGTGGTTTTAATGGGGCCCTCGGGCACCCACTGTAAACCGAGTAGTGCATCAGTCGTTGCAGCTGGTCCCTTTTCCAAATCCCCCAGAAAGGATTTCTGAAGCACTATGTGCCGCGCACATTGCTTTTCCGCTCTTCACCCATTGCAGTATTTCCAGTGAGGTCTTGGTCAGAAGATTTTATGGAGGGGCTTCATTTTGCATTTTAGAATTCAGTAACTTCATACTTAAGAGAGCATTGTGTAATCAAGGAAAAGTGCTGGTGCTTCAAAGTCGTTTTTTGAAAAATACGACTGGATAAGATATCACACCTAAATAGTGGGGCACCAAGTAAAAACAGTGAACAGGCAGGGAATCATAATGGAAGACGTTTATAAATGTTACAGAAGGGCGCCCAACCAAGTGCCGGATTAAACCCTGAGTAGGCACCTGGGCTGTCCAAATGTTTGGTCCCCTCGCAGATTTTCTGGTATTACATTTTTTTATTTTCTGCACTGCTTTATTTTGATTCATTGTCCCAGGGCCCTTAAGAGGAGTGGGGCCCATAGACGGTGCCTGCTTGGCCTAATGGCTAATCCGGCACTGGCCCCTCCTGACCACACTTAGGCGAGCTAGACAAGGCGCTCCGCTTGCCAATGGCCACTGAAACGGCTGTAAATCACGTTGCAAGACACCAAACCCCATAAAAGGCAGAGAAGAAGCAAAACTGTCAGCCGACATGCGCTGTTGTTTTTGTAGGTCTGGCCAGCATGTCCTCTCTACCCTCCCTCACTGGAGTGCTAAGGACATGTAGTTCCGTCCTGAATTACATAGGAAACCATTGTAAGCTCCACCCACTCCCGCACTTAAGTAGAACCTGTTGCTAAAGATGTCCAGAAGCGGTGCAGATGGGCAAAATAGTTCTTCAAAACTGGAAGCAAAAACTTAAGCATCAGTGCACACAAATTTATGAAAGATTTCTATGGCCCGAGCGAGCATTCTCTTTTAGGGTTTGAGCCACTATACACTAAAGTGGCCTTGATTCGTCACAAGGCATCTATACATATATATATATATATCTGCCTGACCAAGTCGCCCTGTGACAGAACACGCTGCTTTAATGTGCGTGTTTTCCTGCCATAGGAACGCATCTTTTTGGTGTTTCAGAGCCCGAGTCAGTTGCCTGAAACTGGAGGGTCAGAGCATTCACATTGATTTGAAAACTGTTTTGAACTATGTATCTTGATTTTGGGTGGGGCCTGGTGGGAAAGCGCGGACCCTCATCACCCTGGGGCCTCAGAGTACATGTTTTTCGTTGTCACAGGTCTCTGGTCCTTCGGGGGCTGTGCAATCAAAAGGGTAGAAGAGAGCGCGTGCAGTAGGGAAGATGCAAAACCAGCACACTCCACTGAGCAATGGCGAATTATGATAGCATTGATCACCTTGGATTTTTAGGGAAACATTAAAGGTTCAGCGAAACCTTTTTTTTACATATCTATTTTACCTTCTGAAGAAGAGAAACTGCAGGTTTGAGACGAAATCCAGACAACCGCATTTTTCCGCGGACTAATGCTCCTCCTCCCCAATATCTTGCACTGACCATAATAGGAGGAGGTTTCTATCCAGTCGACATAAAAAAGTGTACATTCTCAAAGGAATTCAAAAAACGCTCATTGTGACAGAACCAATAGACACAAAATGCAACAATGGAATGAACAAGGAGAATGGAATGCGCTCTGTCCTTGAAGAAGCCGCAGAGGCTCAAGAAAACGCAACCAGTCTTTCCAGGGAATCAGGCGTAGCACGGGTAAGGAGCTGGTAGGACATTTTAATTCACCTTCCTGTTTCTAAGTAATAAGAGAGCACTGTAGTACGGGAGCTACAAGATGTACAGCAATATCCGAGACAAAGGACCTCATTACGAGTCCGGCAGTAGCCGTGCTGGTAAAACCGACAAGCTGGCCGCCAGACTCGTGATTTTTCTGGCTCCTGGTGTCCCGGAATTACTTGGGTATTACGACCCTGGTGTTCCGTGAAGTCAGGCGCGGGAAAAATTGTATTCCCCATTCCCATTCGAGTCCCATAGGATTCAATGGGAATGGGGAAGACGTAGTACCGGCACCATTTACAATGGTGCCGGTGCTACTGTCAAAGTCTGCGAGCGGCTGCCTGGCGGACGGGACAGCAGCAGGCTCACAAACTTGTACTCTGCCGGTCCGGTAACAACGCTGCCGGTGAGCCTACTGGCACCATTGTTACTGTACATGCAGGGTCGTAATGAGGCCCAAAGTGTCTTACACTACAAAATCAAAAGAACATGTAAGTGAAATCATGTGGGGAAAAGTAAGGATTTCATTGTGAGTTTGAAGGCATTTTGTCCAGAACTACTGTCAAACTCAAATATCATTACTGCATGAGGTAAGCGGAAGGGTCAGGGGGATTTAGAGTCATGCAGACCCTTCAGTTATTTCCAGTGGCCTCGGCAGCTTTTGGAGCCTGGGTGGTGGGTGCTTAATGCAGGGGCAACAAGATTATAGATTATGTATGGTCAGTCAGGGTGGGTGAATATTTTCAGTGGTGGTGCCTAAATATATCCCCAAATGGACGTGACTGAGCGTAGCAAGGGAGTCCAACATTTTGCTAGGAGACATTTGGAAAATATGTTGAGCACAACCATTTTTTGAAATGGGGTAGAGAGCCATACAGTTTACAATTGGTTTTCTAGTGCAACACACGAAAAAATACAGTAAATGCCAGGTGACCAATACAGTACACAGGAGCATGTTGCAACATTTTCATGAAGCTGTGGCCAAAATCAATCAATGCCAGAATGATAATCGCAAATCATGAGATGTGGCCAAAATATATCTATGCCAGTCACAGATAGATTGTGGCCACAGCATCATGAAAGTGTTTTGTAGTCTATAAATAACTTTCATGAAGCAGCGGCCACAATCAGTTTATGTCAGTAATGGTCATTGTAAATCACTTTCATGAGGTTGCGGCCACAATCTATGCCAGTAATGGGAGCTTTAAATCACTTTATGTGGCCAGAGCACACACCCTATGTCAGTAGTAGTCACTGTAAATCACTTGCATCAGGCTGTAGCCACAATATATGTCATTGTTCGTCATCGTAAATCACTTTCCTGAAGCTGCAATAACAATCCATCAATGCCAGTAGTGGCTGCTTTAAATCTCTTTCATGAAACTCTGGACAGAGCCCACCCTCTATGTCATTAATGGTTCCCATAAATCACTTTCATGTAGCTAAGCTCCCGCCACTATATATGTCAGCGTGGTCACTACAAATCACTTTCATGAAGCTGAGCCGATAACAAATAATATCGGTTAATGCTACTGTCCCAGCCATACAATCACATGCATGAATGCATTGCATTCACACTCCCTCTCATACCCAGACAACTACAAACCCAAAGACACTTGGGTGCACACACACACACACTCACACACTTACTGTGACATTAACATACAAATACACATACATCCTCACTCAAAACTCTTGTATGCAAACACATGCATGACTGTTTGAATAAAACTGGGAACATTTTTTTAAAACAAATAACTTAAGTTACGTCTTCTGTTCTGGCTGCACTGTTCTCTTTTGGCGAAGAGCTATTGGGTGGGAACAAATCCAGGCAGCGACAGCACGGCCCAGAAGGACTTCAACATGTGACCACACCAGATGCTTGTCTCACAGTTTGGTGGTTCAGCAAACTGTGAACCAGTCCACTGCGCTTTGCCACACTCTTCAGTGTGTACACTATTTTTCTGTAAGTACAATTTATGCCTGTCAGCCCTGCAGCAGTAAGGGGGTGCACCAGGCACTGAAAAGCTGCCAAGGGTCAGAAAATGCCCTCTCGTCTCCGCAATTGCTTGTTTCCCATTTCAGCATGCCATTGGACTTCATTAGGAAAATGCAGCATTAATGCATGATGCCGTACCGTATGGATAATTCCACATACATTATTCTTTCATGTGAAGTTAATTACACTCCACACAAAAGCAGGTGGAATTTTTGAAAATGGCTTTGAAAAGCCGAAACAGTGGCAAGCGGTAAAACATGCGGTAGTCGGTATTTTACTGTGGCCGCACTACTCGTAATGAGGCCCTTAATCGGCAACAAGGGTTTAATTGTCAAGAGAGTATTACCTGTGTTTGATAAAGGGAAACATGGAAGGCTTAGTCCCTGCTGTGCGTGTATCAGGATGTATCACAATCTTACATCTGCACAGAATATAATAGACGGTCAGATTCAGAACTAATAGAGCATTTGGTCAACCACAGGAACACAGATGTGTGTTGAAATATGCTATTATTTTTCCAACACTAGTGTAAACATTATTAAGTATGATTACATATTTAAACAAAAACCTAACAATTATTTGCTTAATTGTTTTGTGAACAAAATATTCAATTAATTTAACATTTCTATTTGCCTTTCTTGTCCTGTCCTTACCGCTCCCAATTGTATTTATTTTATTTATTGGCGCCCATACACAAGAGTTTCCAGATGCCAGAAGACAAGATGGGGGGGGGATAACAACAAAGCAAAAGACGATTATATTGGCCTTGTGGCAATCCTACGGTTCAAATGCTTGAGAAGGTGGTAAGTGCAGGGGGTTAGGGGGTAGAGGTAGAAGTGCAGGAGTGGGGTGCCTCCAGGGAAGGGGGCAGGGAAGTGCTGGGGTGGGCAAGTAGGCAAGTGCCAGGGGGAAAAAAGGGGGGAAGGGAGTATGAGTGCGGTGGGCAGGGTGAAGTTGGGATAGTCCGGGAAAGGGAGCCTGAGGGCAAGTGCTTTCAAAGGATGCAGGGGGGACTGGTGGGGGATGGTCCGGCCCCTGTATGACTCTACAGGGACCAGTCCCCAGTCGTAGTGGCAGAGGGAGAGTTAGCACGGGAGAGGGAGAGGGAAGGAAGAGGAGAAAAAGAAAGTCTTGAGAAGTTCCCGGAACTTTAGAAGATATGGCTCTAGTCAGAGGGGGGATGGAAGGCCATTCCGGAGGGACGATAATAACATAATTTTACTTATTCATCCGTAGATACCTACGGCCCCTTCAACTCGCACGTGCCCATCATATTGGCTGTACAAGGAGGTACAACCAATTTCCGTCAACACTTTTTGGCAATATTGTGCCAATGTGACCATACGATTTGAAGCATTTCAATCAGAAAACGGTTTCAAGAACATACGTCATATCTTTGCGCAAAAGCGTGCCTTGGAAAAGGAATGGCCGCTGCCTCATTGTCTAAAGTGAGGCTGCCAAGTTGACTACGAAGCTGGACTTCAACTTTACATTTAGTCACTTTTTGCTATTTGTGTTGCCATTTTCGTTCAGACCGAGGATTTAGGACTACGAGTACCATAATAAATTAGCTTGTAATATCACCGTCGTGAAGTAGACTCTCGTGCGCACGCTGCAGTCGGTGAATTACTTGCACGGTGATAGACCAGTAGCCTGAAGGTTGCAGAAAAGGGTAAAGGGAGGTTGTAAAAAATAGAATTGCAAAGTAACTTGACAGCCTCTATGTTCTTCTGAAATCCCGGCCACTGTTGTATGCAATTCACCAATGAAGAACAATGACAATCCATTACCAACTAATAAAAGTGCTGGGCATCCACGGCGCGCTCCTCAATGCACGTGACTCGAATTCACACATTCTCAAATACTCTTTCCAGCAGCAGAAAGACTGAGAACCTCACAGAAGCTTCATACGCAAGAGTTTTACGTCAAATAGCCACACCGTCTCCAGCAAGTGGCCCACAATACTTAACAAGTCACTGCTATGCTTCTATTGTATCCAACCCCGAAAACACAAATGTATCCAGCTGGGATCCTGGTGCTTGTGTGGCCCCATAGAGCTCTTCAAAACATCACGCAATATCTATACGAGGGGCGACTACTGTCATGGGTAAAATACTGGGCGTAAACCTTAAGAAGGTCAACATCCAATCTGAGTTTTGCTTTTCACCCTTTGCTATTTGGGACATGCATCAGTGGAGTGTCATTGCTATTATTACACAAAGAGACACATATACACACAAGTAGTTAGCGTGTGTATGATAGGAACAACTACTGACTTTACCAGTATCTCGTGAATATCTGATAGGCAGATACAATCTTTGGTGCAAGGCTGCACAGCAATTTCAATCCGATAAGCACCAATTCTAAGATATATCTTTCAACCGTATTATCAGAAACGTGCATCAAGACTGGTTATCAGTGGAACCATTGCATGGAACTAAGCCTACAGCGGGTCTTTCCATGTATGCTGGGCCTATGCCAATAGCCTGTGCGTCGGTATTCACTAAAAGAAGCCCGAAAAATGGCAGTTGAGTCATAACCAAACTGGAAAAATGTGCACCAGCTTCATTAAGCATAAGCACATTACAGCTGGCATGAAGATACTCCATTCGTTTGGAGTCAAAGGGATGATACAATCCCAAACTCTGTGAACCAAGAATACACAGCTCTCAAACTTTTCTGTCCTCGGGGCGACTGAAAACTGAAGATTTCCTTTCTTGTGGGTGAGAGCCAATTGAAGTGAATGGGCTTGGCGAGTGAGTAAACAGATTCCAGTGGTGAGTGATACGCATCAAAAGCATGTGAGCTGAGGCATTTGTGCGTCTCGGGAGGATAGCTCAGGAGCAACGTGCTCACCTTGGAAGCAAGATGACACGGAGTAACACAGGTTCGATCCCCGGGTCTGCGCTTAGAAATCTCTGGGTATTAAGCGTGTTATAAATAGCCAATCATATCATATCATAAGGCCAACTAAGGCATGGAGTGCAACTATGTTCATAAACCGGCACCTCACCACACCCCACAAGGAATCTTACGTTCAAGCATGCCTCTCTAATCTGCTATACAAGGGTCATACTTCAGCAAGATCAGGGAATTCCCCTGAGGGCACAGAGCCTTTGTTGTGGAAGTTCTTGACCCAACCACCACAGGATGCAACCTCACCACTGTCAGCTCAGGAAAGAGCTGAACACTGTTTTATGCA
This sequence comes from Ambystoma mexicanum, assembly GCF_040938575.1. Lineage (NCBI taxonomy): Eukaryota > Metazoa > Chordata > Amphibia > Caudata > Ambystomatidae > Ambystoma > Ambystoma mexicanum. Next base: position 244,815,820 of record NC_090924.1, on the reverse strand, counting down.
TACTTTTTCTTGAACACTAGCAGTCAGGCAGCAGGACTCTGCCGTTGAGAGGGGCTGACGGTCCTCTCCTCACGCGTGCGGCCACCAGAATGGTTCCTATGAGGAAATCCTGCAGGAGTCAAGGCTCAGCTTGTATTCCCCACGGATGTGCTCCGCGTCTGGGCTAGGGTTACAGAAACTGGTGCAAGTGCACCAAGACCAAAACTGCCCTATTGCAAAAAACCTTCTTTCAATTAATCCTTGCACCAGGGCAAAAGACTAGGACTATGGAAAACGCTGCCCAGGTGGAAACATGATTTGAAAGAAAATCTTTTTGCACTAGGGCAATTTTTCAGTTGCCCTGATGCTGTGTATTGGTGCTACTGCCCTTGGACTCCAACCAGGAGCTTGGAACGCCGGCGAATCACTGCACTTGCCAGTGCAACAATAGACACGTATAATCAGCCCGTTACTACTGTTGCGGTCTCTGGGCACTGGGCCTTGACCAAGTATGTTTATGTTTATTGAGTTTATATAGCGCTTTAATCCAAAGCGCTTTACAATAAAACAACAAGATACAATAATGGAAGAAGCAAGTTAACAATCATGAGACAAACCAGCGTAACAATCTGTAGAACAGTTCCCTTGGATATTGGAGGTGAGGGAAAGGTGAGAAGGAAGGGAGAGGGGGTATAGAAGGGAAGGGGAACAAGATTCAATTATGTGATATAAGGTCAAGTGGATGTGAGAGGAAGGGAAGGGAAGGTATGGGGACAGGGGAGAAGGGGAGGAGAGAAGGTAGGAGGTCAAGGGGTGGGGAGTGACGTAAATAGTCTATATTTCTCTGAAATAGCAAAAAGTTTGCACTCTGCAAAACTCCGGAATAGGTGCATACATGTTTCTGGTTGAGATGGACTAAAGGGATATATATGCCAAGTGCTGCTATATTTATGGCATGGATGAATGATGTGTGTAGAAGCAGCGGGTGGGGCACAGCTTGAAAACCACATTTTGGAGGACAAAAAATCATTGGTGGTGCTGAAAGGACAGGATAGAACCAAGAGAGTGCCATCAGCATCGGTTGCAACCCAGACAAAAATGGTAATAGGATCCAGAAACATTATGTTGTGTTACTGGGATTTATACAGCGCTCTGCTGCCATTTGCATGGTCTCCAGGCGCTCAAGCAGATTTGAAAAAGATGTGGAAGGTGTAGGTTAGTGAGGAGAGAGTGAAAATGCAAGACCGCCTTGCTGCTGTGCTGACCGAGAGAATTGCACTGAAGTTGAGGCATGTTACAGCTTTTTAGTGTATTCATTTTGCTACAAGGGTCTGCGTTTTTGCCACTAGAGGGCAGTGTCCTGCAGTGTCGACCACTGTGGATCTTCTCTTGCTTGAGGTCTATTCTATCTTTGATGTTAGCAAGAAAGCTTCCCAGTTTTCTAAGAGCATGCATGTTATCCTCTCCCTGGGTTTGGCAAGAATCTGATGTGTATGCATTTTGTCAGGTTAAATCCTACCATACTAGATGTTAGGGGATTAGTGGGTTGAGCAACCGCTGCAGAGATCTGTGTGTAACTAGTAAGCTGCTGAATCAAAATTCGGAAATGCATGCGACACAGCTCTACCGATACACTTCAGATCTGTTGCAGCCCCTGCTAAACGAGGTATGAGGCCAACTCCAAGTTCTGCCAGTACATCCCAATACTGCCTCACAAAAAACTCCTATATTCCTTTACTGACACCTAGACACAGCCTTTCATCATCTGAATGTAGACCTGCAGCTTTAGCCTGCTATTCCAGCGCAGGGAACAACCTTTAGCACCACAGCAATTCCAGAACTGGGAAGAACAGACAGCTCTGCCAGAGCCCCTCAATCCTGACCAAAAGGGCTTCGCATAAGAATTTGAGGTAAGAGGGAAAGGATTTTTAGGGAGCAAACATGTGGTTTTTATTCCTGGCTCGTATATTTTTGGGCATCTAATAAAATATCCTAATTTAAAAAAAAACGTTATTTTTTCTTGTAATTCAAAAACTCTTTGTAGACAGCAATTCACAAACTAAAAGAGTAATGTTATGTTATAGGACAAATTCACTTCAGGCAACCCTCCAGCAGAGCCCCATTGGTTGATGCGGCTGCGGATGTCAGTTCTTGGAACACAACACCTGAATCTCACAAGTAAAGTGCTCGTGTCGGGCGTGAAAGCAGCTTGCACTTCGCATACTGAAAAAATGGGGCCGTCTGACTTACCATTTCTTACTCTCCAAGAGTCAAATATCACTTGCTAACGGCTAGTGGTGAGGGGTGTATGTGATTTCTTCGAATATATTTCTCCTAATGGAGATTTTACCGAATCCATTTCACTGAAAAACCAAATCTTCTTTTTACTTTTTCCACTTTTTATTATTTTCTAATGCGGGGAGACCCCCCGCAGCCCCTCTCTACCGTAACATATATCCTTACCCCACACCCCACCTATTATGCATTACACATATACTATTTCCCCTACCATTTTCAGTGAAATATATTCAGTGAAGTATCAGGGGAAATGATATTCGTAGAAATCTACGGTAACGAGTGGCAAGTGCAAATTTAGCATCCTCTATAAGCTACAACTGAATTATGGAATGGTCGACGGTATCTATATACATATTTGTGAAAGCTTGTTTGCATGTTCGGGGTTGGCGCCAGCCCCATAACAGTTATGCTGAAACTTTGGCCAAAGTTCTGGGTTGGACTGGTGATAGTGACACTTGATCAACCCCACCCATTTGTCCTGCACAGGGCGGGGTCTGGCCCTCTGCTATCAGTATAGGCGGTTTCGGGAGATTGACGATTTTGCAATTGTTGGCTCCAGCCCTGCAACAGTTGGTGGGCTGAAATTTTGGCCAGTCTGGGGTGTACTGGCGATGGTGAAATCTGACCAACCCCACCAATTCGCCCTGTAGAGGGTGGGATCTGGCCCTGTGATATATCACTATAGGTGATTTAAGGAGATTGCTGAGTTTGCGGCTTTACCAAGAATAGGAAGTTAGGACACAAGGTCGGCATACCAGTCTAGGGTGTACTGGTGATAGTGAAATTTGACCAACCCCACCCATTCGCCCTACACAGGGGTGGAGCAGGGTCTGGCCCTGTGCTATCTGTATAGGAGATTTTGGGAAATTGACTATTTTGTGATTTTTCAAAAATAGGACACAATAAAACATACACAAGTCTATCGCAGGCCCCCACATGCATGTCAGTTACAGACACGGGCAACACCGGGTTGTTCCCCTAGTTTCTTAAATTATTACAGCCACAGCAATTTGATATCACACGTGTCAGCCCTATGAGCACAGCTAAACTGTGAACGGATTATGTGTATTCTCCCCAGACAGCCTTAGGGATTGCCTCTCTTTGTTCCTTTGTGAGGGCAAGTAATACCCTCCCTAGAGAGACCTCCACTCCACAGGTAGCTGTCATGGAAACAGGAATGAAAAGGCACACCTATTCATAACAGGAGTAGCCTCACTCCAAGGTGCTGCACATCTAAAGGCCATTAATTCGATTGAAAAGGAAAGGGGCAGGGTTAGTATAGACAGAAGGACTCTTTTCAGCTGGAGGAAGGTTCCACCATCTTGTTTCTCTCTGCCTCTATCTTCCCTTCCTGTCCTCTGCACTTCCTGTAGTGCAAGGCAATTTAGGTGTGTCAGAAGGCAAAGCCCACTTGCTCTAAGAAAAGGAATAGGACCCCTAAAGCAGGCTAGCTTTAGTCCAGTTACCAATGGGCGTTTGCCTTTAAAAGAAGGGCTCTCACACTCTTTCGTTGATTCACTTTTGGATAAGAAGAATTCATTGGACCTCTACTGGGAAAGTTGATCTTCCCAAAGTCCTCTGCCAGTGAGGTGAAGAGTGAGCGTCCAAGGCAGAGGTGAGCTCTGTTCCTTAACCATCCCCAGAGGCCAGTAGAGGTGAACTGCTGTTGGGACAAGACCTGCCCCTTTGCCAGCCACAACAGTACCCAGGACCTCACCGTGTTGAGGGTCTCCTGCAGTTGTGGACCAGCCTCCCCTGTTTGTGGGATTACAAGATCAAGGACTGAAACTTATCCTTGAGCCTCTGGATTGGGACTTCCATTCCTTCAACCCTACAGGGCTTGCCTGAGCTGCTTTTGGCACTCTGCCGCCTTGAACCATTGTACTGCATGCGTCAAACCTATTCGCTGCCACGCATGTTGTTTCCTCGTCTCAAACTACAAGCTCTTTATTGCATCTGCCGCTTTCAAATCACTGCTTTTCCCACCACCAGATGAGCGTGCCATTGCCCCGGCTCAAACCTGAAGTTCATTGTTGCAACCGCCACCCTTGAACCGCTGCTTCGAAATGCCCAAATCTTCATTGCCGATCTCCATCGACAGTAGACTAGAGCCTGGGGGATCCTTAGAACTGCGATCTACACACCTGAATCTCACAAGTAAAGTGCACCTCAATCATCCGACATAAACTGGTCATCCAGTCACTAGCATCTTCACCATTGAACTGACCATCAAACTGACCTTGGTGTCCCTCACAATCTTCACTTTTTCAAACCCGCAATGAACTTCAGCTAGACCCATGCGCAACGCCTTCTTCCCATCTAAAACAACATGACCGACACAATCAAGCCTAATTCGAACTTCCAGAACAGCGCCAAAAAGCCTGGTTAAACGAGGCTGAACTGCCAAGAACTGTAAGAAGGTATTGATCACGAATAACTGCCCCCTTGGTCCAGTTTTGGGCCCTCAAGACTGATTAGGTCATTAATTCCCTTTTTTGCATCCGAGAGCATATACGTTTACAAACATTGCGGGTTATGCCTACCTTGCACCCCTGATACAGGACCCAGAGTGCTACATATTTCTATCTAAATTACCCGAATTTCCACTGATTTGGTCAACACAGACTTTCTCCAACGTCCTTTGCAGGTCTGTTGGGGCGTTTGTGAAACATTCGATCTAAGGACATGCAACTTCATTTATTTATAACTGGAGTTCATGATCAGATTTTCCACAGGTGGTTCCTGGAGGCTTGGCTGGTGTAAGTAGCCAGGGCAGGACTTTTACTAAGATTGATATTAGTGTAGGCGAGAGAGAGGTAGAACATGGAACTAGGATTTCTTTAAGGGAGTTCAAAACAATGACATAGGATGTGGTTGACGGAAAGGCAGTAATTTGAAATTGGATGCAATAGAAGGAGAGGCAGGAAATGGAAATATAATGTAGTAAAGGGGGAGGCAGAACATGGAAATAGGATTTAGTTGAAGGAGGGTCAGAATATTGAAATAAGATTTAGTTGAGAAAGAGGCACAACACTGAAATGGGATTCAGTTGGGGAACATGCAGAACATTGAAAGTGGATGTAGTTGAGGGATAGGCAAGCCATTGAAATATTATTTAGATGAGGAAGTGCCAGAACACCGAAATAGGGTTTAGTTGAGGAGAACATTGAAATATGATTTAGTTTAGTGAGAGTCAAAACATTGAAAAGGGATTTAGTAGAGGGAGAGGCAGAACATTGAAAAAGGATTTAGTTGAAGGCGAGTCAACATATTGAAATAGGATTTAGTTGATGTAGAACAGTGAAATAATGTTTATTTGAGGGAGTGGCAGAACACTGAAATATGATTTAGTTGGGGGAGAGACAACACATTGAAATAGGATAGGTAGTTTTCATCTCAGAATTTTCTGATGGTATGATTACCATTTAGTGGTGGTAACTGAGTGTGCAAAACAAAAGCCACCTTGTCAGTAACAAGGAGAGAATTCTGGCAAGTTTGGGTTGCGTTTGGGCATAATTCGGAGAGCCTGGTGTATTTCTTGCTACAATTCGAGAACCTGCTGGATCTTGATTAGTTCCACTCATGATAGTGGCGAGGCGGCTCTTCGCCCAACCTTAGTCTATATCCCACATTGCGCACTGTTTTTGTGACTCACATTCAAGATGTTCTTGCTGCAGTACATGTTGTCTGTACTGTGCTGTACCCTCCTGAACTCTCAGAACTACATATATAATAAAACTATATTTAATCTATATTTAAAGCAGATGACACAGCCACCACATACCCCTACTTCAAGCATGTAAGCAGTACTTGCACGCTTTTGTCCAAGTCTGTGTCTTTGCATTTTCAATTTGTCACCTCACAAAGCTTGGGTCATGAGCAGTTTACATGAAGGTTTAGGAAGCCTATGTTAGAGAATAACTCAATTGATGTAAGGTCCGTTTTTCCTTTTTCACTAGGGTCAAGTGCTTCTCTCTTTTCATTTAGGTTATAAGTGACTCCAATCAAGCAATCCCACTAAGTCAGTGCCTTGTCTGGGATGCCCAAGGGAAGCCCTTATTTATGTATTTTTATGGCAAGTTATAATCTGGATGATGAACCTTTGTATAACTGTCACGCCTCAGGGGACCTGGCGGCTTTGGAAGAAGTGGAAGGTGCGCCCGCCATAGCGGGTTCCATCACGTGTTTTTTTTTTTGCGTGCTGTGCAGGTCTAGTTGTCGTTGCGACGTTCCTGACACCGGTATTTAATCCTTTCACTTCCGGGGTCAGGTGCGTTGCAACGTACAGTGTTTTCGTCCTGTTCCTGCGCCGCTGTATTTTTTCGTGTAGTTTCCCTTTTTCCCTCCGTGATCCTTCTTTTCTTTTCCTCCTCCCGTTCTTTCGCTCCGTGCCTTTATCTCGTTTATTCTCCTCGTCTTCTTATCCCTCCTCCCTTGTCTGTTCCGTTCCCATCTAGTATCCTTCCTCCCTTCCGTCTTGAGCTTTTCTCTCTATTCTGTTTTTTCCGTCTATTCTTGTCTTCTTCCTGTAAGGAATCACCACTCTTGGACCTCCTCTTTGCCCTCCTCTGTTCTAACTGTGATATCCCTGTGTACCGACCTCTGCCTGCCTTGTGGATTGCCTCGTCCAGCCCTTACCTGCTTATCAAGTATCGGAATTACTTCCTATTGATATCCCATGTACCGACCTCAGCTTGCCAAGTGGATTGCCTCGCCTAGCCCTCTACGGTCTAATGTTTCGGGAACTTACAGTGATCATACCCGATTCTTCCTGGAATTTCCTCTATAGCCGGACCGTGTTCATCAGATTCCTCTCCTTCTACTGCTGCCTCCGGAGTGTGTAACTACTACCTCACTACGTTTGAAGATCCTAATCTTCCGGGGTTTTTTGTGCCATTGGCTTTTTCCCCATTGAACAGCGACCGAGGAGGGTTGCCACAGATCACCCAAAGGGTGTCACTGTGGCGTCCTACCTTGGCCGTCCCTATCTACAAAAAAAAGGAGTGAAGGCTCGAACAAAGGACAATCCTAAGCTAACTCAACGCCGGAGACTTCAAGGTGAGGAGGAAGGGGAGGAAGGGGAGTCTGGGGTGTCACAGGAAGAAGAGGAGATTACCGACCTTCCTGACAATAACACCCCTCTCTTAGAATCCCCCTTGACCCCACTGAGCCAAGAAGTAGGCTTGTTTTGCAAATTTAAAAGGTTTATTTGAAAAATTAAACAATATATATATATATCACACTTCTATAAATAAATTGATAATGGATAGTACACTTGTGAATATGAGCAGTAATCAGCAAGAGGTAATCCTACAGTAGCACAGTTCTTGGTTACTTATGAATAGGAACAGAAGAATGAGGTGGGAAACAATGCTTTATATGGTTCAAGGAAACGCAATGGTGAATGAAATGTAGTACATAAAATAACTTGATATGGCTTCAACAAAAGACAATGTAATCACTTTTCCTTGACAATTCACTCCCCCCCTTTATGCAATATTAGGAGATGGAAAGGAGACACACTGTTCTCAGGAATGCAATCAAATATAATTCAGTTCCCTCCTAGCAAGCTTAGAGGACAACAGGTATGATTTTAAAACACAGGCCCAAAATGCTTTGATATGGTTGCAATTAAGTGAAAAATATGCTAAAAAGGCTTTTAATTCCCTATAGGGGGTTCAGGGTGGGTGATATCTAGTTTATATTAGTTCAGGCTCACTTTAGCAATGCTCTGTGAGTAACTAGCAGGTTAAAACGAATTTTAGCAAAGGAAAGCAAGGAGCTGCTGATTTTTATACGTGGCTGAAATTGTGCAAAATGTCAAATTGCGGCAAATTTAAACGCGTGCGTCGAGCGTAATTCCGGAGGCCCTATAAGGAGTTCTAAGTGCGTTGGAAAGCCTAGAATCTTAGCTTTAAGATGACAGTTAAAACTCGCTCCTAGCACAAACGGTTCCGGAGATACAGACGATTTTGTGAAGGTAGTTTTTCGGATTTGAAATTTAAAAGTTCAAAATGACAGGTGACAGTTTTCAGCTTTAAAAAGGACAGAATGACACACACGATTCCTATGAGGTAGTTCTAAATAGGTTAAAATAGTTTTAATTAGACTATTTTAAACTAAGAGATTAGTCTGGCACAGTCCTAGAGTACTCACACTATCTTTTGGACAGGAATGGCTTCGTCACCGATCGGGTCAGGATTGGCTGGACTTCTGCTAGCGGTTCTTCACAGCGGTCTGGTCTCTTGTTCTGCTCTCAGCACTGCACTGTTCTGGTCTCTCTGGATCTCTGGTCTCTCTGGATCTCTGGTCTCCTGGATCTCTGGTCTCTGGAGGTTGATGGATTTGAAGTGTGGAGTCTCCCGGCAAAGCGTCCCGCAAGAAAGTGGAAAGTGAATGTCCCTACCTGTCCTGCACTGTCTGCTTTTATGTGTTTAGAAAGTGGGTGTGTGCGTGGAATAACTGAGCCTGCCCCTCTCTGTTTGTCATTGGCCCAATTCTCCCCTCTCCCATGATTGGGGGAAGGAAATGGATTGTCATCATGATGAGGTCTGTTTATGGGTCAGAGGATCCTGCCCTGGTCAATTTGCCCACAAATCTATATTTGATTCAAATACATATTTCCCAGATACACAAGTGGTTGACATTACATGTACATATTACAGATGAATTAAGACATGTCTCTGTTCAAGCCCCATGTTTCTGCGAGCTGGGATTCAGAAATGACAACATTTTGCGCTTTTTGGTCGGTTTACCAATATCGGACATTGTTCTGACTTGAGTGTCGTGTAGACCGATGAGACCTCCGTCCCCAAGTGACGCACAGGGGAACAAAATAGAAACCCGCTGTGCGACCCTTGAGGCCACAGGTGAGAGATGTCTTCCCAGATCCACGGAGCCTCTGGAACACCGATGCTGCTGTCAAGAAGGAATGAGGTTAAGCACCAGGCAATCACAATACAGGCAGGTAAACAAAAGAATCTAAAGTGTCTTACCTATCTGGTGTAAGGGAGACCCCGGTAACCTAGTAGGGAGGTTCGAGGCTCAAAAAGATGCAGCGGTCCCTGGAGTGGTAGAACCGCAGGTAAGCGTGGATACAGGTAGGCCACCTGTAAGAAAGGGCTTGACTTGGGCGTAGAAGTACAGCGAGATATTCAGGGATGATCCAAAGACAAGTCGATATGCAGTCCAAAAATCCGGCAACAGGTAAACAGTTCCGAGCAAAGGTACAAAGGGGTGTCCAAGAGAGTCCAAGATAGAGTTCCGTGGTCGAGGTAGCAAGGAGCAAGTATAAACGCCAAACAGGGTCCGAAGCCAGCTGAGAAGCAATGATCGTCCTGGCTCTCAGTTCTTTATACTGTGTGTACCTGGGTCATGTGACGTCTACCAAGATCACGTGCGGAACGCCACACTGTATCACGTGACCGACGTGATGACGTATCGCCGTCCCTTCTGCGATACATCCTCCAGGGCAGTTGCCAATGCAGGAAAGGTTGTAAGCGAGCCCGTACACCAAAGAAGGAACGGTGTTTTCGGTTCTGTGGGTTCACCGAATCCCTTGAGCCTCGAAGCTGGGGTGGAGGTGTTTGGGGAAGGTGAGCAGTGTTCTGATGTGGGGAGGCCTGATGTGCTAAGGATCGCCTAACATAGCCCCTCCCCAACGGCCCACGACCCCGTGGGCAGGATGGATGGTCTAAATGGAAACGGGCTACCAAGCGAGGGGCGTTCAGGTCAGAGGTGGAAACCCATGAACGTTCCTCCGGGCCGTAACCCTTCCAATCTACCAGGTACTGGATCCCTCCCCTAAACCACCTGGAGCCCAAAATGGCCGACACCTCGAAAACATCAGGAGAGGACAAGGATACCGGCGCAACAGGGGTACGAAGACGGACAGAGTCGGGACAAGGTTTGAGGAGGGAGACATGAAACACAGGATGGATGCGCCAAGAGCTGGGAAGCACTAGACGGAAAGCCACCGGATTAATAACCTTCGAAATCACATAGGGACCGACAAAGCGAGGTAGCAATTTCCGGCAACCCACTAGGCGAAGATGACGGGAAGACAACCAGACCCTGGAACCCACCACCAGAGGGGGAGCAGCCCGGCGTTTGCCATCCACACGGGCCTTCATGGCAGCCTTTGCTTCAGTGAGATGAACCACTGTACTAGCGTGTAAGGCAGAAAGATCCCTAAGACATGTCGTGGCCGCAGGGTTCGCAGAATCAGAAGCATCAGGGACCGGCAAGACCTTGGGATGTTGGCCATAGAGGGCGTAAAAGGGAGAATAACCAGTGGCTGAATGAGCCGCATTATTATATGCGAACTCCGCAAGCCGCAAAGCGGCCAACCAAGAGGTCTGATGTTGCAACATAAGGCAACGAAGGTATTGTTCCAAAGATTGGTTCGTCCTTTCGGTCTGTCCATCGGTCTCAGGATGGTAGGCCGAAGAATACCTGGTATCAATGCCCAATAGCTTCGTCAGGGATCTCCAAAACCGAGAGGTGAACTGTGACCCTCGGTCAGATATAATGACCGAAGGAAGGCCGAATAGCATGAACACATGTTCAAAAAACAAATCCGCTAATACAGGAGCCGAAGGGATACCTTTGCATGGAACAAAACGGGCCATTTTAGTGAACGTGTCCACCACCACCCAGATGGAGTCGAAGCCCTTCGACTTGGGGAGATCCGTAACGAAATCCATCGTCAACGTATGCCAGGGCCTGGGAGGTACCGGAAGCGGAAGCAACAACCCAATTGGTCGACCCCTTTGATGTTTAGCCTGAGCACATACTGCGCATGATCTAACGTAACGTTCTACATCGCGCTTCATAGAAGGCCACCAACACCAACGCTTGAGAAGATCTAAAGTGCGCTCTTGTCCGGGGTGAGCGTTAAAGGGAGCGTCATGAGACCACTCAAGGGCCAGATTACGTGTGTCAGGTGTGGGAAGGAACAGGCGTTCATGTACGAACGGTAATCCATCAGAGAACACTGGGTCCCATTCTCGCAACTGGTCAGAATGATCGCTAGCCCAGGATCGAACCGAGTCTATCAGTGACAATGAGGGAGTACAGAGGCAAATCACATGAGTCTTTCCGAGAACAGTGTCGGGGAATGTAGGCAATTGGACCCCCCCCGGGGAACGTGACAAGGCGTCCGCCTTCCCATGTGCCGTTCCAGGACGGTGCATAATACGGAAGTCAAAGGAGGAAAAGAAAAGATGCCATCGGACCTGTCTGCTATTAATGCATTTCAGAGAGGCCAAATCCTGTAGATTCCGATGATCGGAGTATACTGTGATAGGATATTTAGCCCCCAAAAGATGATGACGCCAAACACGGAAAGCGTCCATGACAGCCAAGAGTTCTTTTTCCGTAACGGTATAATGAGACTCAGTACTGGAAAACTTACGGGAGTGGTATGCCACTGGATGTAATTTGCCTGTATTAGGACATGTTTGTGACAGTACCGCCCCGAGGGCAAAGGAAGAGGCATCTGCCTCGACTATGAACGGAAGATCCGGATTGGGGTGTTGGAGTACCGGTGCGGTAGTAAAGGCGGTTTTCAAAGTCTCAAAAGCCTCCTGCTGTTCTCTCTGCCACTGATATGGTACCCGAGGACTTGTCAGGGCCGTGAGTGGGGCTACAATCGTGGAAAAGGAAGAAATGAAACGCCTATAGAAGTTGGCGAATCCTAAAAAGGCCTGCAAGGACTTGAGTGTTTGAGGTACTGGCCAATCTAAGACTGCTTTGACCTTAGACTCGTTCATGGATAACGCCCCAGGGGTGATGTGGAAACCCAAAAACTCAACAGAGGTCTTATGGAACTGACATTTCTCAGGTTTGGCAAATAAAGAATGTTTGCTTAAACGGGTTAATACTTCTCGGACGTGTTTTACATGGTCATCCAGATCACGAGAGAAGATCAGGATGTCGTCCAAATACACAACCATGTACACATCCAGAATATCCCTGAAAATGTCATTCATGAATCGTTGGAACGTGGCCGGGGCGTTACATAAGCCAAAGGGCATGACAAGATATTCGTACAAGCCGTAACGAGTACAGAAAGCGGTTTTCCACTCGTCTCCCTCGCGAACGCGTACCAAATTGTATGCGCCGCGTAGATCGAGTTTGGTGAAAACGGAAGCATGTGTTAAATGATCTAAGAGTGGAGTGATTAGCGGGATGGGATATCTATCCTTCTTGGTGATCGCGTTAAGACGCCGATAATCCACACAAGGACGTAAATCCCCCTCCTTCTTGGGTACAAAGAAGATAGGACTTGCCGCTGGTGAAGTGGAGGGGCGGATGTGTCCTAAACGCAGGGCGTTCTGTACATATTCTTTTAACACCAGTTCCTCCGAAGGCGACAAAGAGTAGATCCTGCCCGAAGGAACAGCGGAATCAGGAAGCAATTCGATTGGGCAGTCATAAGTTCTATGTGGAGGAAGTACCTTAGACGAGCCACGATCGAATACTGATTCGAAAGCCCGATATTCCGGCGGAATCCCAGACACCAACCCCCCAACAGTATGGGACTGTATGACTTCTGGATCGTCAACTGTCAGTGTGAGTTGTGCTAAGGCTCCCAAGACCCAAGAGGGTGTGTCAGGGGCTTGAGAGATCGGGAGACAATAAGTTTGACAAATATCGGACTCAAAGAGTACAGTGCCTGCTTGCCAATTGATCAGTGGATTATGTTCACGTAACCAGGGAATCCCTAGTATGATACCGAATTGAGGTGCGGTGATCAAATCAAAACACAAAGTTTCTGTGTGTATGTCTTGTATGTTCAACAAGAGGGGTGCAGTTTGGTGTCTAACAGGACCAGAAACCAATGCGGAGCCGTCTACGGCTTGGACATGTTCCGGTCGTGTTTTTACCACTAAGGGTAGATTGAGGGAATGGGCCAAATCAATATCTATGTAATTACCAGTGGCACCGGAATCAATAATGATATTGACTGCATGTAGAAGGCCAGTAGAGGGACATAGAGTAGCCTTTACGGAGATGGGTTGAACACGAGCAAAGGCAAGAGGGGTTCCCGGAGAAGATGATGGGACACTCGACCTGGTCTCCGGTTCTAAGGTCGAGCCATCTGAAAAACCTGACTCTTCTTGGGACGTCGAGGACACTCTTTCACGAAATGTCCAGTGGTGCCGCAGTAAAAGCACGCATTATCTACCCTTCTTCGTTCCCTCTCAGATGTTGTAATAGGACTGCGTACCCCTCCCACTTGCATAGGTTCTTCAGTACCGGAAGCGGGAGTATTAACAAGAGTAGGAGAGGAGGAGGCCCCCAATTCAGCTCTACGCTCCGATCGGCGTGCATCTACCTGCAGGACGAGATCAACCAATTCCTGATACTGAGTAGGCATAGAAGGGATCACTGCTAAAGCGTCTTTCATGGTGTTACTCAACCCCCTATAAAAGACCACCGCCCGCTTGTTTTCTGGCCGTGATGTTTCCGCAACTAGCTGATTGAACCGGGTGATGTAATCTATCAGAGTTCTTTTGCCCTGAGTCAATTCCAACAACTCCAAATCCCTAGACTGTGCCTTGTGTCGAGTATCGAATACTCGGGACATTTCTAGGACCAACAAATCAAAGTCATAAAGAACCGGGCTATTGTTTTCTAACAGGGGATTAGCCCAAGTGGCAGCTGTTCCAGCTAGATGGGAAAGGGCGAAGGCGGCCTTAGCAGTGGACGTGGGAAAAGCCAAAGGCCTGCATAAAAAATGTAACTTGCACTGGTTAACAAAGGTTCTGAATTTCTTGGGATCACCCTGGTATCGTTCAGGAGCAGCCAGGGGGGAAGGAGTTGGGAGGATTATTGGAGCTGGGACTGGGGGTGTAGTGGAGGAGCTGCCATCTCCAAACTCCGGGTTTGCAGGAAGGGAATGCTGAACGCTCTGTATGGTATCCAACCTTTGATGGATCACTGTGTTCGCGGCGGCCATATCTGCCCTTAATATTGTAATTGCCTGAACTAGAGCAGTTATGGGTTCGTCCGTGGATCCCTGCATCGTCTAACACGACTATACGGCTTCTCAGTCTGTTCTGACTTGAGTGTCGTGTAGACCGATGAGACCTCCGTCCCCAAGTGACGCACAGGGGAACAAAATAGAAACCCGCTGTGCGACCCTTGAGGCCACAGGTGAGAGATGTCTTCCCAGATCCACGGAGCCTCTGGAACACCGATGCTGCTGTCAAGAAGGAATGAGGTTAAGCACAGGCAATCACAATACAGGCAGGTAAACAAAAGAATCTAAAGTGTCTTACCTATCTGGTGTAAGGGAGACCCAGGTAACCTAGTAGGGAGGTTCGAGGCTCAAAAAGATGCAGCGGTCCCTGGAGTGGTAGAACCGCAGGTAAGCGTGGATACAGGTAGGCCACCTGTAAGAAAGGGCTTGACTTGGGCGTAGAAGTACAGCGAGATATTCAGGGATGATCCAAAGACAAGTCGATATGCAGTCCAAAAATCCGGCAACAGGTAAACAGTTCCGAGCAAAGGTACAAAGGGGTGTCCAAGAGAGTCCAAGATAGAGTTCCGTGGTCGAGGTAGCAAGGAGCAAGTATAAACGCCAAACAGGGTCCGAAGCCAGCTGAGAAGCAATGATCGTCCTGGCTCTCAGTTCTTTATACTGTGTGTACCTGGGTCATGTGACGTCTACCAAGATCACGTGCGGAACGCCACACTGTATCACGTGACCGACGTGATGACGTATCGCCGTCCCTTCTGCGATACATCCTCCAGGGCAGTTGCCAATGCAGGAAAGGTTGTAAGCGAGCCCGTACACCAAAGAAGGAACGGTGTTTTCGGTTCTGTGGGTTCACCGAATCCCTTGAGCCTCGAAGCTGGGGTGGAGGTGTTTGGGGAAGGTGAGCAGTGTTCTGATGTGGGGAGGCCTGATGTGCTAAGGATCGCCTAACAGACATTTACCAAAAATTACACAAATGTGCGCAAGGAATATGGACATTAATTGATGAAGTGTCAGATTTTGAACATGGAGACATTTGGAGTAAGACCCTATTTTCCGCTAGCAACCCCCCAGAATACACCACAGGGTCCTAACATCTCTTAAAACGTGCACAGAAAAATCACAAGAATAATGTTATTACTTATATAATTCTGACAAGTCCGTACTATGAATTATCCATCTTTTTTTTAAATTATGCTCTTGCCCAAAGGGGTGTGGTTTCCCCCAAGCACATGGTGGAGTTTCTGGTTTGTCCACTTCCCCCAAGCTCAGCTTGCTAGCAGAGGCACTGCTCCTCCCAGTTTCTCCCAAGAGGAAGCCATTTTACGACCCCCCCCCCAATATAACATTTGCCTCAGTCCAGGACAGGGCTTTGTTCAACTTCCTGCAGTCCCCAGGTGCTCCTCCCCTAACCCAATCAGAGAGGTGTCATCTCCTTTTGGCAGGGGCAGCAGGATGCAGCTAGGCCTGGGAAGATTGGCTGAGCCGGTTTCTCCTGTCGGGGGGTAGTTGTCAGGCAGAATTCAGCTAAATGTCACTTTAGTTCCCAGTTTTCTACATTCAAATCCAACTTACATGCAGCTATTTTTTATATATACATTAAATAATTACTTCCTTCAAGTCATTTCAGAATATAGTTTTACATTGTATCCACCTCTTAGCAAGTCTTTCCTTGGCCTGGTTTGGGTTCATTTGTTCAGTTTTACACCAAAGTCTGGTGGTTTTAAAACGCCGGCTTTCTGATAGTGGTGAGCACCGGTATTGCATCAATTTTTGACATTAAGAAAATTAATTCCCCACAGTTCTGGGTTGCTTTTGGCAATCAGCATTGCCATTCCCAATGGTTTCAGGCTACTGTCTGTGTAGCCCAATGGTAGTTTTAGGCAGTGCCCTCCTGTGCTCACAACATAGGCAAAAATGGGTGGCAGCCTATTCTTCATGTTTTCCCTGTGCACTCTCTGGGGAGTTCTGGCCATCATGATGTTTTCAATGCCAGTAACGCACAGTTTTATGGTAGGGCTTGGGTGCATGGGTAAAAACATCCCACAAGCCCCCCCTCTTGCGATGGCCATTCTGATCTTTCACTGATGGAACTCGCAAGATCTGGGATGTTCGCCTCATTTTCTTCCAATTCCGTAGATGGCGCAGTTCAGCATTGTTTCCTCCCTCCAGTCGATCAATCAGTTCTCCTTGCTGGTCCTGATGGGAGGATTGGGCGGTACCCCGGGCCCCTCGGATCTTTGCTCCCGGTCCCCGGTCGTCCTCCTTGGCCAGTCTCCAGGTTTTCTTTCTCCTAGGACGACAAAGCAACAGCGGCAATACCTATTCATAGACATTTTTCCACCACTATTGATATAGTGGGGCGACATATACATTTTATAAATCACGAGAATAGATCATAGCATTCTTATTTTGAAAAACAAGATATCATCATGAAACATTTTGTTTTTTCAATCATAATATTTTAGAGACTATATGTGGGATATTTTAGGATGGGAACTGAATTAATCTGGAGCGGTCCCCTCTGGTATTGCAGAGGACTCCTCCAGTTGCTGCAGAGTGTGCCTGGGATGGCAACACTTTAGCTGATTTATATGTACCCACTTGTCTTCCCCTTCCGCCAGACTACCTTTGGGGATGCGGATCTTATACGCTACAGGGGAGATCTTGTCTATAATTTCAAACGGTCCCTTCCATGTAGGCAAACATTTTCGCTGTTTGGCCTGGTTCCTTTGGAAATTGTATAGATAGACCCGGTCCCCCACCTCGTATACTTTCCTGGTGGTTTTCAGGTCGTAGTGGGTTTTCATGCTATCAGCTGACCTTTCTAGATTCCGCTGAGCATAGGCAAAAGCATGTTGGAGGTGTTTCCTTAAATTCTCCACATACTCATGAGTTGTGGAGGCATTTATCAACGTTTGCTATTGGGTTCTGTAGAGCAAATGCTGGGGAAGCACCATCTTGCGTCCAGTCATCAACTCAAATGGTGACATTTTATTTGCAGATGAAGGGGTAGATCTGATGGCCATTAGGACCAGAGGTAGTCGGATATCCCAACTTGGCCCAGAATCTGCCACAAACTTTTTTAAGATGCTCACAATGGTTCGGTTGTATCTCTCCACTGCTCCAGAAGAAGCTGGCCTGCAAGCAATATGTAGCTTCCTTTTGACCCCCAGTATCTCCCACATTTTTGTCATTACCTCGCTGGTGAAATGGCTACCTCTGTCTGACTCAATCCTTTGAGGTAGACCAAAACGGGAAAAGATGTGGTTAATCATCAGGGCAGCTGCTGTTTCTGCCTTGCAGTTTGGGGCCGGGAGACATTCCACCCACTTGGTAAACAAGCATGTGACGGTCAACATGTACTTGTTTCCTCTAGACGAGCGAATTACAGGGCTTACAAAGTCGATTTGCAAATCTGACCATGGCAGTGTCATCCCCCTCTTTTGGAGAGGTGCCCGGTGTGTGAGGGATGTTGGCTGAAATTGTGCACACACCAGACACCCCTTCAAGTATTGGTCGAGGTCCTGCCCCATGTGTGGCCAGTATGCAACCTCTCTTACGATCTCAAGTGTTGTGTGAAACCCCCTATGACCGGCGGTGGCCGCATCATGGGCGTGACTTAACATCAGGCTTCGGAATGAGGGAGGGACCACCCACTGATCATGGCCAGCTTGGGATTTCCTTACCAAGAAACCGTCTTGGATTCGGAACCTTTTTGGACATTTCATCAACACTCTTAGGTCCTCTTTCCCAATGTAATCGGTATCCGTCAGGGGAAAGTTCTCAGGGTCCTCAATGTGTTGGTAAAACTTACCAATTATTGGATCCCCCTTCTGAGCTGTAATCAAATCAGCATCAGGGGTCTCCTTACTCCATTGTGCAGTTGAAAGATCATTGTGAGCATTTGTCTGGGACCTAGTGATAGCAGTGACCTGGATTTCCCCCAACAGGGACTCTATTTCTATTAGATCCCCTGGGATGGCCCCGGTTTTGGCCAGCTGATCAGCTAAGTCATTTCCAGTTTTGTCTGGTCCCTCTACTTTGGAATGACCCTTGATCTTTTTCCAGTAGATGGTCATCCCATTCAATCTGACCAGATCATCAATGTTTTGGATTAACTTCCCATGTTTCAAGGGTTTGTTATTAGCACATAACATGCCTCTGGTTTTCCAATTAACCAGGTGCTCCACAAACCCGTTCCGGACATAATCCGAATCTGTGATTATGACCAGTTCGTGGAGTTGATGTTGGACAGCAGTGAGGATGGCTTGATGCACAGCCATCAACTCTGCTACCTGACTACTTCGGGGACCGATTTTGTATCCAGCGGAGGGTTCTGGAAACTCCTTCACCCTTGCATTCCCTACGGCGGCCACCAGTTCTTTCTCCTTGTTGTTGTCAACATGGTAAGAGCATCCATCCACATAGACAGCGGGCATTCCCTCACACTTGTCTTCTTCAAAGACTTTGTGTGGGGAATTAAGGTATGCCTCCATGTTGTCCTTGATTTTTAGCTTTTCGTCCTCGAGACAGTTTTCTCTGGCACAATCATGCAAGTCAGCCAGACCTTGCGCGAGGGGACTCTTCTTGTTTTGGCCATATCTGACCTCCACAGGAAAGCCTTGCATTGACAGAATCCAGGAAGTAATTCGGGAATTACTCACATTTCTGGCCCGGATTCTGTCACTTTGGAGATATTGCAGAGGCTGGTGTGGAGTCTCCACTATGATGTGTTCCCCCTGGATGAACGGGCGGTAATTCTTCAATGCCCACACCATTGCCATGAGTGCCTTCTCACAATCGTTGAATTTTTCCTCCACAGAGGATAAAGTTTTGCTCGCATAGGAGATTACTTTATTGACCTTGTCATGCTTTTGGTATAATACTGCCATCAAGCATTTATTAGAAAACCCTGTCTCCAGGAAGAACTCCTTGTTTCTGACAGGGCAAGCTAGGCAAGGCGCTTGTGAGAGGCTTCTCTTGAGTTGTCTTACTGCCTCGGATTGTTCTGGACCCCTTTCCCACTTGACCCCCCCCCCTTCAAGAGATGAATCAGGGGTCTGGTGATCCCTGCGTAGCCTTCAATGAACTTTCTGCTGTAATTAGTCAGTCCAAGGAGGCTCCTTAGTTCCCGCAGAGTTGTGGGATCCTTCAGTTTCTGAAGTGATTCCACTTTCTTTTCTTGGGGACAGAGACCCCCGAGGAGTAATCTCATGCCCTAAGAAATTAACACGGGTTCTACACCACTGTGCCTTCTGAAAGGAAAGTTTTGCTCCGGCGGCCCTCAACTGCGTCAGAACATAACGGATATCCGCTATGTGTTCCTCCACAGATGAACTTTCGATGAGGACATCATCTACATAAGCCAGGTTACCCCTCGCACCCAGGTCGGGCATGGCCTTATGTAGGAGAATGTTGAATTCATTGCCCGAGTTGAGGTATCCGAAGGGAGTCCGGGTCCATGTGTACTGCTGGCCCCCAAAGGTAAAAGCCAGTTTGTATTGGTCCTCCCTACTGACAGGCACAGTCCAGTATCCATTGGTCAGGTCTATTGCAGTGAATACCTGTGATCCCTGGATCTGGGCCAGCCCTTGGTCAATGTAGGTCAGAGGCCATCGGGAAGTATGGACCCGTTTGTTGAGCTCCCTAAGGTCGGCGCAGAGTCTCCACTGGCCGTTTGGCTTCAATATTCCCAGCACCTGATTATTGAAAGTGCTGTGGACTGGACAAATTATTCCCCGGGACTCAAGGTTCTTAAGGGACTTCAGTAAGGGACTCCATGGATGCAAGAGGTAAACGATATTGCTTCACAAAAACTGGAGTCATTCCAGGGTCCGTGGGAATTATTGTTGTGTGGATGTCGGTGCGACCACAGTCATATGAGTCTACCGCAAAGAGATCTTGGAAATCCAAGAAAACTTGTTTCAACTTTTGCTTCTGTTCCAGAGTCACACAGGCATCAGCTAGGTTGACTCTCTCTTCCACCATCTGCCTGAAGCCTGGAAAGACTTCTAGTTTGGCTATCTCAGCGGCCTCCTCCAGCTGGGTGGAGAAGTCCCTGGTCAGAGTGCTGATTTGGACTGGAGGCTTCAGGTGGGAAAGGCAGCCCTCATGGACCTGGAAAATCACCTCGTCCCCTCTGAAGTCATAAGTCACATCTTCCTTACCATAAGGGCAAGAAGTGTACACCAGGAAGTTCCCCCCATGCCGGGTGAAAATCCTGTCTGGTGTTGTATTGTCCTCACTGTCACTGTCAAAACAGTCCTTGGGGATCGGTCCTAACAGTTCATTTCCTAAATCAATGGAGAAATGTCGGTCATCAACCGCCATTCCAATAATGGTGCCTGCAGCTAGAGTAATACTCTTTAAGTCGCTGTTATCCACCTCTATTGGAATGGTGTCATGTTCTATGTTGACTAATGGTGTTGGGTTTACCCCCAACCCTTGCTGTTGGAGAGGAGCATTTAGATGAATATAAGCATCAGGGTTTTTAAATTTTTGTCCTCTTTTAACTTTTACTCCCAGAGAGAATTGTCGGGTCCTTTCTGGGATGGTGACTTCCTCTTTAATCTGAATTTCAAGTGCATAAGGTAGCAATTGAGCTGACCTAAATGCTTTTTCTGAATCATCAAAGCCCATGGGATTATCCGCAAATCGGGACCAAGCTTTGAAGTTTATAAGGTCCAAACTAATGGCAAAGCGATTGAGAATGTCACTGCCTAAGTAAAAGGCGGCAGTGACGTCTCGCACGACCCAACAATTATGGACTATGCTCTTGTTGCCAATTGAGATTTTGAGCATACACCTGCTTGGCAGGAGATGTTTAGAATTGGGTGCTTCAAGGTCCATTTCCCATTTATCTATCAGTTTGAATGTGGGAATGGCTGGATCTTTTGGGAGTTGGCGGAACATGGCTTCGCTGATGAAGCTCTTACCGTTGTTCACACACACGCGAGCGAGAACAGAGTCCTTCCCATCATTTAACTGAACAGGGATGAACAACTGATCTCCAATTTGCTGAATATCAGCCAGGCTCTGAGCTGATTTCACATCTTTCTGGACTATAGGAGTGGGAGTGTCTGATTGTGAATTGGTAAAGAATTTCAAAGTGTTTCCTTCCAGTGTGGAATGTCACCTTAAACTGGAAGGAAGGTTGATTTTCAGAAATAGAGAGGACCCCCCATCACCAGTCTGTTGTCCTACTGCTATTACTATCACGTCTGGAATTTGGTTGTTCTGGAAGTGAAATTCTACTTGGTCAGATTTTTGTTCAACCATGTGGCAGGTGCCATTTAAACTAACATGGTTGACACTCTGTTTTAATTTTATTGGTCGGCTAGTCTGGGTCCAGAGGACCTTGTTTACGCAATCTATTAGGGGTGACAACCTTCTCAGGAGGTCATTCCCTAGTAAACAAGGCGTGCCCTCTGGAGTCACTACTATGACTGGGTGTTTCACCTTGTGTCGCCCAATTTTGATGTCCAAATCTGCCGTCCCCTCGACGGGAATTTCCTTCCCGTCAAAGTTCTGGAGTTGTCCGGGAAGAGAGGTGAGAGGAATACGATAATTCTCCCCCCTTCCTAAATTCAGTTCATCAAAGGCCCTTCTGGACAGAAGGGTAGCTTGAGATCCAGTGTCCACCAGCGCTGAAATTGTACCCTGCCCCTGTACTTGTACCGGGGCATAATATCTTTCCTCCTTCTCCTCAAGGGGGCACAGATAGTGCACATTTTTTGACAACTGGTGGGCCAATTTTCTGGTTTTGGACATTGCAAGAGGAGAGATTTGGGCAGAATTCTGTGGAGAGCCTTGGGAATCTAAAAGAAAAAGTTGGCAAATGGAGATCAGAGCCATTGTGGCTTCCCCTGGTTCCGGTTCTGGGCCGCCCCCCCCTTTTTGGAGGCAGTCACCAGGATGGGTTTGAACCAGGGGATTTCGGTATTGTGGGTTCTGGGATGAGATGATGGGCGGCGGTAGCTCAGTCTCCATATCTCCCCAGTCTGGATTGGAATCCCTTGGGACCCATTTTTCTTTGGGAGGAGTTCCCCCATCTCTGAAGGAGAAGATCCTCTTCCCAGGATATTCCGAGGATCCCTCTCCCTCAAATTGGAAGACCCGTAACTCCTCCACAAAGTGGGTCTGTTTGGGTCTTTTGTTTCTCCTACCTCCTCTCTGCTCCTTGGGTGGCAGACTTTCAGGGGTAGGAGATTTTGTTTCAGGTTCCTGGTTTTCCAGGGGCTGTTTACAAGTTGGGAAGGAAGCTTCCTCCAAGGCTTTACACCCCCCTTCCCTTTGTGCCTCCTCCCTGGGAACCGGTGGGTTATCAGGGTGCTGCCCCCGTCATTGTTCTGGAGCACCAGGCCCAGAGTTTGGTGCATTCTGCGGTGGCATGCTCATCTGAGGGCTCTGTTGAGCCCTCAGTATGTGACCCAGATCCCGTGCCATATTTTGGACCTGGCGCTCAAGTTGTGAAACCCGCTCAGGCTGATACGGGGCTCTATTTTCTCCCCTGGGCTGATCCCGGGAAGGGTAGCTATCCCTTCTCTGGTAATACCCCGGATTGGGAAGATTTGGGTACCCCTCCACCCTTGGCCTCCCCTCTCCCGGATTAGGTGGTCTGGGCTCAGGGAATTGAGGAAAGAAGGATGGATGGTTTCGGGGGTTGGAAATTGGGTGGACACCTGGGAAAAAAGTTCTGCGCTGTGTTTGGGGAATTTCTGCCCTCCTGTGGGAAGTTAGGAGGGAAGTTCCCTGGGTCAGGTGCTTGGCTGGATTCCCCCCCTTGGGCTGGGGGAGTCCACACATAACCCAGGATTGGTCGGTTTCCCTTGTAGCGGGGACGTACATAATCAGGGGAGCGAGGGACCCCATTTGTGGGACTACCTCCTTGACTCCCTGTCTGTGACTGGCCCGAGGGCCTTCTGGTGTTAGAGTTATTTGGTGCAGGCAGGTTTTTAGGCCCCCCCATCTCCAAATCTAAAACGGGGGCAACCTTTACCTCTGCCACCTTGGCAGCAGCAGGGGTGCTGTTGGTTTTGGGGTTTTTCTGCACATTATTTTTATTTTCTATGGGCTTCTGCACCTCATAGATCCGGGTAGCCTGTTCAATGACCCAGTCTAGTGACCTCTTCTCGTGAAAATCTCTCACTAGCTGGGTCATGATGTATTTGGGCAAGGCATGGAAAAAAGTATTGACAAACTCTTTGCTGTCTGTGCGCACCCTTTTGGTGGTCTGTGCAAAGGCACGCTTCAATTCTTGCACGAATTCTTGTGGGGCCTGATCCTCCCCACATTGCAAATTTTAGGCTGCCTTGCGAGCCTCTTGGGGATTTCTATGAACAGAAAAATGTTTCAAGATGGCCGCCCTATATGCGGACCATCTTGAATGGTTTTGGTCCTCCAGCCCTGCAAAGAAACTGGAGTATTCTGGGGAGAATGTCCATTTGATGTACTGGATGCAGCTACTGCTGTCCTTCAAATGGAAAGTCTCCATCATTTGCTCATAGAGCTCCAAGTGTTCCCAAACAGAATACTTGGCGTTCTTATGATAAGGCGTGATGACACTCCTTATTGCCTTTATTTGTTTCAATGGGTCCTTAAGCAAGGCCCTTTTTGCCTTATTGGCCTTTTTGGTTCAGGTAACCCTGGTCCATTCATCCTCCGACTCAGAAGCACTGCTCCCAGAGGTGCCCGTCTGATCTTCCAGGTTTTTCTGGATTCTGTGAGCCTGGGAATGGCTGGCAGAATGTGGGAACCTGGTCTCATGTGTCCTGAAGGAGTCTTCAGATCCCTCCTTGCTGCCAGGATTTGATGGGTACCCCCCCCCCCACTGACCTAACTGGGCAGAGGTTTTCAGGATGCCCTTAGTGGGCCTACTCTCCTGGGGTTCCCCACTAAATTGCACTGTGCTTGGGTGCCCATACCCGGATGCCCGCCCCTCCATTCCTGGGTGGTACTGGCCTATGAGCCCCATACTTTTAGCTGGATAGTAATCTGCCATCCCTGTGGCCCCGTGCTCATGTGCGCCAGGGAACATGGGGGTGGCAGAGTCCAGGGACTGGTAGAGATGAAGGCCTCTGGTACTAGGGCTCCTGAGGTTATGCTCAGGCATTTCCCTTTCCCAGCTAACTTCATCTCTATCAGCCCTTGCTCCCTTTTGCAATGCAAGAGCCTGGGCTTTCAGCTCCTCAACCAAGGCCTTACTCGACTCTATCAATCTCTCCTGCATGGCTACCTGTTGCTGGAGCCTATCATTGTGCTGGCAGAGAGCCTCATTCTCTCGCTGTGCCTCCTGATTGGTCCTGGAGTACTGGGCCAGTCTTTGCTGCAGGAGGGTTACCTCCTGCGTCCCATCCCTACTGGCCTGCTCCTTTCTTGCCAGAGCCTCTTCCACCCTCCTGGTGTGCTCTAACAGGTTCTGATGCTCTTTTTGGAGGTCACCCAGCCCCTGGAGGGCCAAGTGATTTTCTTCAGTTTTTCTTTTTAAATGGCAGACTTCCTGGCCTAAGGTGTCCCTTTCCTGACTAAGAGTCTGCATCTGTGCTGCCAGGTCGTCCCTTTGCCTTTGAAGGGTACCAGCTTTCTGGCGCTCCTGATCAAACTCTGCCTGGGTATCCAGGTCTTTCAGGATCAATTTAACGCTCTCTGCCTTTTCCCTATCTAGGTGGCTTTGCAGGGTGACTACCTGCTCAGCACATGCCCTATTGAAATCTAATTGTTGCTCCAGCTTTTTCTGGCTCTGCAGTAGGGAGTCCAAACCTTCTTGGTACTCCTTCTGCAAGGCCAGAAATCTGGTATCTTGGTCAGACTTTTCCTGTTGCAGGATACACATGTCCTCTTTGATTTTAATGAGATACTGTCTGCTCTCATTTTCTGACTCCTGGCTTCTGTGCATCCTCTGCTCAGAAGAGACAAGGTCAGATTGGGCCTTCTCTAACGCGATCTGTTGCCTATTTGCCAGATCTTGGCCTTCAGCACATTTGTCCTGCATGGCTCCCATATATAGATACAAATATGCCGCTATCCTAACCATCTTGTCGTGTTCATCTTTAGCTTTAGGAGCCATATATAGTTCACTCAGGGCCACATGTAAGGGACCCTGATCTCTCCACATATCTGACCCAGTTATAGTGACCTGTTGTATGATCGCCTGCAACCATACATTTTGGTCCTGTTCAGACCATTTACCTCTCACAAACAATTTATGTAAGAGGTGCTCCCTAGCTATCTTCATATCTACCAAGGTCGTCATTCTGGAATTTGAGTTCCTTCCTGATTTACAGAAGTTTGTATTTTATTTTGCAAAACAGACCGTTTCCTTAGCGCGTTCCTTTGAGGAGTGCTTTCACAGTGTAAAACAGCATGGTGATCTAACCGGATATGTGTATCCGGTCAGTTGACACACTGGCCCTCATTACGACCTTGGCGGAGATCCATGGTGCTATTTGCACCATGGTCCATGGCGCTAAGCTGCCAACTCCGCCATGGTGGTTGGCGGACTTACCGCCCCATTCCGACCTTGGCGGGGCGGTAAGTCCCCAATCCCCATTTACCCTTCCCCATTCCCATTTTTGCCCCATAGGGTATAATGGGAGTGGGGAAGGCGTTAATTACGCCACCGTAAATTACGGTGGCGTAATTAACAACAAGGTCCCTTAGCGCCATGGATTTTAACGCCTGCTAAAAGCAGGCGTTAAAATCACCATGGCGCTAAGGGAACTCGTACTCAGGCGGAAAGGGGCGCCATGGTTTACGCCGGCGTAAACCCCTTTCCGCCAGGGTCGTAATGAGGGCCACTGTATTAAGCTGCACAAGTGGTAAATCTAATCCAGAATATCCCGGCTATGAGCCCCCACTCTGTAAGTGACTCCAATCAAGCAATCCCACTAAGTCAGTGCCTTGTCTGGGATGCCCAAGGGAAGCCCTTATTTATGTATTTTTATGGCAAGTTATAATCTGGATGATGAACCCTTGTATAACACCCCTCTCTTAGAATCCCCCTTGACCCCACTGAGCCAAGAAGTAGGCTTGTTTTGCAAATTTAAAAGGTTTATTTGAAAAATTAAACAATATATATATATATATATCACACTTCTATAAATAAATTGATAATGGATAGTACACTTGTGAATATGAGCAGTAATCAGCAAGAGGTAATCCTACAGTAGCACAGTTCTTGGTTACTTATGAATAGGAACAGAAGAATGAGGTGGGAAAGAATGCTTTATATGGTTCAAGGAAACGCAATGATGAATGAAATGCAGTACAGAAAATAACTTGATATGGCTTCAACAAAAGACAATGTAATCACTTTTCCTTGACAATTCACTCCCCCCCTTTATGCAATATAAGGAGATGGAAAGGAGACACACAGTTCTCAGGAATGCAATCAAATATAATTCAGTTCCCCCCTAGCAAGCTTAGAGGAAAACAGGTATGATTTTAAAACACAGGCCCAAAATGCTTTGAAGTGGTTGCAATTAAGTGAAAAATATGCTAAAAAGGCTTTTAATTCCGTATAGGGGGTTCAGGGTGGGTGATATCTAGTTTATATTAGTTCAGGCTCACTTTAGCAATGCTCTATGAGTAACTAGCAGGTTTAAACGAATTTTAGCAAAGGAAAGCAAGGAACTGCTGATTTTTACTCGTGGCTGAAATTGTGCAAAATGTCAAATCGCGGCAAATTTAATTGCGTGCGTCGAGCGTAATTCCGTAGGCCTTATAAGGAGTAGCAAGTCGTTCCTATGTTTGTTGGAAAGCCTAGAATCTTAGCTTTAGGATGACAGTTAAAACTAGCTCCTAGCACAAACGGTTCCGGAGATACGGACGATTTTGTGAAGGTAGTTTTTCCGATTTTAAATTTAAAAGTTCAAAATGACAGGTGACAGTTTTCAGCTTTAAAAAGGACAGAATGACACACACGATTCCTATGAGGTAGTTCTAAATAGGTTACAATAGTTTAAATTAGATTATTTTAAACTAAGAGATTAGTCTGGCACAGTCCTAGAGTACTCACACTATCTTTTGGACAGGAATGGCTTCGTCACCGATCGGGTCAGGAGTGGCTGGACTTCTGCTAGCGGTTCTTCACAGCGATCTGGTCTCTGGTTCTGCTCTCAGCACTGCACAGTTCTGGTCTCTCTGGATCTCTGGTCTCTCTGGATCTCTGGTCTCTCTGGATCTCTGGTCTCTGGAGGTTGATGGATTGGAAGTATGGAGTCTCCCGGCAAAGCGCCCCGTAAGAAAGTGGAAAGTGAATGTCCCTACCTGTCCTGCACTGTCTGCTTTTATGTGTTTAGAAAGTGGGTGTGTGCGTGGCATAACTGAGCCTGCCCCTCTCTACTTGTCATTGGCCCAATTCTCCCCTCTCCCATGATTGGGGGAAGGCAATGGATTGTCATCATGATGAGGTCTGTTTATGGGTCAGAGGATCCTCTCCTGGTCAATTTGCCCACAAATCTATATTTGATTCAAATACATATTTCCCAGATACACAAGTGGTTGACATTACATGTACATATTACAGATGAATTAAGAAAGGTCTCTGTTCAAGCCCCATGTTCCTGCGAGCTGGGATTCAGAAATGACAACATTTTGCGCTTTTTGGTCGGTTTATCAATATAGGACATTTACCAAAAATTACACAAATGTGCGCAAGGAGTATGGACATTAATTGATGAAGTGTCAGATTTTTAACATGCAGACATTTGGAGTAAGACCCTATTTTCCGCTAGCAACCCCCCAGAATACACCACAGGGTCCTAACACCTCTTAAAACGTGCACAGAAAAATCACAAGAATAATGATATTACTTATATAATTCTGACAAGTCTGTACTATGAATTATCCATCTTTTTTTTAAATTATGCTCTGGCCCAAAGGGGTGTGGTTTCCCCCAAGCACATGGTGGAGTTTCTGGTTTGTCCACTTCCCCCAAGCTCAACTTGCTAGCAGAGGCACTGCCCCTCCCAGTTTCTCCCAAGAGGAAGCCATTTTACGACCCCCCAATATAACATTTGCCTGAGTCCAGGACAGGGCTTTGTTCAACTTCCTGCAGTCCCCAGGTGCTCCTCCCCCAACCCAATCAGAGAGGTGTCATCTCCTTTTGGCAGGGTCAGCAGGATGCAGCTAGGCCTGGGAAGAGTGGCTGAGCCGGTTTCTCCTGTCGGGGGTAGTTGTCAGGCAGAATTCAGCTAAATGTCACTTTAGTTCCCAGTTTTCTACATTCAAATCCAACTTACATGCAGCTATTTTTTTTATATATACATTAAATAATTACTTCCTTCAAGTCATTTCAGAATATAGTTTTGCATTGTATCCACCTCTTAGCAAGTCTTTCCTTGGCCTGGTTTGGGTTCATTTGTTCAGTTTTACACCAAAGTCTGGTGGTTTTAAAACGCTGGCTTTCTGATAGTGGTGAACACCGGTATTGCATCCATTTTTGACATTAAGAAAATGAATTCCCCACAGTTCTGGGTTTCTTTTGGCAATCAGCATTGCCATTCCAAATGGTTTCAGGCTACTATGTCTGTAGCCCAATGGTGGTTTTAGGCAGTGCCCTCCTGTGCTCACAACATAGGCAAAAATGGGTGGCAGCCTATTCTTCATGTTTCCCTGTGCACTCTCTGGGGAGTTCTGGCCATCATGATGTTTTCAATGCCAGTAACGCACAGTTTTATGGTAGGGCTTGGATGCATGGGTAAAAACATCCCACAAGCCTCCTGTTTGCATCTTCTTTCACCAGGGTTCGGTGTGTGTCTTTTGTAGACCCGAATATGTGTCGTCTTTCAGCAGTGCTCTGTCTCCATTCACAAAGGTGCAGTTTGTGTCTCACTTCACCAACGTTCAGTGGGTGTCCATTCACCACGGCTTTGTGTCCCTTCTTAAGGGTTGAGTGTTTGTCTCGATTCACCAGGGTTCAGTGTGTGTGTCCATTCCCCAGAACCCAATGTGTCTTCTTGGACCAAGGTTAAGTGGGTTTCCATTCCTCAGGATTCAGTGTGTGGTCACGAGGGTTCAGTACGTGTCCCCTTTTACCAGGATATTTCCAATCATTCTGGTTCATTGTCGCCGATCCCAAAGGTTCAGTGTGGGTCTAGTTGGTCTTCATTCACCTCGGTTCACTGTCTGTCACCATTCACCAGGGGATATTTGATGCCTTGTTTCCATAGGCGTTGACAGGGTAGGGCCTTAGTAGGACCCAGACATAATTGCAAGGACAGCGATGCCAAGTAACCAATCCACTAACAATTTCTTCCGTCTGCATACACCTCTCAAACTCTAACCAAACACAACCACAAGCCTAAAACACAGCAATCCGCACAAACTTCACTACACTGCAACAATAAAACAAACCACACATAGACTTGCACAACAGCACACGATGACTACCGACTGTAAAACACCCCAAGCCCAGCCAACGGACCCACGGGGCTAAGGCTGCCAACAGCACATCACTGCTATCTTGCACTTTTCCAGCTCATTCCCACTAACCCACCCTCTCCCTCCCTCTGTCAGAGCCGCCAGAGCGCCAGGGGACCACTCCGGTGGTGATAGTGCGCGGTACAAATATCCTTTAACATTAACATAACAAAACCTGTAAATGCCCATTCAGCAAGGCAGTGTGGGCATTTACAGGTGTTAATATCACTGACATGGGCCCAGCTACATTAGATTCAGACCCAGCTGGTTAGTTAAAGACAATCCTGGCAATGCCTTTTTATGAGGCCGGATAAGGCCGAGCCCCCTTCTGCACTCACTCATGGAGACAGGAGCAAGTGAGTTCAGGTGATAACTCGTGCATTAGGACAACCACATTTTGCCCCATGTGATACAAACACGTGACACTGCACAGGCCCTGTGCAGTGACATTACATAGTTCATTCACCTCATATTTCAATAACCAATCCTTGGATTGAGAGCCCTGGGGCATACAAACACTACAATGTCTCATACTTTAAAAACTCAATCCATGGGGCATTGGCATTGCACACTTTGGAAACCTTATTAGTCCCGGGGATGTGGGGCAACAACGGCATGCACCTTTTACTAAACCCATTTTAAGCAGGATCACAGCATCAGAACGACATTTTACTGTATCTACTTTAAGCATGCCGTCCATATGCTGGAACACAGCTTCAAAAGTATACCACAGTTCATGGGGAACATTGGGTCAAACACTCTTGGGCAATAGTATTCTATCTGTTCAACCCAGGAGAGGCTCCTTTATGCACACGCACAGGCAAAGCCACACCAGGGGACGCCAGGGGCCACATCTGCTGTGCAGAGGCAGTTTACTTGGGGAATTCCCCTCTTGTTGGTGAGATGGCACCTGGGTCTACGACTGGACTGGACATTCTGGAGGCTTGCCAGTACCATTGTTACCGGACGGAAAACTACAAGGTCTACTCGCGTGTGCCTTTCAGCCGCGGAACGGCACCCGCAAGCATACCTACACTGTAGCACCGGTACCGCGGTACCGGTGCTACCGGCCTCCCCATTCCCATTGAGTCCTATGGGAATGGGGAGTACATTTTTACTGGCACCCGGCGAAGGGGCATTACCGGGTCCGGCGGGGCTGGAATGCTCCAGCACATCCCCATTGCCGGGTGCTGTTAAAAAAATGACTCCGGCGGCAGCCGTGCTGGTATTTACCGGCACAGCTACTGCCTCACTTGATTCACCAGGGTGCATTGTTTGTGCCCATTTACCAAGATTCAAAAAGGGTCTCTGTTCACAACTCTTCATTGTTAACCTTCATTCGCCAGGATTCACCGTGTGTCTCATTTTCAAATGCCTTGAAAGAATGAAACACATAGACCAGTTTACAAAAAGGCGCACGTAAGAATTGAGAAACACCAAGTACTTCCACGAGAAAGCAGAACAAAGCGTAGCCGCTGTTATTCACTTGCACAGACGTACAAGGTTCTTTTCGCATTACGTTCTCAGCAAGTCAAATTACCTTTGAATGCGTCAGCTCTCATGGGGCCTTGTGATGCGTGCCCTTATTTTCTTGCCTTTTGCCGATCTGCTTGGCTGCCAGAACCGCCATTTCCTGGGGAACAATGTTTTCACATTCTGCACATGTATCGGCTTCCTGCCCACACAGAGAGGGAAGTGGAACACAAACCCAGGAAGTCACAGCAGGAGCAGCCATAGCTGATGGCCAGAATAGAAAAGGCTGTTTCTTTGGGCCCCTTGCATACCGAGGCATGAATCCTATTTCGTTTTCAATATGTTCCGCCTGTTGTTTAGTTACAAAGTGGCGGCCCTGGGCCTGTGATGTACATTTAGTTAAACTGTGCACTCTCCTACGTCTGCATTTCAGCAAAAGGCGAGGTGTAAACTCTCTAGAAATGTTAATGTAATTATGCAATATCTCTACTAAAAGGCACATGCTTCGTTGCTGCCTTAGAGAATATACATGCTTGTGTGCGTGCAGAAAAAAAGTTTTAAATAAACAGTTAATCTTAATCTAACCAAAAAATCAAGTTTACAAAGAGTGGGAATAACAATGTTAAGGTGCAAAAACTCACTGGATACTACTACAAATCCAACCATAAACCTTGTAAAATTAACTGGACTGCATACCACACTGCAAATACAACCTTAACCTTCACTTCAGCTGTCTGGTATTGATGTAACCTGCCTAATATTTGAAGTTAAAAACAAGCATCAACAAAGCCAACAATTATGGTTATTGTATAAAAATTAGACAGGCATTTGCCAGGCTCTCCCATACTATGTCCAGCTAATAACATTTGCAAACGGTTGTCATTTTATAATCGGGTAGGTTACTTCAGTGCCTGCTAGATGCCTACCGCATGCCTACACAAAAGTTGGCTTTTCCAGTGCTTGTTGGGTGTGTATTAATTACAAGGATTTAAGGTTAGTACTTATAAAAAGTAAGTCTATAAAACTATTGTATAGTGGGAGCTTTGGGAAGGATGTGAGGGCATGGTGGAATGTGGAGTGTGTGCCTCACCTGTGAGGCAGAAAGATTCCGGGAGAATCTATTGGCGATGTTAGCTGGTGGATACTGGACTGCTGGGGCTCTAAGACTAAAGTAAAGTCAATAAGTCGGATTGTCCCATGATGTCCATGTGAGGAGTCTTCATTTTACTGGCAACTAGCATCGAACAGCAGCAACCCCATGCATCCGCCTGCATGCACTGGGGCTGTGTCTTGATGGTGTGAGGTCCCATTTACAGCAAGGCGCTGCAGACTTTTCTGGGCTGTCTCTGCCTTGTGTCCTTGGTACTGTGAGTGCCTCGTTTCACCCGTAATTTTGGGAAGAAATACATCAGCAACGGCTGGGCGTCGGAAACGTTGCTGCTGCCAAGCAACGTACGACGCATTGACACGGTCGACACATCGTTACTGCATGAAAAAGAGAAGACGGACGACAGTGGAGTTCCCAGCCCCGAGTTCCCTATCAAAGGGAAGTGCATCGTGGCTGTCAGCTGTTGGAAGGCGCCGTGCGTGTGCTGAGCAGCAGCTTGCGGCTCTGTATTAAAGAGAGTCACTCTTGAAGGGAAACCCATCCAATGCCAAGAAGGTGTAAATCAGCAGCTGTGGGGAGCAGTGTGTAGCGTGCATTGAAGGAAGGCTTCTCTTGATCATGTTGTTCATGTGAGACGCACAGTAGGAACAGTGTTTCTATCTTTCACGCAGTGCTGAGGACTTTCTCTCGACTAGTTCAGATAACTCTGTGGTCTGATTAATGGCGATTCAAAGTATATCTAGACCTACGATTTTTATGGCTTTGCCCAGTCCAACAAAAATCAAGTGGTCACAGTGGAAAAAGGGATACTTGCACCACATCGGGGCCACATGTGAGAGCAGTTTCACTGCCGACACCGTTCACCGTCATCAGGAAGGTATCGCTGTTAATGCATTTTCTGGAATATGAGGACCAGCACATTTTTGAGACATAACCGGATGTACCAGATACTGTGGTTACAGATGACATGAATGAACTGGAAATTGCAATGTTAAAATTGTACACTCATTGCATTCCTAAAACAAGTACAATTTTGGCCCCCTTTAATTTTGAGGTCCACTACCAGGGGAGCTGCAAGAGTGTGGAAGAATATATTATGGCTCTTCGTCATTTGGTAGTTTGGGAAAATTCTTTAGATAAGCACATCCATGATCAATGCAACTAAAATAGAATAAGTTTATCAGTATTGCTAAAAGAGTGGAGCATCCGATGGCGTGTGTAGTGAAGCTGGCCAAATCAGAATGCAAGGAGGTTACTCCAGAAGTGCTCAAGATTACCTCTGATGAGAAACCTAAAATAAAGAAAGAAGGGGGTCATTCTTGCCAAAAAGGAGCAAGAGATACCAAGGTCGAGCATACTGCACAGAAAGGAGGATGAGTAAATGTGTGGGAGGAACATTTGTGTTTCGGATGTGGAAGCAAAAACCATTTGGCAGGTGTGCCGATATGTCTGGGAAGAAAAGTAATTTGCTCCAAGTGCAAGAGATGGGACACTTTGCAAACTGTTGTAAGAACTTTCAAGGGAATTTTGGTTCCTCTAGGAAAAGCATGCTATTTATAAATGTGGAAGGTTATGAGTCCTTCAATGAGGATGCTGAAGAAAATGTTGACATGATCACAGTAAATATGGCAGGTGATCAGGGGTGTGATTAAGACTGCAAAGTCCTGAAGCTGAAATTTGGGTCAATGTGAGAAGGGTGAATATGATGGTAGATTTGAGTGCAAAGGTATCTCTGATGTCAAGCAATGTATTTGAGAAGGCGGTAGTAGGCAGTGTGAACACCTTATTACCACTGGGGGTATAATATGGATAAAATACAACTTTTTGGTTAGTTTATGGTGGATTTGGAATTCATGGGAAGGAGGGCAGTGGGGAATGTGTATGTGACCAAGAAGGGAGCAATGTTGCTAGGATGGTGTGAGTAAAATAACTTGTTTATAAGATTAGATTCAAGCACTAGAGATCAGGTTTCTCCATGTGGGGGATGAACAGTGTCGTAAGAGATGTGGAGAGGTATAGGTCCGTATTTATGCATGGTGTGGTAAGAGTTAAAGGGGTGAGGCATCAAATGGTCTTGAAGGAGGGTAGTGTTCCTGTAGTGGCTAAATTACGACCTATTCCGTGGATTTTGCACGAGGGAGTGAAGGAAGAATTGAACAAATTGTGTAGCATGGGAATAATAGAAAGGATGAAGAGTGTAGAGTGAAAGTCGCCTTTAGTTGTCAAAAGAACGAGTCATGAGTAGCATATTTGTGTAGGTCTCAGGCAACTTAACAAGTGTGTTGTGGTTAAGAGGCACCCCCTGCCAAATATGTCAGAGATGTTGTCTATGGTAGGAAAAGGGAACATTTTTACAAAACTAGATCTAGCTACAGCCTAACATCAGGTAGATTTGGAACTGTAGTGACAAAAACAAACTGCTTTTGTGTCAAATGAAGGTATATTTCAGCTTCGTAGAATGCCCTTTGGTTTGCTTTCTGCGTCTTCCATATTTCAAAAGGTTATGTATACATTGTTTGAGGGGACAGAAGGGGTTTCATGTTTCCAGGAAGAGATTGTAATGTGTGGAACGGCTTTGGATGAGCATGAGAAGGATATTAGGAAGGATTTTATACTTATTGGAGGATAGTGGTATGACGCTGAGGAAGGAAAGAAATTGTATTCCGAAAAGAATCAGTGGAATATTTATTGCACGAGAATAGCATGGTTGGGTTGAGGCCTAAGAAGGAAGTGCTTGATAGCATTAGTAAGATTAAAACCCCACAAAAAAGGGGACTCCTGAGATGAGCTAGATGCAAATTCCAAGTCCCTTCACATTCCATTAATAAATGTCTAAGTGACTGTTTTGCTGGTATAGAACAGACTTTGCAGAGCAGTTTCGCTCTATCTCCCTGCTTCCGTCTTTCAAGTACTTCTCCACAGTGTACAAGGTTTAGCCTCATCCTTAAGAAGTTATTACGTAATATGCTATCCGGAAACTTCATAAGGTAGCTTGAAAGGCAACCTAGCTTTTTCTCGCCCCTTAAAAAGGGTTTAACAGGAGAACCCATTCTCACTTTCTCAATTGTTTTTATCCAATCCATAATTTCTAGTTTCTTCTTGATTTTCCAAGGGATTAGAGATAAGTGTATCTATATGAAGGTCTGCAATGGAAAGGCACTCTCCTACCTTGCTTTCGAATGACAATAAGATTGCAAATTTAGAATTTGACATATGATGCTTGATATCACTATAAA
Source organism: Ambystoma mexicanum (assembly GCF_040938575.1). NCBI lineage: Eukaryota > Metazoa > Chordata > Amphibia > Caudata > Ambystomatidae > Ambystoma > Ambystoma mexicanum. The sequence continues at coordinate 244,780,317 of NC_090924.1, read as the reverse complement.
CAGTGACTTCTTTACCAACCATAATCTCCCGATATAGGGAGATTAGCTTCTAATTCGCCATGCATCCCAGAGATTTTAAACCAAGTTCAAATCTAGGACTCCAGTTGGGCGTGCAGTTAGGAAGACCTTGGGCTCTTTTCCAAAGCCGACCTTCGAATGTGGCCCAGTTAATAGACCAGAGCCGTGAAGAAGATTATTGGTGGCCTGGTTTTGATAGAGCAATTGAGAAGAGGCTGGAAAATGTTGTGGAGTATGAGAAGGCAGATAAGGGTGTGAAGGCAATGGCCCAATCTTTACTCAAGGCAGAGGTGCCAAAAGGTGTATGGGACGAGTTAGCAATGAACATATTGGGTCCAGTGGATATTGTATGTGCTCATGGAAAATGTATTGAGGTGGTGTTGGGTCTTCTGTCAAGGTGGGTCGAATTTAAGATTGTCAGTGACGCTAATGCAATTGTGGTGATTGATTTTTTTGGAAGAGATTCTTGAGAGGGAAGGATATCAGGGGGCACCCTTACTGATAATGGAAGTCAATTTGTGGGAAGATTTATGAGAGAGTACTTAAAAAGAAGATGTGGGATTGTACACAAGAGGATGGCCCTTCATCATCCAGAAAGTAACAGGGCTGTTGAAAGGGTAAATATGTGCATTATGGATGCGTTAAGATTGGCCGGTGTGTGTGTAGCATAAGTAGGAAGGAGGTGGTGAAGGAACAAATATGTGCTCTCAGGATGACTCCCCTTGCAGTGGCTGGAATAAGTCCATTTGAGATGATATGGGGAGAAAGGGAAATACAAGGTTTTGTCCCCTGTGGCTAGAAAGGGCAAGAGCCTCTGGGATTGATGTTAAAGATGTGAGGAGAAGAGTGAACCAAAGGAGTTATTGAGGCATGTCAATGAAAGGAAAGGGTTCAAAGTTACAGATGTATGTGTGGGAGATTGGTTAAGGATGGAAAAGGGGTTTACGATGAGGAAAGGTGATCCTTTGTACAGTGAGCCAGTACAAGTTGATATAGTAATGAAAGGTGCTGTGAGGATCACAGGTGGTCAAGTGTGGAACTTAGGAAGGGTGGCACAGGTGAAGGGATGCAAATACATGAGTGGTGAGGAGTGAGGAAGGAAGGAGGTGTGTTGTATCTTTTGCAGGTGGTAACTATCAGAAGGATATGAGGGCATGGTGAAATGTGGAGTATGCTTGCCTCACCTGTGATGTAGAAAGGTTCCAGGAGAATCCGTTGGGGATGTTAGCTGAATACTGGACTGCTGGGGGCTGCCCCTGACTAAATTAAAGTCAATAAACAGGATAGTCCCATAATGACCATGAGAGGCGTCTGCATTCACAAAATGTTGAAAAAGCCAATGGTAAGGTTGCTAGGAACAGTCAAAACAAATTCCATCTCATTTCAAAATAAATCTTTGCTTACACTACACAACTACTTAGTACTGGTGTAAACTACCTAATGTTTAAAGTGAGTGTTCTGAAGTAGTTCAGTAGTGTAAGTTAAGGTTTACTTTGTAATGAAAGTAGCCTTTTATATTACACTAGTTGCCACCCTAGTGTCTTCAAGTTCAAAGGTTGACTGCAGTTTGACTATGTGCCTACAAAGGTATGTAGACTGTAGTCCGAGAAGGAAAGGAGGGGAAAGGGGAAAAAGAAGAGCAAAGTGAGAACAATTAAAGTCAAAATTAACAGAATTTGTTGAAGAGGCATAGGATAGGCAGCAAGGTGGGGAGTGGCGCTTGTTTAAAGATGGCTGTGTGTAGAATGCACAGACTATAGCCGAGTGAAGTGAGGAGGGGTAAGCCAATAGTGTGGTGCAAAATGCTATAGGACACTATAGCTGGGTGGCAGAATATTGGTACTCAAATAGTAAGGGCTGTTAGACAGTGTGTGCTTGTGTGATGGACTTCAGATGTTTTCAAGCACTCTCTTTAGGTATCGAGGCCTGTTTGGGTACAGGAACAGATCTTGCACCAAATCCAACCTCAATAGATGAAATCCTGGGACTGCTAAGCCTTAGAATGTTACCAAGGACAGCGTGAGGAAGTGAGAGAATAGAAAGGTCAGTGCGGTAGGGTGAGAGGAAGAGGGAAGTAAAAGTGGATGAAGTAGAGGGGCCTCAGAATGAGTGTTCTTAATCTTCTTGGACACAGTCAGAAAGGCTGATCCATGGCATTTGGTCTGCGTATTGAAGTGAATACTCTGTGTGGCATTTCCCATGTATGCTGTAAATGGCTGAGAAGCTGGACAGTTGTCAGGCCCAAAGTGGAGAAAATGTTATTTAAACTTCAAATGCATTTGCTCCAAAACAGACTCACAGACCAGGCAGAAGAACTTTGTTTACATTTGTGTTTGTATTAACCTTAAAGTTGACATCACCAATGTTTCTTTTCACTTCGTTTCGTATAACTTTATTTCGATCCGGCAGATCATAAAAGTTGCATGCAAAATTCATTACGTAAAACAATCAATCGTGTGACACATAATAATGATAAAATAAAACCAAGAGCTGAAAAATATTAGATGAGTGTTGAAATATTAAAAACATAAGCTATTCGGTTTCCAAGGCTAAACAGCTTTTGTCACAGAGCTAACATTCTTTGACCTATTCCTCCATGCCCGGAAGACATAATTCCCCATACAATGGGTCGCTAATTTGTTCCCCCCTGCCATGCACAGGGGAAGGGCCTCACTTAATCTTCTTACAGAAGTTTGCGTAAATAAAGGTAACATATATTTCTTTGTAATATAGAAATATTCTGGGCAAAAGATGATACAGGACACTGTGCTTTCAACAATATTAGGACAAAAGGGGAAAATCGCTGCGTTACTCGGACTCCATTTATACTTCACACTGGCTAGGGGCAGAATGCCAATGCGCAGCTTTGTATAGCGTATTCTCATACGTTTTGGCCGCATTTTATCTAAATAACATTCAAAGACAGGAGTAGACTTCCATGACGCGCACAAGGCTAAGGAAGTTGAATTTGCTAATTTAAAACGTGTTTCACTCAACCATCTTCTCTCATAGGCGCTCATTAATGCCCCAACGTTGGTCCTCCTCATCTCAAGTGGTTCCAAGTGGACGTTCAGATCGCCCATTACAACCATTTTTAACGTACCCTTTTGGTTTTCCCTCCAACAAGCAACTGTTTCTTCTAGCAACCAAAACTGGGAATTACCAGCAACATTATCCTTGCGGCTGCACAGATTAATGAGCAAGAGGTTGGTTCCATCAGGGCATTGTAGAGGAATTTCCAAAATGTGTGTGTTTTTTTTTTTAACTATTTCCCTATTTTTTCAGTATTTGTGTATGCAACATTTGTATGCATTGATAAGTCTAAATACATCTGGTAAATGGGCATGTGTGTGTTTGTCAATGGGGGCAGGATGATTTTTTTGATAAGTGGAAGCGACCAAGCATAACAAGGGTGCATGAACCAAGCAAGTGGGTCTTGAAGGGGGTTCTCCTCTGCTAACTTTTTTAAAATATTGGGTTAAAATCGTGCATTTTTAGCTCACTTTCTGTGAAGAATTGGGTAAAAAGCAACAGTTAGCAATGGGTTTTGTAGGGACACAGGTGAAAAAATCCAACAGATGCAAAACATCAGCATTTCACAGTAGCATTATCCAGCTCATTTTTAATATGTTTTTGCCCACAATATATGCAGGTATAAAAACATGTTCATTTTGTCCATGGAGGCTGCAGCAATATATGCCAGTATTACCATACAAAACACCACTTCTGTTGGCTTTACCAGTACCAAATGCCATGCCACAGTAAAAAAATATGTCCAAACTGGACCCACCAATGTGGGCGAGTATCTTCTAGGAACACTCATCATGCTGCCTTTACCCTTGATGCCTAGATAAAATGCCATGCCACAGTGAAGATGTGTCTAGACTGGACCCACCTATGTGACTCACCCTGATGCCTTCAACAAGATGCCCAGCAAAAAATGCCTTCCCACAGTAAAGAAATATACCCACACTGGACCCACCAATGTCCACCAGTGGTCTATAGGACCACTCATTAGGGCGACTTCACCCTTGTTGCCTAGCAAAACAATGCCATGCCATAGTAAAGCAACATGTCCAGAATGGTCCCACCAATGTGCGCCAGTACCAATAGGAACTCTTGTTATATTGCCCCCTGCTGTTGCCAGTAAGAAAGAATGCCATGCCACTGTGAATGTTTTGCCCAATCTGGTCACACCAATTTGGCGTGCCCGGTTTGGACCCATAGTCACCTCACCAATCATTTTTTTAAAACCCTACTGGCTGCCCTCCCACTTTTCTCCTCTTCCTCATCCCAATAGGAGGCTGCTGCTTAGCTGGCACACATTTACCCACATTCCTCATTGATCATTCAGAAAGTATTAATTCTTCATTCACTCTCACGTTTACATGCACGCATCAGCATTCATAAGGCATCATTCATTCTTCATTCACTTTTCTATTCACACACATCAGCATCAAAACAGCAAAATGTAATTCTTTATTCACTCTCTATTTTCACACACACATCAGCATCCATATGACATTCATTATTTATTCGCTCTCATATACGCACATGTATCGTCATTCATACCGCATCATTTATTCTTTCATCACTCTTACATTACCTCTACGTCTCTCTTCTTCGTACCAGTACTTACTTATGAGATATACTTACCTCAGAGCTAAGTACTGGAATGAGGAAGAGTAGGACTAGGGGTAATGTAGAATACTGGTAAGTAATCCCAGCATTACCTCCATGTCCCCCTTCCTCGTCCCAGTACTTATTTGTTAGGTAAGTACTGGGACAGCATTGTCCGAATGAAAACGTTCACATTCTTAAGTAATTATTATTTCAATGGACGTGGTACAGAACAGCACGTTTCACTTTCCATTGTTCAGATAAAGTTGAGTTATAGCAGGATTACCAACTCTACCTTAGATTGGCACGAAGCAGCTGTACCAAGGTTCTGAGTAACCACTAAGTACATCCAGAGGGGCTTGTCTTGGGTCCCCTGCTCTGGAAACAAACACAGCTTCTCTCTGTTCCATAGATCATGTTCTTAGGAAAGCTCGAACAAGTTTCCTCTTTGAACATTTCACCAGTATAGTGAATATTATGTTGTGCTTCAAAGTAAATGTCCATCTTCTACAAAAGCAATATTGCAGACAGTAGGAAAACCCTTGGTGATTTTGGATAATCTCTCAATATATAGCAGAAAATATGTTTGTTTGTTCCTTATACAATTCCACACCGTTCTACCAATCTTCACCAAATTTGGCATAGTTACCTGTTAGGATCATCTGGACATTACTGGCTACATGGCATTTGGACACCCCACCCCCTTCCCGGATTTGAGCCCCTTCACACAGGAGACGGTTGGCTGAATCGACAAAACATCAATGTGGTCGTAGAAGGTTTAAGCGCCTCGACACGAGGAACAAAGCTCAAAGGAGGCACCTTAAAAACCATGTTTCAAGGCCATAGGATGGACCATTTCTGAGATATTTGCACCGCAAGACACAGCAACGCACTGTACCACACCGGATAATATTAAATTTGGCGTAATTTCTATACTTTTCTTTTTCCAGATGCCTCCCAAAAAGCAAAAAAAATCGATTGGACAAATTAATACAAAATCAAAGAAAGTGAGATTATTAAGGGTCATTGTTAAGGGTCTGTCTACAGAACCCGTGCTTAGTACGGGTACTTTTTTGCTAGATAAATGCAGGCTTTTAACAAAATGTTGGAAAACAATGGAAACCTCCCACTGCAATTAATAAAAACAAACATTGAAAGCAGGAAAACCAAATTACAAAATTAGAATGTGGGCAAATCCATTGCCAACAATGGGTCTGGAGCAGGTGGGAACAGCTGCTGCAACACCCGCCAGTGGCTTCTATGAAACATTCCAAAGGTTTCTATTGCTGCGTTGTGCGGAGTCGCAAGTAGCTGTGCTAATATCAGTGAAGGCGTGCATGGATATGGTTGTCCTCTCTCTTTGTCTACGTCACATCTGTTGAAACCAGGGGGTTTTCTGTGGACACATTTTAAACAACATCCAATGCTAAGCTCTTTGCCCACTTCATGATGGAATGGGAAATGGGCACAATTAAGGAGGCCCTTGGGAAAGCTAAAATTGCGTCACAGGATCTCCATATGGAGCTATGAGGGAGTTTCCTGGTAGCTTAATTGGTGTTTCCATCTGCTGCAGCTTTCGACTATCATTATTACCCCGTAAATAGTTGTTTTTTTTCATGCACTTAATAGTTTTCCAGCCTGAGACAGCGGGCTGTAACATGTTTCAGAGGCCCTGTACCCTCATTAAGCACGTGGGCTTCTCCTCAGGCACTTGTGTCAGTTGCAGGCCGATAACATCCCTTGCAGCCCTTCGTGGGCTCAAATACATCATTGGAATTCATTGAATATACAGTTGTTTTGTGTTGTCACTGTGGGTAACCTAAGAAAACTGACAGGGTTTTATCCCTAATTATCATTATATCCAATCTCCACAAATTTGCTGCAATGGCCCCTGGTATGCCCTGCACAAGATGACCAGAATAAGAATGAACAACAGCTCTTAGCCTTTTTCTGCCATCCTCTACCTGCAATCAGTTTTCCAGAGTTGAGCTGCGCACTGATGGTAAAACTTTGCATAAATTGAAATTAACAATTATTTATTGAATCGTATATTTCCTGTGTAATAAAGCAAAGAGAACATTTTCTTTTACGTCAGCATCAATACCAATAAATTCATAAAAATCATAAAGTCCGTTTTTGGCCGCTTGTTACGTTTTGGGGGTGTATTTTAAGAGCACAAACGATAGAACTAGCCAAATAAAAGACAGTTGACCTAAGATGTGCACATAAATAGAACTACTGCTACTGATAATATATTATATAGCGCATTTCACCCCAGTGTTTGCCGTCTTGTAATGTTCTAAGTGGTAGCTATTACCACTATTACCATAACACATTTTAATAATACTCAAAAATGGTAAACTTGAAGGGGACCAGTTATAAGATAATTAGAGGAATGGACCTTACATGGATCCTTTTGGAGTTCATTAGACAAGGACCCTATTCTTTGAAAAAGTCCAACCAACCAAGAGAGAAGAACGTGTTCTAGCTTGTTAGTAGGAATTCCCATTTTCTTGGCTCATGATCCTTTTTGCAAAGGTTGTGTCAGGGATCATTGTCATCAAACGAGACCTGGATGGGAAAAACTGATTAATGCATAGACAATTATAAATTGTCAATGCGAACTACCGCCCCAAAAGGCCTGCAACAGAGCTCTGCTGGCAAAATATCACAACACTGTTTTCAATGCCCAGGGAGTGTCCTGCCACAATATAATATTAATGCAAAGCCAGAGAGGCCAATTACTCACAGCCATCAAACTCACTTGGCCCAAAAAAGCTTCCATTCCCCAGGCAAATCACTGCCGTAGACATGCCACTGTCTTATAGTAGCATCAGACATGCGCTATACAAGACCACTGACATTACATTACAGGAAAAGCAGCAGGCATGCGCTATACAAGACCACTGACATTACATTACAGGAAAAGCAGCAGACATGCGCTATACAAGACTACTGACATTACATTACAGGAAAAGCAGCAGACATGAGGGCGGGATCTCTGTGAGTGACGTGCAGGTTCCTTTCCTGAATGCCTTTCCCCTTCTTTGCATCTTTACTTATTTAGGGAGTGACTCATAACTACCATTTTCTTCCCATCTCACTAAAGACAGGCTTCTCTATTCTAAGGTTACTTGAATCCCACCGAATCGGAAGCAGCAGGCAAAGTCCAAGCTGCTACACCGAGAGCTCCAAAACCTGAAAACGTTTAGCAGCGGCGAAGCAAACACTGTTTTTATTTAGAGAAAACCAGAAAACCATCCATCCATTGCTCAGTAGATTTTGCACTCAGTCCTAAAGTACTGACCAGAGATGGGGCTATTATTGCAATCCTGCAGGCATGCTTAAACAAGCCACCTTCACCGACATCTAGATGAAGGATGTGAACTGTCACACTTGGGCCAGCCAGGGTGTATACCGATTGGAGGGCCAGGACCGCTCTTCTAGGGAGTTTGGGCCAACATCCTGATGACAGCGGTAAACAGGAAAGCTGTTACCCTTGTAGGGTGCTATTCTTGTGCAGTGCCGCCTTTGATGCAATGATGCAGTATTCTAACTTTACAGTTCACCCTGAAGGCTCTGCAAAAGGCTCTGCAAAATGTTTGTGCTGGTGCAATTCTTACATGGCGGCCAGTTCTGTGGCGTGTCACTAGTTTCTACTATTTGGCCTGCAGTATGCCGTGTTCCCGCGGCCTCCTTCTCTTCCGGATTACCATCATAGGCTACGAGGGCCGCAACACATCCCTGCCTGACACACTGGTGCACTGTCTCAAACAAATTGAAAGGTGGATGCAGAGAAACTGGCTTCAGCTCAACACTGAAAATCTGGGTCAGGCTGTGGGATTGTTGCAGACATTAACATTCTCAGCCCATTGAAGCTGCTTTCTGTGCGCACACTACTAGAATAAAGGAAAATGTCACCTGTCTAAGGGTTTGGATAGACACATGTTCCTCACGAGAAAAACAAGTATGGGCTGCAGTAAAAACATTTAGCAAAATATTAATCTTTGTAAGTATTGGAAAAACGAATATGTCTGGATTTGTGATTGCTTGTTTTTAAAAATCCACACAGTGTAACTGCCCAAACTTGACTTCCTGGGATCCGCTCAGTCAAATAGTGTTTGTGAACAGATTATCCTGTACGGTACACCACTAGTCGGAATTTGATTTGAATACAACATACATCTTACGTGTACAGAGTTCCTCAGCCACATTTGATATTCTCAAATGACACAGAGGTAGGAGCATAGGAGCCAGATGAAGTCATAGAAGTAAGAAAACATGTCCATGCTGGCTGTGTCAATTTACGCTACCCTCTCCATTCAAGACTTGTTACTTTAGCTTTGCTTTTATTGCAAATAATACCATGCAACTGTAATAAAATATGCCAATGCTGGCTGTGGCAATATAGGCCAGTATCCCATGTCCAAATGCTCAAGTAAATTTTGCACATAACTCCAATAATAATGCCATACTACTGCGAGAAAACATGCCCATGCTGACTGCGCCAATAAAGGAGAGTACCCCATGTAAAAATACTCATATTGGCTTTGCCCATAATGCAGGAAATAATGGCAGATCACTATAAGAAAACGGGTCCATGCTGCCTGTGGCAATATAGGCCACTATTCCCCCCCCATCCACATTAGAACAATCACTTTGGCTTTGCCCATAATGTCATATCACTGTTAGCAAATATGTCCATGCTGGCGGCACCAAGATATTAATTGTCTCCAATTAAGAACACTTGTGAGGACTTCTCCCATAATGCCATGACACTGCCAAAAACATGCCCATGATGCTGATGTGCACCACTCATCTTCTCCTGCCATGACCCACACTGGCTCCTCAGTTGACAGACTATTTCTGTCCCTTAGCCTGTGAATCCTCTTCCCCCACAGACTGAAACTACTCACTCAAATCATAATCAATCACAAGCGCAAATTCACATACCCAGACACACTAAAATCACACAATTGCACAGCACTCACATGTATGCACACAGTTTCTCTTTTATAAACGTATCTAATTATGTAATTCATCTCACAATGTGTCCCTCAGTTGCACACGTTTTCCGGGACCGAGCATAGCTACAATACACAGTTACATGGATATTATTGTGACTAGGCATGATCTGTTGTGACAGCCATACGTATGTGAGTGATGTGTGCAAGTGTGGATTGAGAATGAGAAACCTTGTAATCAGAGTCTGAGAGGCCCCACAAGATGATAGGAATGGTCCTGATGAACACTTAAGCAATATCTTGAGAACTGCAGGTAAAATTGCTGCCCCCAAAGAGCTGGTGCTTTGGCTATTTATTATCGAACATGGGCCTCATTTAGAATTTGGCAGAAATACCGCCAAACTCAGTTACCCTTAGTCCCACTTGCCCTGTAGGTAAATCCATTACATGATGAGTGTGTTGACAGCATATTTACTCTCCATTTTTGGAGCCTATAGCACTCCAGAGGGCTTTTGGAAGAATTATCGTAAGCGGTAATTCTGCCACAGTAATTGGTCAATTTTCTGGAGGTAAAGTGAAGGAAATACCATCTGTGTAGAGGGGGCGTGGTCAGCGTCCATGTAAGCGGACGTGCCTTGGGTGAGCTCCATCGGATCCGAAAATTGATCAGCTGAAGTGTTGCTGTACTGGGCAAACAAACTTGAAAATTTTCAGAAAAAAGGGACATCGGAACATCACGCCCAGCAGTGGAAGTGCCTGTGAGACTCTGATCAGCACTGCAACAGAGGGACACAGCGAATACCTCTGTCGGCAGACTGCGACACACAAGATGGCGGGCAGAGCTGGTTGAGCTGCAGAACTTGGGAGGAACAAATAAAGAACACAGCATGGTGTCAGCCCCTGCGTGACTCAAGATAGGCAGAGCGGGGACGCACTACCCACACCCGCTGCATCCGCAGAGGTGGAACGCTGAGGTGTTGGTAACGCGGCACGGAGGCCCCGGTGAGTGGTGAGGAGCCGCGTGCAACCCTGTTGAGATGCCTGAGCCAGGAAACAGCAAGCCTAGAGGCAGATTGTTGTTAAGAGGAGATAGGGGAGGACGGCAAGATCTAGGAACACCGGTAAGGTGCAGGGCTGCAGAGGACTGAGGACAATAGCAGAGGTACCACAGAGGGAGGCAGTGGCACGAGAGCCCCTCCCCGGACAGCGGATACTGTGAGCTGCAACGCTGCTCTGTTTGGCGGTAGCTGTAAGGAGGGACAGCTGACATTCCTGCCGGCCGGTCTGAAGGCCTGTGTAGAGTTGGCAGGACTGGTGGAGGGAGTGGTGAGCTCAGACTGGGTGTTACATCCCCATGGCCCCTGAGCTGAAGAGTGTAGTCACTCGACCTATTGAGGTGCAGAGGGACACGGCCCCAGGTACAGGATGCGTACCACCACACTTAGGATAAGGCAAGGAGACAGGGCACGTAGGAGGCAAGGGTCACCCACACAAATGCGCACAACCTCTGCTCAGCATCACCAAGCCCTGAAGTAGGCGTGGGGGCCCCAGAAGCACAGAGGTACTGAAGTGCCTGAGACCAGCCTGGGTGACCTGAGTGATGGGGCATACTCACTTGGTGTACACGGATAATAAGATCAAGCTTACCTCAAACCCACACTCTGCAGGGCTCTAGGCAGGTGAGCGTGGAGCAAGCCAACCTCTGGCCCTAAAGGGGAAAACGTATTACGCAGCCCAGGTGCATCAGGAAGGATCCTCTACGATAGCCGGGCTGGGGACCACTCAAGGAGGCCAGCACAGGCTTCGACACCCCGTGGAGGAAATTGTTAAAAATAACTGGCGAAGTAGGCCCAGACCAGGTGCCACAGACAGGGGGGCCACCACTGACAAAAGCTCCATATTATCTAGTGCTAACTGAAAGAACATGGAAGTGGAGAACCAACAAATCCCCAATACAGCAGTACAGTAAGACACTGGAAACAGCCATGTAGACAGGGAGGCACTGCTCTAACAGTCAAGCCTTTCACGCTTGCTGCAAAGAAAGGTGCTGGAGACAAGAGTGGTGGGAGCAGCGACAGTCAACTTGACCCAAAGGAATGGCGGCCAAACATAACGAACCAACAAATCCCCAATACAGCAGTACAGTAAGACACTGGAAACAGCCATGTAGACAGGGAGGCACTGCTCTAACAGTCAAGCCTTTCACGCTTGCTGCAAAGAAAGGTGCTGGAGACAAGAGTGGTGGGAGCAGCGACAGTCAACTTGACCCAAAGGAATGGCGGCCAAACATAACAAAGGTAAAGGCAAGCAAACCACTATGGAGACATATGCCACGAGCCATGATGGATCGGTGAAGGCCAAGGAGGGCATTGGAGCTACAAGCGAGGCGGCAGACCAATCAGACACAACTAGCCAAGGAAACCAGCAGCTATTGAGTGCCATAGCAACCCTGAAAACGACATTGGAAGCTAGAATTGAAGAAGTGAGTGTGGATGTGGGATTATTAAGGCAAGAAGAAGTGAGTGTGGATGTGGGATTATTAAGGCAAGATGTGCGTCCTAGCCAAACGTACCAGTAAGTTGGAAATATAGGTCAAGGAAAACATAGCGGAAAAAGTGCAAATGGCAGTGGATGCGAACATGCTACAGCAGAAAGTCAAACTACTAGAAGATAGGGCAGAAGGCGCAGAGGGAAGAGCGAGGCGCAACAACATTAGGATTGTCGGCTTTACTGAGGGGACAGAAGGATCGGACCCAACCAACTATATTGAGAACCTACTGCTCCAGGAAGTGGGAGCAGAGAATCATCTGACCCATGGCTTCACCATTGAGATGGCGCACCGCTACCTGATGAGGAAACCGCCGCAGGTGCCCCTCCATGATCGGTCATATCAAAGGTACTCAATTATAAGGACAGGGAGAAAATACTGGCATTCTCCCGGAATGGTGGCAATGTGCAACAGGCCTCATCCAAGGTTGCGTTCTTCCCGGATTACATGTTTCAAACACAGAAGAGGCAAGCACAATTCATTACGGGCGAAGGAGAGGCTGCGTAAGGCTGGGTATAAATATATGCTGATTTATCCAGCTAGACTCAAGGTATTGCACAATGGGAAGGCCTTGTTCTTTGAATCACTGATGGAAGCTCTCGGCTGGATGGACAGTGTGCAGATTGCGGTGCCAGACCATGAATGACGTGACGAGAAATACGCCTTTCCACGGATGTGACGACGCAGCAGAAACACAACATTTTGGTTGCCACAGGAACACCTTGGCTCACTCTTGGAAGTCTTGTTGTGGGACTCACCTGGGGTGGGACAGCTGCTACCCCACAGCAGTATTTGAGGGTGCATGATCGTACCCAACCATTGGGCACCAGAAGCTCTGCCGGCTGGCGAGAGTTCGAGGAGTGGAAGCGGGTTAAGTCTAACATGCGAAGCATGACTGGATGGTTTGAGTTATGGGGAGTTATCTTATAGAGTAGTTGGGGGCATTAAATGGAAGGAGAGGAGGCCTGGCGAAAACAGTTGTGCAATGGTTATATTGCTATTGATTACATCGGTCTGGTACAGGGCGATTATTTAACTTGAGTTGTCACAGACATAATGGTTGGGGGCCTAAAAGTTATAACCTGGAACATGAGGGGCCTCAATAACTATGTCAAAAGGCAGAGAGTAATCACATACTCGAGAAGACACAAGATTGTTATAGGTATGCTACAAGAGACACATTTAAATGAGCAGAAATTGTCAAAGCTGGCCGGTAAATGGGTAGGTGTGGTGATGGGCTCTAATTACTACACATATGCTAGGGATGTCCTGACATGGATAACGCCCTCTATTCCTTTTAAGGTAATGCACCCTAAAACAGATAACGAAGGCAGAATGGTGATTATCCAAGGGCTGCTGGAAAAAAAAAAAAGGACAGTGAACATAGTGAACACTTATGCGTCTAATCATAATGCCACGATCTTCTTCAAATACCTCTACACAAGATTGGCCCCGTATAGAGATGGTATCGTGATATGGAGAGGCAATTTGAATTGCACCCTGAACCCCACAATCGGTAGATTGGACAACAAATTCAAAAGGCCTGCCCCCCCCCACAGCCAAAATCCTGAACACACTCCTGTCACAATTTTCAACGGATGGATGTGTGGAGGTCCTTGCATGTAGACGGAAGAGACTATTCTCATTACTCGACCCCACACTACACCAAGTTGGATTATTTGTTTGTCTCCACTGAATATGCAGAGACTCCATATTCACCCCGAAGCCTCTAACACCACGCACCACTCTGGCTCGAATGCGTGATAGTGCCCCCAAGACCTCTGATACCCAACTGGAGACCCAGGAGTGAAGCACTGCTAGACACTGCATTTCGAGAACACATCAGGCAGCGCACGACTGAGTTTATTGAGACCAACAAGGGGAGTGTTGCTCAAATAGGTACAGTCTGGGAAGCATATAAGGTGATAATAAGGGGGGAGATGATAGCCATGGCGGGGGGAGTGAGGAAATCCATTATTTCTGACCTCGAAAGGACAGAAAACGATAGGAGCAATAGCAGAGGGGTTGAGCACCTGGAGGAGGAGATAGGACTCAGGCACACTGGGATAGGTTGGGCAAGTTCAGCTATGGTAAGTATGTAGAGAGAGCCCACACGCTAGCGGATAAACCAGGCAGAATGCTCACCTGGTTATATAAGAGCACTGATGATGATAAAAGGGTCCCGATATACTCCATACAAACAGGCCGGCAAGGAGGAACACACACAAGCTGGAGTGAATACTACATTCCAAGACTACTATACGAGATTGTATACAGACACATACTTGGGGAACAATGAGGCAATTCTAGACACATTAGACTTAATACACCTTCCAAACATAGATGAGGCACAGAAAGAGGGCCTTGAGGAACCCATCAGGGCTGAGGAGGTTCTAGCCACTATACGATTGCTACCTACGGGCAAATCACTGGCTACGGATGGTTTACCGGGTGAATATTATAAAGAATATGCAAACATCCTGGCACCACACCTAGCCAAGGTATATAATGAAGCCTTTGAGGCTGGTATCCTCCCTGATAGCATGAGAGAGGCCCCAATAATTCCATTGCTTAAGCTGCCACAGATTGCAGATTTTATAGGACCCTGTCACTACTAAACCAGGACAGTAAGATCCTCACAGCATTGTTAGCTGGCAGATTGAGAAAGGTGATACATGAGCTAATACACCCAGACCAGACAGGTTATGCCCCCGCCAGGGGAATTTAAGATAGCTACACCATGTAATATACAGTACCAGGGACAGACAAGAAGACTACGCTGTAGCGTCACTAGATGCGACCAAGGCCTTTGATTCTGTCCACTGGGACTCTTTATATGCCACAATGGCGAAAATGGGGTTTGGCCCTAATTATATAAAGTGGGTGAGATTGACATACACTGAACCGATGGCTAGGGTCAGGACAGGAACGACCTACTCTAAGAGGTGGGTGCTACAGCGGGGCACCAGGCAAGGATGCCCATTATCCCTGATGTTTTACATCATTGCAGTTGAACCAGTTGCGGCATACATGAGGCGGGAATATAAAAATATCAGAATAGAAATAAACAGGACTGTACACATAGTGTCCATGTACACAGACGATATGTTGATATAAGGATTAGAAAACCGTGGATTGGATAAGGTTAAGCTGTGCGCTCTTGACCACTTCTTGAATCTGTGAGCAATAAAGAAAGATTCAGTATAACTGGCAGCAAAATCACCACACCCCCAGCTCATCCACTAAGAGCTGGTATAATTGAACAAGCAGGATTATGGGTTGTGGGTGGGGCCATGCTCTCTTGTTAACACAATGCGTAATGAAAACAGTCCAAAAAGTTATTATGTGTGTATATGTCTTGATTGAAAGATCTCTTCAAATCACACTGTATTAAATGAGAGTAGATTTTATTCATAGTTTGGACAGCCGACACGTGTTTCGACCCGCGGGTCGTTCTCAAGGCTGTATAAGTCCCACATTACAAATGTTTTTCACATTATGGTAAAACACAAATGAAAAATAAAGAAGAAGAAGAAGAAGACACGTAGTTGTCAAATTCCAAAAAGAAATGAAATGAAAACACAATAAAATAATAAATTTCACATTGGTGATCAATAATAACAAGTAAAGCAAATACCACATACCAGTTGTAGGAGATGCACGTTCAAAAATCGAAGGTCAAAGCCATAGAAGGTTTCAAGAAAGAAATATATATATGTGAAAATGTTTTATACATGAAATATAAACATAATGAATCAGACACAAAGATCACAGATTCCCAAATGGACCGACTCAGAGTAAACGGCTTTGATTACAAGTGTGTAATACACAAGGACTGATTATACCATGATAGGAATTAATTTTATCCATTCATGTTAATATAAGTTGTAAGAAGTGCCCTGTGCAGAGAGAAGAGGGAAAGCAACAAAGTGAATCATGTGGAAAATGCCACCCGAGGTGCTAGGCCCAATGGACCAAATAGAATGGGTCAAGTATCAGCATGCATGTCCATATGTGAGTAATAGAAGATCCGTGCTGAGTGATGAACCACTACTTAGGTTACCAATTCACTGGAAGTAACAGAAGGCTCTCTTACCGCAAATGTCATTCCAGTTCAAGTACTAGGAATGAATAATGAAAAAACATCACATCATGTGCTATCTAGGAGAGAAAATAAGTACCAAAGACGAAATAAAAAATCCAGAGTTAATATAAGTGCCGCAGCATACCTGCAAATATGTTGCCGCCCTTTCAATCGGTCGAAAACAATGCACCCATTTCAAATTAACAATCCCTCCAATGGGCTCAAAGCATCAGTACTTCAGTCACCAAACTATGAATAAAATCTACTCTTCTTTAATACAATGTGATTTGAAGAGATCTTTCAATCAAGACATATACACACATAACTTTTTGGACTGTTTTCATTACGCATTGCGTTAACAAGAGCGCATGGTCCCCACCCACAACCCATAATCCCGATATGTTGATATACTTGAGAGATCCGGAGGGTAACCTAGAGTATGTCATGGAGGTTCTGCACAATTTTGGTACATTAACAAGGATAAGGATTAACAAGACCAAATCCACCTTATTTCCCCTAGCTCAAATGACTAGGGTGAGAGTGCAGGCTTGCCGATGCATTCCCTGCCGTGGAGCGAGTCACACTTTGGATACTTAGGCCTGGACATACATCATGACCCCAAGCAGGAGAATGACCTAAACACCATCCAGGCTAAAGAAGGCCTGAGCAAGTCCATGCTATTTTGGAGCAAACTGCCCTTCTCAATAATGGGTAGGGCAGCCCTTCTTAAAATGGTAGCCCTCCTAAGTCTAATGCACTGCTTCGGGAATGTCCTGTATGACATACCCAGGAAATCTTTCCTTGAGCTAGACAGAGATTGTAAGAGTTTCTTGTGGCAGGGAGGAAGGTACAGGGTGGCGCTACACACGTTACAGAGACCCTATGAGATGGGAGGGTTGAGGATACCCAACTTCGAGCTATATTACTTAGCGGCCCAGTTACAATATGTGGTCAATTGGATGGCGGACGAGCCCACAGTTGACACCGCCCTCCTGCGGGACTCTGGGGAGTATCCATTGCTCATGACCCTGGGCATCAAGATTTGGCACAGTGCCTGCAGAGTCATTGGAATCAAGGACCCGATCTCTCCAAAGACGCCATTGGTGGCAGTAATGGCCGACAAGAGGGGACTACAGGAGGGAGTCAGAACACATTGGGGACCCTGGGGGATAGTGACAATAGGTGAATTGTGGTGTGGAGAGACCTAGATAGACTTTACGGAACTACAGTCATCCACGGGCATACACAGCAGCCAATTCCCAATGCACATGATTATCCTAAAAACAATTAACAAACGGTGGCCAGATGCAGACAGAGCTCAAATAACTCATGAAAACATGGAAACTATGCTAACCGTCTCAGAGGGTGGGCATTCCATTTCAAGGCTGTATGAGATCCTAATCGAGGCAAACTCGATGTAAGAAATGAGATGCAAGGTGGGGTGGGAGAGGCAGCTGGGGAGGGCCTTCGAGGATAAGGAGTGGGGTAAAATCATGGCATACCACAAAAAGGTTTCGAGGAATGCTAGGCTTCAGATGCTCCAATTTTATATAACCCAAAGGGCATATCTCACACCTGAGGCGATAGCCAAATTCAAAGGAGCAGGGGTTCAGAGGTACCCCAAATGTAATGTAGAAAATGTAGGCATGACACACATGTTTTGGGAATGTGTCGTTATACAGGGATTTTGGAATAACATAGCCACCAGAGTGGCAGCGGGAGGCATTGACATAGACGTGCAGTCACCGGGAGCATGTATATTAGGGCAGTTTAAAAGAGGTACAAAAGGCAAGATCCCATGCAACGGATAACCTTGACTGTAACAATGTTTAGTGAGACCACAGGTAATGACTCAGCCCAGATGTGAGAGTTTCAAAGGATGCCAGACCTCTTGCTGATACGGATTACTTTTTTAAAAAACTTTATTTTTAGTTTTAGTATGCATAACTTACAACTAACATTGCACAGGTTGCACCCTCGTGCCCCCTACCTCCTCCACTCCAGTCCATTTTCCCCAAATTTGCAGCCTTGGAGTCTGCCGTGGTCTGGTTTCGTTTATGGTCTGCCGGCAGCGGTCTTGGTAGTGACGTCATCTTGGGGTGCTGGTTCTGGGGATGTGCTCTGCGATGATATTGAGTCTGTGGTGGACATCAGATATGTAATGTAAGGGCCCCAGATGTCTGGTGGTCATGCGTGGAGTGGCAGCATCCTTATGAAGTTGGGATCTGTGTCTTGACTGTACGTCACGTCCTTCAGCCAGTTTTGCAGACTGGGGGTGGTCCCCAGCCCCATGTCATTGCTACTCTTCTATTCGCTAGGACCAGTAGTATGTCCGCTAGTTTGCAACCACATGGCGGGAGATGTTTGGTGAGCCCCAGGATTGCTAGGATTGGGTTTATATCTAATTGAGTTCCGATGATTGCTGAAATCTTCTCCATCACTAGTTCCCAGAATCGTACGATGCCTGGGCAAGTCCATGCCAGGTGTAGAAAGTCTGCTTTGGGTGTCTTGCATCTTTCACATAGTGCCGGAGTTGCTGGTCGTTGTGATTGGAGTTTTGCTGGTGTACAATATGTTTGGTGGATGAAGTTGAAGTGAATCTGTTTGTAGCGCATGTTAAGCGAGACTTTTTGTGTTTGCCTGATGATGTACGACCAGTCTTCTTCTGTTATTGGGGTTTGCAAGGTTCTTTCCCATCTTTTTTTGGTGTTTGGGGAGTGGACGCTGTGTCGGTTAACAGCGCTCTATAGATCTCTGAGACTAGTCTCCCATTGCCTTGTGATTGGATTACTCCATGGAGTAGTTGCCACGTTTGCGGTTGTTGGGGAAACGTGGGTAGAGTATTTCGTAGTGTGTGGTGTAGTCTGAAATAAGTAAATAAATCCAGTGCGTTATCACTTCCTTTTTCTCTGGCTTGTTGTGGAGTGATAAAAATGCTGTCGATGAAGAAATCTTCGAGTGATTGAATGTGCAGTTTATCTGTCCATTTTAGGTAGGTCCTTTCTGTTGTTAGGGGGATTCCTGTTATGAATCTTGCTGGGATTAAGGGGGAAAACCTAATTTGGATGTTGCTTTTTCGCGCCATCTTTTTCCAGATTGTGTGTGTAACCTGGACAATATTGAGTGTGTTATGGGGTATGTGAAGATTCCCTAGAATTGTCGATCTAAGCAAGTACGGGGATGCTAAGGCTCTTTCGATTTGGACGTGTGGTCTGAGGAAGACTGGGGCATACCAGTGGCCTAGAAATTGGGCTTGGGCTGCTCAGTAGTATCTTTCCATGTCTGGGAGTGCTAGGCAGCCTTTGCTTACTGGTTGGATTAGTGTTGAGTATGCCACTCTGGCCACTTTACCGGCCCACGCCAGGTCGAGTATCTGGCTACGGATGCGTTGCAGGAATTGTTGTGGAAGCAGAATGGGGATGTTCGTGAAGAGGTATAAGAGCTTGGGTAGAATCACCATCTTGACCAAGGAGACCCGGCCCCATAGAGTGAGTGGAAGAAGTTTCCGTCTGTTTATTTTGCTTCGTTGTGCCTCAATGAGTGTTCCATAGTTGTCTTGCATGATGTCCGAGTGGGATCTGGACAGATAGACGCCGAGGTATTTGGCTTTGATGCCTGCCAGTGAAATCCAAAATCGTCTGTGAATTTTGTCGTTGTTTTGGTTAGGGGGAATATAATGGATTTTGAATGTTTTATTATATGACTTCTCGCATTATTGGATTTAAGTTCTCTGCTGGGTTGTGTATGAAGAGAGCAATATCATCTGCGTATAGAGAGATTACGAACTTGTGGGGTCCGATCGAAAGACCTCTCTGGAGGAGGCAGGCTTGGAGATCCGATGCCAGGGGTTCCATCACCAACGCAAATAAGACTGCTGATAGCAGGCCTCCCTGTCTGGTCCCCCTTTGTAGATGAATCTCTAAGGATTTAGTGTTTCTCATCGTGATGGTGGAGGTCACGTCTCTGTACAGAGGGTCACTAGTTTGAGGTAGTAGTTGCCCAATCCCATTTGACGTAGGACTTCAAACATGAAAGGCCATTCGACCGAGTCGAATGCCTTCTCGGTGTCTAGTAATGCTGCTATTGCCTGGGTATGGGGATCGATTTCTACCAATGCTCTGAACATTTTTCTGATCCCAAAGGATGTGTTGCGTCCGGGTATGAAGCCTGCCTGGTCAGTTATGACGAGACCTGGCATTAACGGAAGGAGTATGGCGGTTAACATTTTGTCTAGTATTTTATTGTCCAGGTTTATCAAGGAAATCGGCCTGTATGAAGCGCAGTCTTTGAGTGGTTTTCCAGGTTTATGGAGGAGGATCATGTTCGCTTGGACGAGAGTTGACGGTAATGTTTCGGTTTCCATTGCTTCCTCAAACACTTGCAATAGGAGTGGGGCCAGGAGCTGGGCGTGGGCCTTATAGAATTCCCCTGTCAGGCCATCGGGCCCTGGGGCCTTAGTGTTGGGGAGACTTTTTAATCACTTCTAGGACTTCCTCGAGGCAAATGGGTGTGTTTAACGGTTCTCTCAGCTCATTGTCTGTCCAGTACAATTCAATACAGTCCAGGTATTGGGCGAGTTCTCCTGGATTTGCTGTGTATTTGGTGCTATAGAGTTCTTGGTAGTAGGTGCAGAAGGTCTTGACAATTTTCTCATCTGTATGCACTAAGTCTCTGTTTTGGTTTCGTATCTGCTCGACGTAGGGAGGTTTCCTCTCTGCCACGATTAGTCGGGCCAGTAGGGCTCCAGGTTTCTGGCCTTCGCCATACTGCTGGATTTTGTGGCCCCGAGACAGGAACATTATCTCTCTTTCTGCTGTGGACCTGAAGTTGTCGAGTTCAGCTTTTAGCGCGGCCAGGGAGTTGGGATCCTTGGATCAGGTGTATTTTTGCTCCCATTCTTTCAGCTTGGCTTCGCTGGCGGCTAATTCTCTTCTAATGAGCTTCAATATGCCCTGTTCCTTTGCTAGGCATATCCCCCTGATATAACATTTCATCGTCTCCCAGAGTGTCCCGGGGGACGTGACTGATGGTTGGTTTATCTCTAGAAAGGAGGTCAGCTTTTTGCGCAGTTCGTCGGCAACGACTTGGTCTTGTAAGGAACCGGGTTTGAATCTCCATTGGGGTCTGTGTTTCTTGCTATTATCTGGAATGTATTCAAGGGTGACGGTGGAGTGGTCTGATAGTGTCCTCGGGAGGATTTGGCAGTTTCCCCAGCGGAATTGAGCTTGGGTTGATACCAGAAGATAGTCTAGACGGGAATCTGTATTGTGTAGCCATGAGTGGAAAGAGTAATCTCGGGTTTCCCAGTGGGTCTGTCTCCAAATGTCAATTCGGTTGTACGCGTAGCAAATTTATTATATTTGGAGGCTGGCCTTGGTTGGCACAGTCCTAAGGCTCTGTGATTTATCTTTGTGGGGGTCAAGTGGGGTGTTGAAATCGCCACCCCAGATGATCGTAGCCGATCCGGCAGTCTCCAGGTGCGTCATTACCCAGTCGAAGTTATCAGCGCTGTCGGAGTTTGGTCTGTATGAATTCACTAGGACCGTGTCTTTGCCTTCTAGAATTCCTCTTACGAGGAGTGTTCTCCCCTCTGACTCTTTTTCCGAAGTTTACTGTTTTGTTTATTAAAATGGCGACTCCTCTTGCAAATGAAGAATATGATGAAAAATACCTATGACAGCCCCATCCGCAGGCCCAGTTGTTTTCAGTGCTGGGGAGGAGATGAGTTTCTTGTATCATGGGCACATCTATTTGGTGTCTCCGGAGGTATTGGGACATTTGTTGTGCCTTAGCTGGTTGGTTTCCCCCTCTAATGTTCCATGTAGCTAGATTAACCATAGACGTGTGATGGCTTTATTTTGCCGGACTTGGATCGGGTCCTGGACGATCGTGGTCATGCTGGGTTTTCCTCTTCGCTGACTGTTGAGATATAGTAGGTGGTTGTACAGGCCGAGCTTTGGGTTTCTGGGTATGTCTTGTTTGAGGCGGAGGACGAGAGTAGAGTCGGGGGGGTTGACAATGCTTGGTTTCCAGTGTTTCCTGTGCTTCCCCATAACTGTGTAGAACTTTCCCACCCACACACAGGAAACCCCCAACTTGCCCGTAAGAATATCCCTCCTACTTAGTCCTGTTAAGATCAAATGCTGCGCTTGGGGCGCTAGTGCCGGACCGAAAACAGCAGCTCCCGATAGAGCGCTTCTATTATTGTGTTCGTGTGTGACTCCTTTCCTAGAAGAGCAATGGAGGGCGAGGCATCCATGGGTTACGGCGGGTTTCTTCTGCCCCGATCTCTTTTGGGTGATCTCTGCTTGTTGTCTGGTTGTCTGCAGCCGAGTTCGTCAAGAAAGGAGTTTTGGTGAGTTGAAAAATGGTGTCTTCCCGTCTTGTTGGATTCGCAGTTTCACCTGATACAGCATGGAGTAAGTCATGTGGTTGGCCTGTAGTCTGCGCTTGACGCATGTGAAGGATCTTCTCATTGTTTGCACAGCCGGAGAGAAGCCAGAGAAGTCAAGAAAGAGCTGAATATTATCTCCATCAAACTGCAGGTCACCTTTTTCCCTTGCCAGTCGCAATATTGTGTCCCTATCTTTGTAATTAAGGATTCAGGCTATAATTGGACATGGGGGTGCTCCAGGGATTGGCTGACCGGATGGTATTCTATATGCTCTTTCCACTACAAAGAGTTGGGATAGGGCTGTGATCCCGAATAATTTGATGCATAACTTCTCCACGAATTCCACCATCTTCTGAGGGGCTTGTTTTTCTCTTATGCCGACCAGTCTAATATTGTTGCGGCATGAGCGGCCTTCGAGGTCTTTGTTCTTGGCTGTTATCATCTTTATCTGAGTTTCCAGTGTCGTCACCCTTGCTGTGAGCGATGTGGCGCCGTCTTCAAGGTATGATATCTGTTGTTCGGCTGTGTCTAGCCTATCCCCATGCTTGTCAAGACAGTGCTGTATTACGTCGACTTTGGATGACAGGGTGTCAAGTTTGGAGTCAAGGTTGCCTATTCCTGCTTTTAAGTCAAGTAGTATTTCCCTGATATCTATGGGTGCTAGGAGGGGTTCCTCCTCCTGATTTTCCTCTGTGGTTGGGGAGTCATTTTGGTCTGTTGTTTTCACAGATTTGTTAGTTGTACTTGGATCGAAGGCCAATTTTCTCTGGGACTAGTCTATTTTCCCTATTTTTCCTTGAGCAAGGTGCTGTCTGGGTGCGCGGGAGGGGTCCGAGCTGTCAGGGGCGATCTCCTGTGTGCGCTTCTGGGCTAAGAGCCGAGCATTCTGGTGAGTTTTCAGAGAAGTTTGTGGGTTGATTGAAGGTTTGACTTAAATTATTCATGGCTATGTTGTACCCCTTGCTGTTCCGGTTTACATTTTGCTAGGGGTTGATTTCTCCTGTTGATTGAGGTGGGGTGTGTCAGGGAATGAGTCTGGATCGGGATTTGTGGTTCCTCCTGAGCTGATGTCCCTTTCTTGTCCCCTCATGCACCGTTTCGCCGCCTCCTGGTTGTGGGGGACCGGTGACCTGTGGTTTACTATCTTCGGTGCGGGGTGTTATTTAAGTTTGCTGTGGAACAGGGAGCACCACTGGGGTCGTCACGTCACAGCCTTGTTATCTAAGGCTTAATAAGTACAGTGTAAATTTAGGTGTCCTAGGAAGTTTGTGTACTCTGATGGCGGGGCTATGCTCTCCTTGAGGGGCCTCTATGCCCTCTAGGTTCAGTGGGTAGTTATGGGGGTATCCCACCTCTTTGGTATATCTGACGGATATTGTACACTTTATTTTGAGGGTTGGTTAACTGTACAGTACTTTGCCCTCCCCGCTATGTTGAATGTTTGCCACTTTCGTTTTATTCATATGCTTCTCGGCGGCGGGGAGGCGAGCGGGTTGTGGCGGGTTCTATGCTTGAACCTCCTGAGGGATGCAAATGGAGGCTTGTGCTGCTCTGTGGGCCACCGCCGCTGAGTTCCCGCAGTTATTAAGC
Source organism: Ambystoma mexicanum (assembly GCF_040938575.1). NCBI lineage: Eukaryota > Metazoa > Chordata > Amphibia > Caudata > Ambystomatidae > Ambystoma > Ambystoma mexicanum. The sequence continues at coordinate 244,756,099 of NC_090924.1, read as the reverse complement.
TCGGGGCTGCGGTCTGCTGGTCCCTCACACGGCGCTGGACCGGGCGAGTGGAGAGACTCCGCCGCAGGACAGGGAGGTCGCAGCACTTACCTCCTGTCTCGGCGCAGATCCACCTCCCGGGGCAGCTGTTCCCCTCGCCTTGCGTGTGCCCTTGGCCTCGCCGGGGGGGCGTCTGGTGTGGCGTCCCACTCCCACCGTATGTGCTGGAGCTGTGACTGCCCCCGGCCTCTGCGTCCATCCGGGCAGCCCCAGGGACGCCTTCGCCCTCCTCCACGCCCACGAGGGGAGGCAGGAGCACCCGGCACTGGCTCGCGTTCTCCAGCTGGCCGCCCGCTCCCAGGATGTTGGAGGTGTTTCCGCACCGGCTGGGGCTCAGCTCCGGGAGTCGAGTGGGTGCCCCCGCACATTATAATCTCCAAGGCAGCAGTCGCTCGGCTCTTCCTTATGGTGGCAAGATGGCACTGGGCCGTGGGGGCAGGGTCGCACCACCAAAGGTTGTGCTAAATTGCCCTCGTTTGGTGGAATCCATTCGACACCACCTCTGCGCTGTATATTTTATTGAGCACCTCCACTGAACACAGGTGAAATTTCACTGTCAGAACTTATTTTTATCAGGATTCATTCGGGAGCTGTTGGAGCGCTCACAGAGGAGCAGCCATCGCGGTCGGCTCTCCAGTGCCCTCTCTGCTGATACGGATTACTATGTGAAGGCCCAGGGAGGAATGGGGGGGAGGGTGTGTTGTTGGGTTAAGTTTGTACGGTTTTAAACATTAAGTCATGTGGTATTATCATGGTAGAATATTGACGTGATTAATCTGTGTGTATTGTTTCGCAAAACCAATAAAGGATATTAAAAAAAAAAAAGAAAGAAAAATGCCTTCTGTGTAGAAGGTATCTCCACCACTGACCTCCCAAGTTGTTATTTGGTGTTCGAGTAAAAGTGTGGTATTTACTTTGCCAGCACTTTCTCCCCACACCGCCATACTGTCTTTCTACCCCTTTTCCTGAGCTTGTGGCGTTCCCTTGACATTGACATTCCGCATTGTAGGCTGATTGGAGCTGCTAGTTTCGGTTTCGAAAGAGCTGTTTTCATAATATATTTAGCCTTCACCTGCTCTTTTATCGATAATCAAATTGAATTGTTAGTACAATTAAATCGACAGTGGGGGTGGCATGGCAGACTACTAAACCTGCTCTTTTCGCCCGGATAAAAAAAGAAAAGAAAAGAAAAAAACTGCACTCCACTATCAATTGGTGAACAAGCACTGAATGAGGCAGCAACTCCTGATGACTTTGTTCTAGAGTACGTCATTTCCCATGGGCAGGGGGACAAACTGTTTCCGCTCCATTCGGGGCTTAACTTGTTGCATGAGCACGTCTTAGTTTTGTAACCATGGGATATCCTTGACAGTAAGCGGAGTAGCGACAAGAACGAATACATATTATCTCGGCGTTACAATTCATAAAGAGTGACAAAAAAGGCAGAAAACACGCACATGAGTAGCTCATGTTTGTTGGTAGGTGGGGCCTTATGTTGACTGTTTCCGGTTACAGCTAGCAAACATCTGGTGTGTCTCATTTACCGCAGGTTTACCATAACACGTTGCTTAATACATCGTTGGTTGAGAAAGTTATGTGCAAAGTGCTCTCTCTTACAAGATTCCGGCATGACCGCTCCCTGCTGTTAAGTTGAGGGCCCGCGGCCTGCGCGCGGGGGCTGGCGTAATGCGATTAGGCCGCGCGGCCTGTGGCGCAGCTCCAGCGGGAGCTGAAATAACATACACCCACGCTGATGTCAGGTCTGCCCCGGAACTGCCTCCCGAACGCGGGGGCGGGGCTTTTATTAGGACGCCCTGCGTCACCGCGTAGCGGGACGCAGGGCGGAACGTAACACCTGCTTGGGCCTTCCGCTTTCGATTATTCACGTTGCTTATATGTTTTGGAACATCTGTTCCTGTTTGATTCTTAGCACCTGCGTGGCTTTTGGCAGGACTGGGGACCAGTAAGTATTTATGAGTACACCAGAACCAGTGTTCTCACTCTACGTCGCTTTCTTCCTAATTGTCATAGTTCATCTCCAGTATTATTAGGGCACCTGTCAATGCCAGCATCTTTCCCTTCTGTGACTACGAACACGGCATGACCCACAGGTATAGGAGTAGATGCCCCTTTTGGTGGCCAGGTAGTCAGTATCATTTCGTGGGGTGTCATTATTTCAATTGGATTCAAACTTTGTATTGGAAAACACAAGAGTGTATTGGCTGTGTTGTCCCCTTTCCCCTTCCCTTTACAAAAACAGGCGGTGCCCTCATGATCATAAGATGGCAATAGATGGAAAATGGTGCCAGTACCTTGGTTTATGATAGCAGTACCTGGCAACTGGGTATCTAATACCTGTGCGAAAGCCAAAACTGGTGGTTTTGCCAGTGATTGTTTTTATCAGGACTTAATTGGAAGGAACAGCTGAAAGGACACAAAGCATGACTCGAGAGGCTGGGATGGCTGGGCAGGCACACCAGGTTAAGACATTTTTATTACAGCAGTTGTGCACTTATGGCTGCAATTAAGCCATGAAATCTAAGAAGGCTGTTTTGAAATAATGCAAAAGGGCACAGTACAGCACAGATGTTGATGCTACTGTTTCAAAGAGCTAGCACGAAGAGGTCCCTGGAGGATGTGGTTTGGGAGGGAAAGAGGGCAGGAGTGGGTGGGAATGGCCATAAGAATAGCATGGCCATGAGCAGTCATTGGGTGGGTAGAAACCATACAACAAAACTAAAAACAAGCCCTTTAAAGCAACATTCTGAAAATGTCACCCTAGCTTAGACAGCTCCAAAGGCCCTTACAAAATGGCGGCTGCTGTAACAGAGCTTTAGGCAGAATGCACTAATTAAGCATGATCGAACAGCCAACTGACCCCAGAGCCCTTCTCTTTATTTATCTCCATTAAATCTCAGTAGGTGCAAGCGAGGCTTGTTCTTCTAGTCGTACCCAAGAAGCAATTCTAGCAGTAACTGCTTCAAAAGTTAGTATTCAAGGCACCCCAAATGTAGGATTGCCCCTCTATATGTTGCTCAAAGTACCGCTGTCAGACAACCAGGCCGTATGTACCCTGATACAGATTCCAGATAATCCCTGCACCTGCCCCCATCCGAAATCACATGCTGGTTAGAACCTTCACACACAAAATTATGTGAGGGGCATGCCTCGTGTAAACTGGTACATCACAGACAGACATTGAAGTGCCCATTGCCATTTCCAAATATGAGTTTGCCACATATGCCTCACAGAGGCATTCATCTGGTGCCATCTTGCAGAGATCCTTAGTAATGGCGCTCGTCTGGAAGGCACCTCATCAGCACTTCAGCATCATGTGCTGTGCTTCAGCATCTCAGCATTTACATGTCACCAAAGTAAACCGCTGGAAGGTATGCTGCAGCAAACCTAGGTCACCGAAAATCATACCCACAGAAGATACAAATATATGTTTTTTATTTTTGTAAAATTACTTATTTAAATTGAAATGTAAACTGTGGATATTTTAATTTTATTTTTTGGATTTGTAGAGCGCGCTACAGCCCACAGGCATCGAGGTGCTATGAGGAAACGTAAGGAGGCTTGATTCAGGGTTACAAGAATGCGGCCCAAACAGAATGTTGCTTAGTAGATTTGGGGTGAGACACCTAAGTAGAGGATGCTGGATTCCCTATTTAAACTAATTCAAATTGTTTTAGGGAAGTTCAAATCAGCAAACACGTTTGGGTGAATGAAAACGAGGTGAATACAAATAAAATGTAAATGCGGTAGGTCTCTCCAAACAAGCACATTCATCTCTGGGAGACATACGCGGGGCATTTTACAGTGCTTGATTTGTAAGAAAACAAGTGCCATGGCCCAAATATTTTCTTGCACGTCACTGACACATCGGGGTGAGCAGCTCCCAGCCCACATGACACCACCCATGCCTGCTCCATGCAGTACCAACATCATTGGTGTTAAGGTTGCAAATACCACCAGTTCATTGAAGGTGATGGATGCATGATATGATTTACTGATACCATTCGACATTTTGTGTCTTGAAATAATATAAATATATAAGTGTTTCTTTAAAACACATTAATTGTTACTATTTTGCTCTGATCCTATCACTGGCAAGTGGAACATTTTAACAATCTATCAATAGAAAATAAGAGGCAACATGCTTTCCTTCTATGGTCAATTATTGGACAAATGCAGGCAAAACCATTTCTGAACTGATGAATGTGCCTGTCAAACACTGCAGCAAGATCGTCTTCCTTGGTTTGACACTCATGCTAGACGCTCCTCTTTGATATTGACCTTTTCGCTGACCATGATCCTGTGTTGAGGCTCCTGGCTGGTAACTGTCCTGTTGTTGTTAGGAAAGATTTCATAGTTGTATGCAATTTTCCTTCCATGTGTCAACCCCCAAACTTTGTACTGCTGTTTAGACACCATTGACTGACTTTGCCAGAGAAGCACAGCCTTCAGCTGCACTCCTTTGGGCTTTCGCTCACTGTTTATGGGGAAATTAAAATCCATCAAACCCTCTAATTGTAAGGGCGATGCCTGCCCGGCCCAACTTATTAAAGACTCAGCAAACCTCCTCGTACCCCTCATAACGGCCTTCATCAACACCTCCTTCAAGTCTGGTCACGTCCCGAAGGATCTCAAGGAAGCTTGGGTCCGCCCGCTCCTTAAAAAACATTCCCTCGACCCAACGGTCCCAGGGAACTATAGACCCATGACCACTGTCTCTTTCCTCCTAAAATTCTTGGACAAAGCAGCCTACCTGCAAGTCCAAACATTTCTGGAAGATAACCGTCTGCTTGGCCTGTGGCAGTCTGGCTTCCGCCCACGACATGGTACTGAAACGGCCCTTCTTGACCTAAAGAATCAAATGGATGATCTTAGAGACTCCGGCAGACCTGCGCTCCTATTGCTCATTGACTTGTCAGCGGCCTTTGATTTGGTGGAGCATAACACCCTTTGCCGCCACCTCGCCACTGCAGCCAACTTCTCCCCCAAAGCTGTGCCTGGATCACTTCCTTTCTTCAAGAGAGGGCTATGAAAGTCTTTTCTGACTCAGCCTGTGCCACCCCTTGCCTCATCAAATGCGGAGTCCCTCAAGGCTCCTGCATTGCGCCCACCCTATACAACCTCTTCACGAGACCTCTGTTTAGTATCCTCGACTCCCAGTGCATCTTGTATACCAACTTTGCGGATGCCACACAGGTCCTTATCCCACTCACCGGCAATTACAAAGAGGACATGATCACCCTCACCACCATAAACTCCACAATCCAATCTTGGATGGCGGATAATTGGCTATGCCTCAATAGTGAAAAAACAGAAATCCTCCTGATTGGTTCACCCATCACTTTGGCCAATCTTGACCAGCAGTCCCATCAAGGTATCGCCATTGACAACACTCCCATCAAGGTTTCCAACAATGTCAAGACGCTTGGAGTCTACCTAGACTCGGATCTGACCTTGGACAAACAGGTTAACGCCATTGCCTCCTCTTCGGCTTACTATTCCAAAGTCCTTAACGCAGCCAGACCCTTCTGTTCACGCCAGAATTGCCTTACCATCCCTAGGGCAATAATCGGCTCAAGGCTTGATTACTGCAATGCTCTCCTTGTAGGGACTTCCTGTAAAAACCTAGCCAAGCTCCAACTGGTGCAAAACAACGCCCTGAGGGCTGCCACGGGCACCTCAAGGAAAGATCACATCTCCGAGGTGAGGAGGCAGGCTCATTGGCTCTCAGTCAAAGAGAGGATCGTCTTCAAGACACTCTCCCTGCCCCATAAATGCCTCCATGACCTGGCTCCACCTTACCTTGCTCAAAGAATCATTAAACACACATCCACAAGACCTCTCAGAAAGGGGTACTCTAACATGGTCATCACTCCCAAGACGCTGAAAGTACGCGCTGGGGGTTCAAGCTTCCCCACGATGGCCGCATCACACTGGAACACCCTTCCATCCCACCTAAGGATGATCGAGCCCCACCATGCATTCCGCAAAGCCATCAAAACCAAACATTTTGTCTAAACTGCTTGGCTACTCGGCTAATCGTGTATGTTATGTTATCTCTGCTGTAAAACTATTGTTGGCTCACTTTTCAAGTATGTAATTACTTATCTGTCTTGCTCAAAGTCACCTACCTGTATTGCACCTATACCTAAAGAGACCACTTGGTCACCTGTATCCACCTAATCAAATTTTCCTACAAACATCTTGTAACAGCGCCTTGATGCCCTTGGGCTGTAAGCGCGCTATACAAATGCAAATAAATAAATAACATGCCCTTAAGACAGTCAGTACTGGGAGACTTTATTTCCCTTAGTCCTTTTCTCATGTTGCAACTTTTGTGCAACATGTAACAAGTGTGCAATGTATCTTACCATACAGCACACTTGGGCCTATAGTAATTTCCAAAGGCCTAGATACTCTCGCTGGACTTTTTTATGAACTGTGCAGATGTGTCATGGACAGGACTGCTGGCAGCTATCGTTTCACATTATTTTTTTAACCCTTTCCTGCCATGTTAACAGCGTTAACTGCGTTTGGCACGAAGAGGTGGCCTAGCTCCAAAATGGCCATGCCACGAGGATCTTTGTCCTGTCCTTTGGCCATATTGCCCCTTCACGTTCCCCAGGTCGAGTCGACCCGGGCCAGTCCTTATTTGGTCATGCACTTTCCCGCAAATCCCAATGCTTTCGTGGGCTTCTGCATGCCTTGTGTGTGTGCCTTCAGGATGTGGGCTGGGATTTCTGGTCCCAATACACATCCTGTGTGCCAGAGTCTGGAGTGTCCTGAATGCCTGAGACCACCATGGTCTGTGATTGGTCCACGTATGGAGTGTATGTTTGTGAGCAGATCTCCCATTGGGTCCTCTCCATTTTGCAGCGAAGGGAACTTTGCATAAGAGGAGGCTGAAAACACCACTACCCTGTCGATCTCCTGAGTTCTCACTGAACAAAGGATAGGATCCAAGTATCCTGCAACTACAAAGCTGAGTCGCGGAACCGCTGGTGACCCGCTGGGAGGTTTGGCACCCTGAGCCCGCTGTCGTCCCGTGGGACCCCTCTGCATCTGGTCGTCCTAGAAGGTCTGCGAAGACGCTTCGACCCATTGGAATAGTGGGACCAACTATTCTCGGCACCTTCACCAAAACCTGCAAGTAAGCTTTCTCGGAAGTGTGCCTGGGCCAACCAGTGGGCTGACCATCTTACGCAGGACCTTTGCGCTCTCTCTGCCGTCGTTTCGAGGAGGCTCTCGAAACTTGGTATAGTGCTAGCTCTGTGTCTACGGCACCCTCACACTGAATTTCGTACACTTTGCATCCCCAGGTCTGAAGTGAGACGAGTGCGCCCAGACCGGAGTAAACTAAGTTACCGTGTTGCCCTGCTGCGGCAACGTCCTTAGCAAGTCCTTTGCATTTGTGACCCTCTTGCCCCTGAAGCCTGCTGCAGTGAAACTGGGGCGATTCATCCACCCGGAGTGGAAAAATCGCCACTGTCCCATTTGGGAATCATCGCTGGATCTCAGGAACTAAAAGATGCTGAGACGTCCTTTTTGCCGCACTCGAACCTGCAAGCGAATTGGACTGACCTGCTGAAGTTTGGGTCTCCTTGCATCAGGGACCGGTGAGTAATCAATACCCCAACTGGTGGCCCCTAGCGCAAGAGCCCATTTTTATGCACGATTGGCCCCTGGGGCCCCTCTCCTGTCCACCGCTATTGCGCAATAGTAACTCCATCCCAAACTCTCGAACGGCCTCTGCCTTCAAGTGGAGGTCCTTCTTGAATAGGGGGAACTTATTCTTCATCGCCTCATCCACCTTCCCGAGCTGCTAGAGACCCCTGAAGAGACCCTGTTTTGCCCATTGGAACAACCGCGTGTGTTTGAATTACATGTACTATTGAGCACAAGGCTCCCCTCTTCTTAGGGCTTGGACTGCCTCTTAGTTAGGTGACTAACTGATGTTGAACTGGGCCTAAAGATTAACTGCACTTCCTGTTTCCTTTCCATCTAGGTTGTCGACATATTTCGTGCAGTCACCCCTTTAGACCCCCCCTGGTCTTGTATATATATTGTATTTAGTGTGATGTATTGGTTTACTTAGTGTTACTGTGATTATTTGCTATGGTCTATGTTACAAAGGTCTTGTAATAAATGTGTCTATATTTTTAATATAACACCTGTCTGGAGTGATTTGTAAGTGTCCTTGCTCTGTGTGCTCATTGAGGTCCTTCAGTCACCCTCATCCCTCCTGAGACTTAGGGGGTCATTACGAGTTTGGAGGCAGCCATGGCGCTATTAGCGCCATGGCTGCCTCCAAACTCGTGTCCAGGTCCGGGTTCTCGGAATGGCGACTCAGAGGGCTCAATGGGAATGGGGAAGGAGCTAATAAGGGGCCTGCAAATAGCGGGCCCCTTATTAGCTCCCTGGTCCCTTAGCGGCTCCCACTAAGGGCAGCTAGTAAAACCAGCCAGCCTTAGTGGGACCCGCTAAGGGACCTCGGAAAGCGGCGGGTTAATGGCACCGGTGCCGTTAACCCCCTACCGCTGTACTCGTAATGACCCCCTTAGTCTTCACCGCCTGCCATAGCTACCCTGATTGGTCTGGCATGTCCAGAGGTTACCCTGTTCCAAGAAACTAGGTTGGCCTTCTGAACCTCTGCCCCTCCTGGTGAGAGTTCAGAAATCCTTCTTAACAGTTGTCAACCCACTTTGCTGGTTATTACAGTAGAGAATGTGTAGCAATGCCAAGCAGGTTCATTGGAGCAGCGCGCGGGCATGGCCAGCATCAATGCCCAACAGTGTCACCTTCTAACTCATTGTTATTCATGAACATGAATAAATAACCATGCCCTGCCAACCTGAGTTATCAAGTTTGTGGATAACAATGAGTGAGCCCAGGTTGCAGAGACCCAGGTCAGTGCACACTTGTGTTTTTAATTACTATGGCTTACTGACAGGTAAAATAATAGCATTGCCAAAACACCACAACATAATCAAGCTAGGGTTAGAAATAAGTGCCAGGGCTCAGAAATAAGTGCTCGGTGGGAGGGGCAGAGCCCTAGCATGCCACCCCACAAATGAAGCACTGGTTTTGCGACGAGATGCTTTTTATTATTATTTCCAAAAGCAGATGCGCTAATGCCGGGAGCGGAAAGAATTGCCAGCGGGACCAATGAACAGCAGCAGTAGGTTGGTGGGGGGGAACATGCAGGCACATTTGGTAGATTCTATGTTTATGTAATGGCTATGAATGAGATTAGAAATGCCTTGTGGATTGCTGCACGGGAGGGCAATGCTTTTGTGGGGTTCGAGAAAGATCAGAGGTGGTGCACTGCATACACAGATTTCTGCTGTGGGGTGTGCAAAAGAGCCCACATATCGGCCTCATTTGTAAAGCTGGTGAGGTGGGCAAGTTATTCTTGTGGGGGGAGGGGGGAGAAGGAAGATGCACTCTGGGTGAGATGATGTTGAGCAGGCAGTGCTATTTTTGTTGGGTGGCTAGAAAAGTCCAGGTTTGTTTGTTGGGGGTGGGGAATTAATTGCTGGGGAGACCTGGCTGTTTTTTTTTATGAGGATGAGGCAGGATAAGAAACCAAGATGCCGATTATCGCTGGGGCCTTAATCCCCTGAAAAAGAGTGTTGTGCTGTTTGCGTTGCTTTTACATATGCTGCTGAATTTGGTCACATATAAAAGAAGTGTACATATCACCGAACGCTGCTTTTACCCATGGCACTGCCAATTTGCTGGGCATCAGGGTTCTCCCTAGCAACATTTAGCATCCATGGCCTCTTCTAGATACAAGACATTCTCTCACCTTTGCCTATTATTGGTACTAAAATAAAAGACTTTTTAATTCTTTTTAAAGAAGAAATTCTCTCACTTAAAAGTCGTTGTGGTCAAAAAATAGAGGCTTCCTAAAAAATAAAAAATGCTATCTCTAATTTGAATGGGGATTGTGGGTCGATGGCGGTTCTGTGTGTTCACAATGACACACGAGAGCCGTGTAGGTGGGGTGGTGATAAATAGAAGTGAGGCTGAGCCAGCAGGAAGACAGTACAAGAAAAGAGGGACTCTGGTACCATGTCACACAAATATCGACTTAACCTTTGGAACCCTCTCACCCAAATTAGTCTGTTTGTTGGAAGAGCAAAACAATTCTAGAAGGGGAGCAGAGGGAGAGGGGAATAAAAGGAGGAACACTTGAGTGCTAAAAATAAAAAAAACACACGCTTCCCCAAGCAACACTGCTGGCCATATGGACAACTTATTTCACAGCTGTTGAATCATCGTATCACATCACCGTTACACTCAGGCTCGGGCTGGCCTATGAGGCAATAGGGCAATACCCGAACCAAAAATGCTGGTTGTAATGTCCTGGCCTTGGCATGGGGTGCACGCAGCTCGCAGCACACGTGGCACAGAAAATGCAACTACGCACCAGGGAGGTCTAACAGAATCTGCATTATTCGTGCTCTCAACATGCTCACATTTTCTGTGGTCAGCTGACCATAATGCACGCACCACTGTGTCCCTTGTAGGTGACCACGAGCGATGCTACATCTCCCCCCAAAACATCGTCCTACCCCATTTCCTCGATCCATCATCTTGGCTTTTGAATGATGCGGCAGGGTCTGGTCTGGTATGCTGCATTGCGTCCTTCAGGACCTTCTCCAGCTGTGCTCTGTTCCCCTTCTTCTGACTCATCTTCATCTCCCGAGTAATCTGACGTCTCCCTTGCATAGTCCTCCTCCTCATTACGTGCCTGGATGACTTGTGGATTGTTCTCCCCTGCCTTTCTGAAAAGTGAACTGGTCCTTGTCACAGTCCAACCTTCTCTTTCCCCCATAGACCCTTTCACGTGAGTGATGGTCAAGGCTCACGGGTCTAAAGACGTGACGTCCATGTGGCACTGTGTCTGCCGTACTAAGACATGGTCTTCTACCTCCACGTCTGCGACTCATGCCTGGTTCCTCTTGTCAGCATACAACTTCATTCTTTCCTTTGCCTGGCCATCCCTTCTCCTTACTTTGCATTCTTCTGTGTTCTCCTCAGATGTTTGACGTTCTTAAGGCAATCTCGAATTTGTAGAGTCATGTAGCGTGTTCCAGTAATCCTGCAGGAGCTGATACAGTGACTGTTCCACCGGCATGTGGGTGATGTTTGCTATGCATATGGCCCTCTTGGTGTTTGGCATAAATCACTTCACTGCCCCGTTCAACTGGGGCTACAGTGGGGTGACCTTGCAGTATTGGAAACCCATGTAAGTGGCAAAATCATGAAAGTCTCTACTTGTGAATGGAGGGCCATTGTCCGACTTGACCACCTTGAGTACTCCAAATGCTGAGAAGTTTCAGTCTAGCATGGGTATAATGGCTGTGGCCGCTGTTGAGTACACTTATTCTGCTTTGGGATACCTTGAGTGTTCGTCTAGTACCACTAGTACATATTCTTCCGATCTCAGTGGGCTGAAAAAGTTGATTGTCACTTCCTCCCACACCCCGTGCAGGAGTGGGGTCATGTGCAGACGTTTAGGGAAGCTGGGAGTTGCAAGCTGAGACATAGGTGGAACAATTTCAGCATCGTCTCGATCATTTTGTCCATGCCTGGGAACCATATTTTCCACCGGAGCATGCAATTGGTAGACAATATGCCCCTGTGACTGTCAACTGTACATTGGTGAAGGGCTGCTGAAAGTACGATTCGGTCCCCCTTGAGTATCAGAGACGAGGGAGTTATGGATAGCTCATCTTTGCACTTGGAAGCCTCGGCTGAGTTCCACTGCCCGTTTCTGATGAGTGATGCGACAAGAGAGAGAGTTGCATCTTCCACTGTGCAGTTCTTCAGCTCCGTTATCGAAATGGCTAGTGGGGTGTTGGATGATGTTGTTTATGTAACCATCCGCCCGGTTGCTCAATGTCTGGTGACCAGAAAGCGGGTGACAGGAGAGAATGTCTGCTGGATTCTCATCTTTCCTGGGCTTGTGTATCATCCAGTACTTGTACTTCTGTAGGTGCAGTCCCCATCTTGCTATTCTGGGCAGCATTTGAGCAGTTGGTTTAACATAAATGGTGACAAGAGCCTGATGATCTGTGATTATCATGAAGGGTGTCCATAGAGGAACAGGTGGAAATGTTTGCACACCCACACAATGGCTAGGGATACTTTTTCCACCTGTGAGTACCTCTGTATGGCTTCAGTGAGGCTCTTGCTGGCATGGGATACTATATTTCTCTGTGCGTATTCACTCCCTGAGTGTTGAGCCACGATTGCCCTGAGAGGCTCTGGGCTTGCATCAGCCATCACTTCAGTATGCATGTTGGGGTCAAACTATGACATGCACACAGCCGCAGCGATGTCCCTCCAGATTCTGTCAAAGAGGGGTGCAAGTGGTGGCAAAATCTGGCAGGTACCTGGAGCAGTAGCTCGCCAGACCCAAGAATGATCTTACTTGTGCAATGCTTTCCGGGCGAGGGGCTTCTGTCCATGTGCTGATCTTGTCCAGGTTAGGCTGAATTCCTTTTTCTGAAATGATGTGGCTGAAAAACATTAGAGCGCTCTTGTTGAAATCAATTTATCTTTATTAAGTATTAGGTTGGCCTCAAAAAGCCCTGTGCAGACCTTTATCAGAGTGGCGTCATGGTCTTCCTGGGAGTGACTGAATATTAAGATGTCATCACTGTAATTTATATAGTGCAGTGGTATGTGACAAATGATCCTATGCATTTCTTCCTGGACTATTTCCGTGGCCGATGAAAACCCGAAGTTCAGGCGTTTATAGCGGAATAGTCCTAGGTGGGTGGTGAAGGTCGTGATGTACCCCGACTCTTCACAGAGTTCACTCTGATGGTATCCTTTGTTTAGGTCTAGGCAAGAGAAAACTGTGGCCCCATTGAGTAGATACATCATGTCGGTGATGCGCCGTGACTGTTGAAGCTCCCTGAGGATGGCTTGATTGGGTGCCCGCATGTCCACGCAAAGCCTTACTTGGTCTTTTGCACCCCTTTTTGGTACTGGCACCACCGGAGAGACCCATTGCATTGGACCTGATGCAGGTTCGATTATGTCCGCCTTTACGAGAGCGATCAGTTCTTTTCTTCCTCTACCTGGTGTTGAATATTGAAAGGAATACCCCTGAAGTGTTGGACAATGGCTTTCACTGTAGGATCAATGTGTATCCAGATTTTGTGCCCTTTTAGCTTCCCGATTCCTTTGAAAAGTTGGGGAAAACTTGTTGCTATCTTGGCAGCGGGCGAGATATATTTACTTGCCATGATCTAATAGAGTATGTGTATCAGTCCCATTCGAACAGCCGACTTGAAACTTAGTACACATCCACTCGAAGCTTCCATCACCAGAACATGGCCTAGTATGCCATCTTGCTTGTCTTTGTTTGGCAGGGGGTTGTAAAGGCACCCAGGCACTGGAGAGGTTCCTTAGCTCAATATGCATAAATGAGCACTCGCGCCCTCTTTAGTTTGGGTCTGTTTGTGAGTTTTACATATTTTGACTCCGGCATAGCATTGATGGTTGCTCCTGAGTCAACGAGGAACTCAAAGTCTTGTCCTTGAATGAATAGTGGGAGAGTGGGACTATGTTCTGATGTGGTGGGATCTTCTCTTCTTGTCCGTGCTAGATTGTAATTCAGACTCGCTTGTGGATGTTGTTTATGTGGAGGTGGTGGATTTGCCTCCTACTTTTGCTGCAATTGTCCGGTGACTGAGGATTCTTTCCTCTTGTGTGGCGTCTCTCCTTAGTGTCGTCTCTCAGGTATCCTCGCTCTCTCTTCCCGGTGATACCGAGGTGGGGACTTGTGCCTGTGTGGTTTCTGTTCTGACGAGGTAGCTCTCGCCGCCTTTGGATTTTGGGTGCATGGCGTGAAAAATGGTCTTCACTGGTCTTCATGGCCAGGCAGGACCTGTCATGAGGTAGGTCATACCCACATTGAAAGCACTGTCGTCTTTCTTGTCAAGCGTTTTGTGTGGCGTGTTGTTGGGTCATGAGCTTGTTTATTCCTTCTTCTTTTAGGGTTGGTGTAGTCGAAATGTGGGTCTTGCTCTAAGTGGATATTTGAAGATCCAAAGCTGTGGACATTCTTGCCAGGTTGAGGATTTCAGCTAGGGTGTGCGATACCTGTAGCAATTTCTTTTGTTAGTGCCAGGCACTCACAACCGACGATTACCTGGGACTTGAGGGCCTCCTCATTGTTGTACAAGTGAAATTCACTCTGTTTGACTCTGGATCTGAGGCGTATCACAAACTTGGCCATGCTTTCACTCAGGAGTTGCGTTGTGGTGTGGAACATGTGTCTTTCATAATCAACGTTTCTGTGTGTTGCGAAATGTTGCTTCAATATTTTCTTAAGGTATTCATATATGTATTCCACATCCTCTGGTAATTTTGATGATGATGTTCCGTACCTCTGGGCCGGCCGTGACAGTGAGCAACCCAATGATGCGTTTATCTTCCTGCAGGCAGACTGCATCTAAGTATGCATCAAACTCCTTCATCCACCTGGTCCAGCTCGAACCTATGCTGGTGGTGTTCATGGTGTCAAACAACATTATCGACGGTACCGGAAACACATCTTTCCCTTTTTAGCAGGGCCTGCAGCTGGCACAGCCTAGTCTTGGCCTTGCACCGGGTCAGACATGCTGCTGTGGCGTGTTGGGGCACTCAGCCCTTGTTGATTGAATCAAATTGTGGTTCTTTACTCTGGCTCCTCTGAGGGATGTGGTGGTCTGGGTCTTGATGGACTGGAGTGGGCTAGCACAAGGCCTTGTGACTTCCACCCTCTCCCCTGTGTCCCTGGGCCTTTGTGACCTCACGTGTTCCTCTTGTTCTAGGCTCTTGTCAATGGTGCTTTTCTGCCCCTTCAGATTCGCACTCACCGCTTAATTTACACATTGAGCGTGTGCCGCGGGCCCTGGATACACTTCCCGCTCTCTCTCAGGAGGGTTGCTGGACCAGCAGGAGATCCTTGCTTCCCCTCCCCACTCTGCTGCTCTCCTGAGCCGGCGGGGAGTGGAACTGCTTGGAGGGTCAGCGGCACACTGCAGCAAGCTTGTGCCGTGTGATTGCCTCGTTATCGCCAGTGTAATATCCTGGCCTCGGTGGAGAGGCGCACGCAGCTCGCAGTGCACGCAGCACAGAAAACACAACTACAGACATGGGAGGTCTAACAGAATCTGCTTTATTCATACGCTCACATTTTCTGTGGTCAACTGACCATAATGCACGCACTGCCGTGTCCCTTGTCAGGTGACCATGGGCTATATTACACTGGGGCTATGTTACACTGGTATGGGTCTGTTTATTTGGCCAAAGTGAGACAATTTTTTGGCCAATGAGGGCCAGTTTAATGACTTACTTCACTATGCAGCTATTAGTTTTGACCAGAATACATATTTTAAGATTGCACAATTTGCATCACATTTTATCAAAAAACTCCCCCTTGGGTACTATTCAAACAGTATGTCACAAAAGAAAAAAATTGCCATTTGCAACTGTGGGCCACTTTTTGAATAGTGTCTGAGACAATGTTATGCCCCAGTCGGGGAAAATTCACGCTATTACCACCGGCGGATTTCCTGCCGGCGGTAAACGTGCCAAAAATCAGCAAATTTGTAGTGGAGGTCATGATCTGGCGGACCCTTAAATGCGGCGGTAATAGCGCTACCGCTGCATTTAAGGGTTACCGCCAAACTCGTGATGAGGCCCTATGTCAGTAGCAGCATAACTAAGGCATACTTTGCAAACCTCTTCTTAGATAGGTTTGGGCATGGCTGTCACCTCCATGCCCTTCTGTGCTACACAGTCCAAAAACACACCAGCTGTAGAAGTGCCCAACAGCGCAGTGAGAGGCGAGTACATGGAGAAGAGGGGCAGACCGATGTTGTTGATGAGTGGGTAATACACATAGGTGCAACTCACTTATTCACCTGCACAGCACTCAATCCGGGGCACACAGTCTTTAGTCTAGTCAATCTCTACCCCCTATCTACTCACATGAGTTGACAAAAGGTTGCGTGTACCGCTAGTCAGCCAAAAAAAAAAAAAAGGTTACAATGTGAAATACTTGTCTGGCATCCCTATATCCACCGCCCCCTGCACTTCCTGCAATGTTATAGAGAATAGCAAGCAGCCTTACAGATATGCGGCATGCCAGACACTTTTACTCCTAGAAAATACTCACAACAAAATAAAAGGGAGTAAAAATACTCCCAGTAAAAAAGAGGGAAAAACCGACACATAGGGGCCCGTGCCAGATATCACTCACAAACCTCCACAGTAATGTTCGTATCAGTAGTACTAGCAGAGCCGTTCCACCAGAAGGAGCGGTAATAATATTACTGGCTGATCTGGAGAGGAATTAAAGGGAACAAATGATATTTTAATGTGCATGAATCACAAGGTAAACTGAAGTATGGATTACAGATGTACACCAAATTACAATTCTTCAAATCTGCCATGGAAGCACAATGAAATTATCAAAACACTTTAGGGCGTGCATCCTTTTCTCTTTCCAGAACTAATGTGCTCACATGCAGCCAAACTATCCCAAAACCGTCTTCCCCTGCTGCACCCCACTTGCCTTTGTAACATCTATTTCCCCTTTTCCCATCATCTTATCTTCCCCTTACTCACTCTTTTCCTCCAGCAGACTAAGATGTAGATACTACTCGCAGGGGCACAAAAAACACTCCACAGACAGGCCTGGTGTCTCCAAAACTACCATGGTGGTATTTTGGCGCAGTATAAAAGCATATTAATATAGCACAACATAACACAAATATGCATTTTAGGGTTCAAATGTATTTTTATTTCCTTAAAAATGTCCCCATTGGAAATGGGATTTACTGTGTTACTCTCTAAAAAGAATGTATTCTACTCCCAACTTTAAAAAATAGGGAGCAAAGCGCACCTACTTCAAAATCTTATTTGGAACCCTGGATCCAAGTGTGGCTTGCCCTGAGCATTACCAGTTTCCCAGGACTAATGCCGGATAAACAGATCACAAAAAGGCATCTTCAAAACTTCCTCTTGGCATATGTCATGTGCACCAGGGTATAAAGTCAAGGGAAGAAAGCTGGCACTGTTTGAGGAGCATCTCTGCAAAAGCTTACAAATATTGCCAGGTACATAGGTGCTCACATGCTCAATTGATGGTTGTAGTGTTTCAAAATAACACGATTGGAGATTTCAAGATTTAAACAGAATTAATTTACAATTGGAAGGATGTTGTGATAAACTGCTATGAGTCAATGGGGTCTCTCCACAGAAAAACAGAAGTTCTCTCCTTGCAATTGTTCTAAGATAATAGTGTCAGAATGGATCAAATGATGGTGTCAGTTTTCCTTTTGTGAAGATACTGGTTTCACCCTAAGATCTTTAAAACACAAAATGCTCCCAGGGATAAAGCTCCAAGATGCTTTTCGGTTCAGAGTCACAAACGATATAGCACCCAGCTGCTTCTTGTCTCAACTTGCTGTTCCAGGGACGTACAACCAATCTACTTGTTTGCCGCACATCCTCTTCACAGTGTTGTAGTGCCCTGCTCATTCTTTGTAATGCACACCAGCAGAATATTGCCTAGTCCAGTTCTTGCTGGACCAAGGTTATACTGTCATTCCCGATGTCATTATATGGCATATGGTGCCCTTCTCGCTCTATCTGAAACATATGTGCCCTTCTCAATTTATCTGCATAGATATCTCTCCCCTCCCCTTTTTTGTCTAAGGGATATGATGTCCTTCCAACCAACAAAAGATATTCATGCTTTCCCAGTTTAGGCAAGGGAGTCAGAACCAGTCTGCTCTGGCAAGCCCGTTAGCTTGGTCATGACGCTCAATGTCCACTTCCGGGAGATTCTGCACACAGCCATGATCCTTGTCTACACCCACTTACCCACTTCCAAACCTCTTAGGTCCTTTCACTGGCTCTATGGCACACTGGCAGCCTTAATGCATAAGGCCTCTTCTGCTGCTTCTCTTTGGCCTTCTCCAAGTTCTTCTAGAGAGTGTTCCTCCTCTCAACTGCACTCTCTGCTTAGCACACGGATCTCCATCCTCCTGCTACACCCACACTATCCATACTAAAATGTGGGAATTATGAAGGCCTTCTCCTAGGTCTTTGGTTGAGCTCTTGTCGCTGCTTGAGCTCATCTGCTTGGTGGTGATGGCATTCATCATTTGCCCACTTTCTCCTGATTTGTAGTGCAGAGAAATTAAAAAAGATCCAGCAGCCATGTTTGGGCAAGGCAGATGCCATGGCCTTCCAATGGGCTGGAATGCATTTTCAGGATCTTCTGAACTCAGCTGCCTGAGTTGTAACCACTTTCACAGTTGTCACCCACTCAGCACTGAACATCCCGTGGCACTTGAATAGTTCTGTGAGTGTTGTGGTTGAGAATTCTCTTTTCCAGCCCCGTATCGGACTGACCCAACTGTCTGGTTCCTAAGGATCCTTGATTGATGGGGTGTGTTTCCTGCCCGGGTAACATTTACAGGGCTCCAGTAGTGTTGGTATGAGAGGCCACAGGTTATAAATGTAGAGGCTGGGGTAGCTGCTCAAACCAGCAATGCCATAGCCAATAGCTCTGTGACAGGGGTGTACAGTTCCCTGAAGCAACATAACAATTCTACGGAGGGGTTCCCAGACCCACAGCTAGTAGTGTAGTTAGATCTGGGCGATATATCTAGTTTTGGAGATATATTGATATATTTTCAAAATTGATAACGGATGCAACAATATCATTAGCATTGAGATGTATACATATATATATATACATTATTTCATATACTACAATTTTTTATTTACATTTTGATATTTACACAGCTGTGTGTATTCTAAAACAGCAAGAGGAACCCTGTATTGGCACTTTATATTGATCAATGTCTTATTAATAAAGGTGTTTGTGACATCTCGCATGTAGTTGGTGGCTTACACCTGAGCATTTTACCCACATAAACAAAATTGAGATATATATTGTATATCACCATTCAGCCCAAACCTATCGAGATATGGCTTTTGGTCCATATCGCCCAGCCCTAAGTGTAGTCATTTCAATACAGAGAGTGGTCAGCTTGCATTTGTCTCCTGCCATATCTGTGTGTGACTGAATACAGCTATGTATGCAGCTTTACGTTCACTTGTCAATGTGTGTTTGTTTGTGTATGTGTATTGTAGGTATGCATGCACAGCTTTAGTATGTCTGCATGTAATTCTCAACCAGCATGTGTTTTTGGGCTGGAGTTGTAAATGTATCAGTAACATGTACAATGTTAAAAAAACAGTGCTTCCACATTATGCACAAGTCTACTTGTTCATTTAAAATAAGGGAATGCATGGGTTTGCATTTGCCACCATTCTTAGTAAATAATTTGTATTCACTCAGCATGCATTTTTGTTGCACAAACAACAATCCATAACTATGGCCTCCCCCAGCTGCATTAATGCACAATATCACCCTAGGTAATAGTATTTTGCAATAACACTCTAACCCAAGATTACTCTAAACCGGCTTAAGAAGCTAATTCTATTTGAAATAGTACTTCACTTTGCAAATGCAATACTACATTAAAGTGGCACCAACATGCATTCATTTTTAAATTGTGTTTCTACATACAACGTGCATTGGCTTTAAAGAAGTAACTCACTTGGTGTCCCATGTACTGGGATGATTCAGGGCATGTAAAATATCAGCACCTGTATTCCTGTAATCAAATTGCATTCCTCTGACTCCCCTGCCCTTACCCTTCCCAGATTTCCTCTGGTTATTCTACATGGACAGTTTGGGGTTCATTGGGGCTTAATTTACCTTTTGAATTTGGCTTCTGATCTTGAGAGTCAGCAGCGGAGTCAATCAGCCTGGAATCATTCCTTCAGCAACCCTCACATAAGGTGGGTATTTGCAAATCTATTTCCAAAAAGAGGCGGACCATCGGTGCATTCCTTCAAGTCCTGTTCTGCCATCTCCAAATAGTTCCTTAATGGCAATACTCCATATTCCATAATCATCCTCTTCCTTTTCCATAATCCTCTTGTTTGTCCCATGTGCATGCAATTATATATCTTTCTAACTTCACCTGTGCCTTGTGACGAAGGTGTTGTTTTCTCAGTCCTGTGATGCAGGGTGTGTGGGGTCAAGACCACTCCTATTGATGAGAAGCCTATTTCAGATTTGAAATCGACTTTCTGATTAAAATAGGTGATGTTAATAAAACAAATATCCGATTCTGTAAATCAGTGTGCACATTTAGAGACTTGAATGATCGTGCTATGATAGAATTTGGCACAGTTACATGTTTTGCCATTTTTTGCTCATTCAAAACATGGTACTTTATGTTTCTTTTTATATATTCTTATAGTCATAACTGCTATCTACATATCCTCTCAAGTCGATCCGAGCTTGCATTGTGACACAGTGATCTATTTAGTCATTAAACATTTAATGTGAGAATTCCCTCATGTTAATTTGAATCAGTTTTACTAGTGTGGAGTTGCGACGTTTTCATACATGTGGGCGCGGCAGTACACTGCCTACATTCTCCTTTTTAATAATTGTCTCTGAGAGCATATATCTTTTGCTGTGCATGTAGTTCAGTAACCTCTCTGTTACTTCTTGGGCTAATGCAGTTTTGATGATAGGCCTGGACTTTGAGAAATTCTGCCCACCCGTTTGAAGTTCTGTTTGTCAGCTTGGTCATCTACTCAGGCTCAGGCTGGCTGCCAGAACCACTTTACACACACTCACGGCCCTCTGTGTACATTCCTAAGCAGGGCTAGGCCTGGGAGGTTGGATTCTGTTATTGTTTTTTTTTTATTATCATTTTTTTTTATTGTGATTTTGGTTTGCAAAATATAAGCCTGTAAAGACTGGTGGGGGGGTATCTGTGCTCCTGCCCTTTATATGGCAGAGTAGAAGCACAGAGCACCCCAGCCCAGGTTCTCTATAGGGTATTGAAGAACAAGCAACCAAGGCTTAAGCTCTCAGGAGATGATGGAGGCTGGTTCTTAAGTACAGTGTAGTCCCAATCCCCCACACCCCCACAAAGGAATGTCCACACACTATGTTATGTGATAATGCAGTTCTTTATATACAAATATGGTTCAATATATATGCACAATTAATAACACTTTGTACTTTGGCAAATCTAATATGGCAAATATATACAATGAGCCTCATTACGACCCTGGCGGAATGGGTTTAACGGCACCGGTAAAGGTGCTGGTGCCATTAAACCCATTCCGCCCTATTACGAGGTTCCCTCGCGGGTCCCGCTCTGGACATTTGGTCAGACCAGATGTCCTTGGCGGGTCCCGCGAGGGAACTAGCATGCTAACAATGGGCCCGTCATTAACGGGCCTGTTGGTAGCATGCTCCCCATTCCCATTGAGCCCTATGGGGGCTCAATGGGAATGGGCAACAATCGGGTCTGGGATCCCTGAATGGGGAAATACCAGACCCTCCAAAGTCGGAATGGCCCGGTAATTCCCCATTCAGGGACCACGGACCCAGACCCGAGTTTGGAGGCAGCCATGCCCTTATTGCCTCCAAACTCGTAACGAGACCCAATGTCTGTGTGGTACCACACTTAACTCTTGACTCTTTTAAAATGCACCAACTGCTGACAATTCCAATGGCATACAAATCAAACAGTAATGTGTATCAGCATAGGACATAGGAAGGAAGACAAGTTAGTTTAACCAATGGCAGAATGGTATCTCCCTCTAACAAGGCACAATTCTGAGTGAGGCCCCCCCACCTGGGCAACCTGTAATAAAGAATATTGACAAGCCCAATCCATATATGTTTAAATAGTCTTGTTTCCTGGTCAAAAATGCTCCACTACCCCAATGTACCTGAGTTAGCAGAGTTTCTTCGATGCTTCATTGACGAATCCCTCAAGGGTGGTCTCCCTTTAAAGCAGGAGCCACGGGGTGTCGAGAGTCCACGAAGAATGTGAACCCTGGTGTTGAGATTCCTCGTGTTTGGTGCCACAAAGAAGGCTCAATGAAGAACATCGGCCCAGCAGCAGGCGTCGAGTGTCGGCATCGGATGTCGGCGTCTGCGATTAGGACTCGACCAAGTCTGGATTTTGGATCTTCACTTGTCAGCGTCTTTGTGGACGTCTGGTGGTGGGAAACCCACCGGTGGATTCTCCTTCATTGTCAATGACCTCGACTTTCTCCGGCGGGACAAAGCGGTCGGAAGTTATGGCAAGGGAGCCCTTGGCTTAAATGTTCTTTGGATGAGCGTTGCGGCTCCGGTCGTCGAGCAGCACGGCGTCAAGCTGTCCCCGCTTCTGGGCAACACGACTCGACTGGCTTCCAGCAGTTATGGATGGAAATCCTCCGAACCCCGGTCAATGGCAATGGACTTTGATGGCCTCGATGTCAGGGAGCTTGACCTCGAAATTCCTCGGCAAACCCTGTCTCCAGTCGACAGCCTTTCAGGAGTGGCTTCCAGGGTGCCTCAATGAAGATCAGCTTCTGCACGATGTTCCCTCATAGCTCGGGGAGAGGGCTCCTAGCCAGGTCCTCTCTTGGATCAGCCCTCGACAGACTCAACAGCTTTTGGATTTGGTCGGAGGAAAACAACAGCAAACCTTCTTCTTCCAGCTGGGCTTCAAGGATAAGTAGCTTCAAGTTTCAACTTCAGCTTCTGAACAAATTGGTATGTGAGAGGTCCCCAGATATACACATTGATCCCTCATTCACAAGGCTAAGCCAATTTCAGGCAGCCAATCAGCCAGAAGGGCATTCATGCAAGCAGGCAGCCAATCCAGCTCACAGTGCATTCAGGCCATTCACTTCCACCCAGACACCTATACCAAGGAATGTGGATTAGGGCAAGCACCCAGCCTTTCAGCACACCACACTACATTCATGTCAGTTTCAGGCCCGGCTATCTCATTCTATGTGTCACACACCCAGACACCAGACACCCATAACATGAAGTGCATATGGGTCACACACTCCATTCACACAGGTCCCACCCCAAGGGTGTACCCACAACACACAGTCACTGGGAAGGCTCCAACAAGTCTGGCCTGGACTTCCCCACAATACCATATATGCTTCATCCGTCCAACAGCCAGTCAGGGGAAGGGACAGAGTCAGGGCTTCCCAGGACTTTCGGAAAACAAGTTAACAGGCAATAGAAACCAAGAGGCCACAGGGGCCATCTGGCCTTCTATCAGGAATCCACTGATTCCTATGGCAGGGCCTGGGTATCCCAAAATGGAGGATGCTCAGAGCACCTGTCAAATTCAGAATGGAGATGCCACAAGCCCATACCCTGCTCTGTGGGCCACACACAGGTGACCAAAAGCATACACTAGCGGTACAGGGTTGTACCCCTACCCATGGGTGCCATATGGATATCCCAAGGGTCTCTGTTCACCACAACCAAAAAGAGGAAGAGCTGCACTGCCAGGAGTCCCACATGGACTCCTGTGCAGAAAATAACACAGAACACACATGATAAGGGAGTACAGGACAAGGACTTTCCATCATCACAAGACCTTACACAAAATAAAAGATTTGTATATCATAAACATACAATAAAGAATTAAGAATCGTAGGAAAGAATACAAACAGTAGAAACAGAGCAGACAACGAACACAAACAGATATAGTTAAACTTCTACCCTTCACATTTGATCTTCAATGATCTTAAACACGTCCATAAAAAATCTATGAAGAGCCACAATTAATGAAACACTATCTCCCACATTAGTCTTGACCAAAACATTCCACCCGTCCAAGTACAGCCCTCAGGAGATAACAATATAAAGTGGATATTTCTGTTAACAGACAATTTGGGGTTTCCATGACCAGATGCTTCACTGTTTCCAGAGTAGATGTACATGTACAGAGTCTACAGTTTAAAGACAATTCTACTCCTGTTTTCTTCAAATTACCCACATGCTCTAAAGTTGACAGCTGATTTAAACGAAAGTGTATATAAAAGCTGAAAACCATATTACATGGAAAAAAGTAGATGTACTGTCTCTTCTCCTAGGACATTGTGCATACTCCTTATAGGAGTGGAAGTGATTCAAGCGTGCGGTTGTTTCTGACCAATCCAAAACAAATAGTTTAGCCTTTGTCTTAGATGGTTTCAACACTATTTCTGAGGCCGACGAGTGGATGGCTTCAAGGAATTTAGTCATCCTCTCACCAAACGCATTTACAGTATGCAAGGACTCAGCTCTGATAATTTCCCCCAAATCCAAGTATAGAGAATTCATTGGAGGACTAATATTTTTGCATAACATGACAATTGCCTCTAAAGAACCCTATAATGGTGCGAAATCAATCCCAACTCGTGTCTAATTACCACGTTCGGGATGGATTTTGCCAAACCCAGGTTCTCTTTCCATATTTTGCCCTTTAGAGTATCTAAACATGGGCCCAAGCCAAACAAAGTTATGTCCAAGCCACATAGAATAGATGGTTCCACCATGGCCAGATAGAACGAATGGCTGGAAGAAGTGAATACTTGCACAACTGTTTATATATTCTTTTTTGCTGTGAAATCAGGGGACGGGATTTGACTCTCAAGGTATTTTTCCACCTGAAATAGACTCTCCATTCATTAAATTGTACGCCAGGTATCTAATGGAAATAACTCTTTCCAACCTCCGGTCTCCAACCTGCCAGAACATGGTCTTTGGTGTATGATATGATATGATATGATAGGTTATTTATAACGCGCTTCATACCCAGAGGTTTCTAGGTGCGGACCCGGGGATCGAACATGTGTTGCTCCGAGTCGTCTTGCTTCCAAGGCGGGCATGTTGCCCCTAAGCTATCCTCTAGACTTATCGGTGAAATTAACTATTTTTGATTTTTCACTGTTTACCAAAAGATTGTTTTCTGTTGCGTAATGAAAAAAAGAGGTTCAGTTTTCTCTGCAACCCAATAGATGTTTTGTCGAAGAAAATCAGTTAATCAGCAAATGCCAACCAGTCAATCTTATGACCCAACTTGACCGGGTAGGTATTGCCAGATGACCATAGACCTCCAATATCCGAAATGTAAGCATTGAAGAGGGCAGGGGCCAGGACACAGCCTTGATTGAGGTCAAAACATGTCAGACTCGGTGCAGACAACATACCCTCCCCTGTTAGCCTTTACCTAATGCAGGTCACTTGATGTAAAACTGCTAATAATTGGATCAGTTTCAATGGAACACCCCAAGCGAGCATTATATTCCAAAGTCTTTCTCTCTCGACTCTATCAAGAGCACTGCTCATTTCAAGGGTTGCCATTTAAGCACTGCCAGAGGCACCTTTTTATGGCTGCTTTTAAATGTGCCATAATTGTTGCATTTAGGGCAGTGCCCATACAGGGTCTGAATCCAACATGAAAGCGCAAAATCACACGAAGACGCTTCAACCAACCGTTAAGATTCCTTAAAATTAGAGATGCTAACAATTTACTCGAAGCATCCAAAAGTGCGATTGGCTTATAGTTACACGGGTCAATGTAATCTCCCTTTTTGTATATAGGGAGGATAATCGACTCAGACCAAGTCTCTGGTGTTAGGTGGGATGCAAAGATCGAATCAAACAGCACTTGTAGCAGACCCACCCACAGTTTGGGGTCACCCTTAATAACTACAGAGGCGCCTTTGTTTTTGTAATTGCCTAAGCTATATCATCTGCATCCCACGGACACACTCCTGGGTAATGGGTTTCAATTTCCCCATTTAAGCAGTTTCAAAACTCCGTCCTTCAATCACCAGCCTTATACCTTTGTACCTTTGCCTTATACCTCTGGCATTGCAAGCGCTGACGTCTGATGATCTTATGTGAAACCACTGAAAAGCACAATTCAGAGAACGATTGGAAGTAACAACTGGCGCGTTTGGGGTAAGCTTCATCATGTTACCATGGATACCCGTTGCGGTCAAAAGCTGGTCCTGCTTTTCTAATTATGAGTATCGTTTACCCGGTAGCCATCTTGGGAGGAGTGAAAATGTTGGCAAACTATTGTGTCTCATCTCAATGGGGTTTGCATTTTCTAATGCTGTTGACATATGGAGAAGTGCCACTATTGTGGAATAATCCGCCAGTGCCAGTTGTGTGTGCTGCCACCGTGATGGAGGTGGACTACAAATGCAATTGTAAATAGAATAGTATCACTCTACTTCATTGCAATGTGCTCACTACAACTTACCCCTTTATCTAGTACGTCAAAATATAAATAAGGCAGGTAAATACTAATGAAAACGATGAAGGTCAACAAAAATGATGTTACAGTGACCAGTTAAATTCTTCATTAAGGCCATAGATATGGCATTGTGTTTTAGAAATGAGGCATTGTTCCCACTTCAATCGTACTTTCAGCCCAGTAGCTCCTACAAGGTGTAGCAACACTGTCCAGAAAAAATCATTGTCATTATGGATTTTTGACACATAGGGCCTCATTACGACTTCGGCGGTAGCCATGCCGCCGAAATCGGGTCCGGGTTCCCAGAATGGGGAATTACCGTGCCATTCCGAGTTTGGAGGGCCCGGTAATTCCTCCCTCCAGGAACCCGGGCCCGGACCTTCCCCATTCCCATCTGAGCCTCCATAGGGCTCAATGGGAATGGGAGAGGGTGCAAACAACGGGCCAATTACGAGCCCCTTCTTTGCCCCCTCTTCCCCTCGCGGGACCCGGTAAGCACGTCTGGTTTCACCAGGCGTTACTTACCGGGTCCTGCGAGGGGAGCTTGTAATAAGGTGGAACGGGTTTAACGGGTCTGCCTCCTTTAGCGGAGCCCGTTAACCCGTTCCGCCTCACTCGTAATGAGGCCCAAAATGTTCCACTAAGGGATTCGTGGTCCTCCTGCATCTACCATTAGTCATTTAAATTATGTACAGTTTTCTATGCCACAAAATTGTCATTTAGATTTCATGTTCATAATGCTGCACTAGGCCTTATAATTTACAACATTCTGTATAACACATAGTGACGATGATCCTTGAACAGAAATCACATTTAAATGTCAGACACATTTCTCTGCACATGACATATTCATAATACACATTGCTTGTCTTTGTATTGTGGGAACCCAGAAACATTTCACTGGTGATGATATCCCAGACTTTCTTGTATCTGTGTCATGTTCTTCCATGTTCTTCCACAAACACTCTGTTCAGTACTTTTGGCAAGTAAATGCGCTCAAATGATTTGTGCCTGTCTTTTAGATGGGCATAGTTTGAATTTGGTTCTCAGCCTTGTCCTTTTGAATTGTCGCACTGTGTCCGAAAGAAAATTTGTAATGTACACCACTGGCTTTACATGTGAAATAAGGCCTTGGAAATGATTGCAATCCGAAAGTTACTTTCACCAGGTTTATAATGTTATTGGGCACATACGTATGTGTTTGGTATTTTGTGTTATCATCATAGATGCAAGCAAAATACACAATCGACACATAGCAAACCCCTTCATGCAGTGCCTCTGCTTAAGGACGTTTTTTATCACAGGTTTATTTTAGGCCCTCAACCTTTGCTTCCAAATGTTCCGACAGAAGAGTGTGTATGTGTGCGGGCCTTGGGGAGAGTGGGAACAAGTGACCTTATGTGCGGCCCGGCAAAGAGATGTATTCTATTCTGAATGTGATAGGACTCAAATCTCTGGCGCTCATCTGCAATCCGTTGGTGCAACCTTTGGACATTGCCTGTGGACATGTATTCTTGTTCACATTGAATGCCCTGAGCCACTTACAGTACAACATGCAATTGCTTACAGTAGCAGTATTGGCCTTATTGCACAAACACACCAGATGTGTGTATTATTTACTGTGAGTTGAGGGAACTTCCCATGTTACTCCGTTAGGGGCGGCAAGCCGCTATGGTCTGGGCTGGTCTGGCTGCTACCAGATGTGTCGAAAGGACGATGCAAGGCAGTGCTTTAAGTGGGCCGGGGCCTGCCGGGGACCCTGGTCCCACACAACAATGGCGGGACGCATTATCCCGCTGCGGCCATTATGTCGGGCAAGCTGACAGAAGTGCCAGCCAGCCACAGCGATGCTGAGGCTGGCAGCACTGCTTCAGTAAGTGTACCTTCCTCTGATGAGCCCTCATCAGAGGAAGTTACTGTCCCTTTGTTTGCCCTCCCCAGGTCACTGACCCTTGCGAACCTATGGGCTCCATGATCTAATATGCAGATTAGATCACGGAGCCCGCGGGTTCGGAGGGGGTGAAAGGCACCTCGGGCTCTGTGATCTATCTGCTCTGAGCAGAGATCACTGAGCCTGAAGCGCCTTTCTCCGTTGGCAAAGCTTTATGAAAGATGCTTTGAATTGTGTACATTTCAAGCCATCCTTTATAAACGTAGAAATATTTCTATGTTTATAAAAGACAGCTTGAAACGTACACAATTC
Source organism: Ambystoma mexicanum (assembly GCF_040938575.1). Lineage (NCBI taxonomy): Eukaryota > Metazoa > Chordata > Amphibia > Caudata > Ambystomatidae > Ambystoma > Ambystoma mexicanum. The sequence goes on along the minus strand of NC_090924.1, from coordinate 244,727,665 downwards.
AAGGCATCTTTTATAAAGATTTGTCGATGGACAAAGTCACCTTGGGTTTTGTCCGTCCTCAACGCTTTATAAAAGATGCCTTGAATTGGTTACGTTTCAAGCCATCTTTTATAAACATAGAAATATGTTATAAATGTCTATGCTTATAAAAGGTGGCTTGAAAAGTACACAAACCATAGTAAGGTAAGCACACAAGCGTGCGTAACTTACTATGGTTTGTGCACTTTTCAAGCCACCTTTTAATAAACATAGAAACATTTAACATTGCTATGTTTATAAGGCTTATAAAGTACACAAACCATAGTAGTACGCATACATATATATAAATGCTCACATAAATATATATATTTGTTTGCGCACCTTACAATGATTTGTGTATGTTTAGGCCACGCCCACAATGGAAGCTACGCCCTCAAACGAGCCCCCCCCTCAATTTCTTACCCCACTTAAAGCACTGATGGAAGGAGTGGTATCTCAGACGCATTATTACATCAACAACAGTGTTCAAGAACCTTCAGTCAAAGACATACCGAGTCCCACCATCCGGAGTAGCAAACCTCTCCAAAGTCCCATTATGAGGGACTGCCACAACCACATCCTGACTTGTCTCCGACCCCCATTGAACTTGCAAAGGACTGGGTTTTTTTGTTTAGAGAGGCTTAGGACAGTGCCCAATGGAACTCGTACTATCTAAAAAAGAAGGGTCCTAACTCCTCTCACCAACTCACCCTTAAGGATCCAAATTGAACTGTTCGGAAAACTTGCGACCTACCCTCCTTAGTTGCAACAAATTACATTTACAACCATAATTGAAAAAATATATATATCGCTATTTTTATTACAAAATTCATTTTATATTATAAAACCTTTTTTTTAAAACAGCATGTCAACCACAATAATCCTAACGTGTTGAACAAAAAAAGAGAAAAAGAAACTGAGATTGAAAAACTAATAAAGAACAGATGAAGAAAAAAGTAGTCCTGAGATAGGACTTATAAAGTTCTGTGTACTCGTGAAAAAGAAACCTCACCATTAATAAACAAGAAAATAGAAGAACAGTTGTTGAAGAAAGTGTTACTCTTTGTGGTTGTTATTAACATTACAAAACAAACACATCCAATTGTATACTAAACAAAACATATAAAATGGAAAATATAAAAAAATTAGCATCTTGGGTCGAACCACTAATCTGATGTCTAATCTTGAATCTCTAAAATTAATGATGAGATTCTATTATTAGTTCTAGGTACAAAGCAGCTCTTGATGCCTTATTGACACTATGACATCTTTCTCACAGACAAAAAACCCGACATGTTTCATTCCCATTATCCTTCAAAAGGGTTGTTAACGGGAAATTCTTCAGGGGGGATATTCTGTGAACAACAATTGGCATTTCAATTACGGAGGGATTCCATGTGTATTCAGTGTGACTTGATGCAAAGAAGAGAGGCAGCACTTCAAGGAAGGCTCTTTTCACTGTGTAGTGCCAACCTAAGCAAAAGGGGTAGAGAGAAAGACAACCGGACGAATCAGTTGAATGTTTCAAACACAAACACTAAATATAGTAGTTTGGTGGCCTTCTAAACTATTAACAACTTGAAGGCTTACCTCACTGCCAACTTATGAATAGTAGCAGGGATAACAGGAGAGTCATCGTGTGCGGAAGTTCTGCTCTCTGAAAAAAAGTGGGAAGGCAGAGCCCAGTTAGTGGCGAAATGGAGACAACAGGGTGTAATCTATTAACAAAGATGTAATATCAATAAAGATAATTGCACAATGTTAATCTCTAGTATCGCAACAGTAAAACTTCAATCTAGTGCTCCCATATGTAACTCACAATCAACCGAGTGTGCACTTATATGTTATGCTGACTATTATAATGTGGGTTCTCTAAAACCCTGTTCTTTGTTGAAAAAATACACATACAAAGTTTCATTTGACTACAACCACAACTGCGCTGTAATAAGGGAACGACACACATCTAATACCATTGTGAACGGTTCTCTCAACTGACCGTGAGTTTGGATCTTTTTGTTTAGATGCCGGCTGTAATTTTGAATCCTCAAACAGCCATGAGAGTCATGGGATGTCAGGACTTTCAATTCCCTCGCGCTGTGACCTTTACGGCACTGTGCTGTGCCTGTAGGCATGGGGAAAGAAAGACAGGGAAGCTCACTACTAACGCGAGCGAGGACCGCCTTAAAACAGGCTTTTAGATCTAAATTTTAGCGATGATGGCGAACGGCAAGGTCCGCTTGTACGAGTTCCTTTTGAGCTTACCAAGTCTTCTCTTGTCTCCGTGTGTGCGAGCACTATGCGGTCTCGTCTCAATCGTCCATCAGTTTCAAAAACATGTCCCCGCTCAACATTGCATCGCTCCTGAATGTTAAAGCGGATGCATGTTAAAAGGACATGGAAACAAATGACGGTGAAGAAGAAAGTAATGTATTCGTGCAAACGCGGGGTGCATCTTGAAAAAGAACAAGCGCCGGCACTGCTGTACCTGTCGCACTGCGGATTGAAGTGGAAACAACCTTGCTATATTCCACTAATCCAACGTGATGTAAATACAATGTTCCTCATAGCTAGATAGTTCTTATTTTGTTTTTTTGTGGTGCATTTCACTACTCAAAGGTGATGTAAATATGATGCTACTCATAAATGGATAGTGCTTTTAGCACGCAAATCTACACAACTGGGGCTCTTCAATTTTTAAAAACGAATATGTCCTATTATGTGGATTACAGCAAATAATTATTCCTGTTGTGTATGAATTTGAACATAGATTATGACTCATACAGAGCAATGTTAAGGTAAACTTCCTCCTTGTCTCCGTTCCTTACTTAAGAGATAAGGGAGGTTCGTATTTTGAAGAGGGCCTCCATTCTGGACTCCAGCAAAGTATTTACACGGTTGGCTGCAGTGAGCTTCCTCACAAACTGGTCCAGTCAATCTGTTTGTTAAGTTCTGTCTCAACCGAGTTACAGAGGTAAATTAATCTTTGCTCTTTCTCAAATAATCTTTTCTTATTTAATGCTGTATTTTCTTTTCGTTCCACTTGTGTCAGGACACTCCATGTTAAAGATTCCGGTGTATGATCCATGGCTAAAAAGTGGCCCACAAGAGGAGCTGTAATATTCTTGTTTCTAATACAGCTTTTTTGTTCTGTAATTCTTGTCTTTATTTTCCTTTCTGTCATGCCAATATATATTTTGTGGCAAGGGCACCAAATCACATAAACTACCATCTGTGAATTACAATTAGTGAACTGTCTTTGCTGCCACGGCTTTTTTAAGCCCAAATCAACTTCTTTTGTGCGCTTGGTGTTGGAGCAGCAACTGCAATGTCCACAAGGTGTGTGTCCAATAGGTTTAGGCATGCCCCAGGGCTCAGTTAGAGTCATCTGTGGTAAATGTATCGAAATGTCATTCCTAGTAACAAGATCTTTTATGTTTTGACCTCTCTTGAATGCGCATAATGGTCTGGTGACAGGACATTCCCCCGAATCTAGGATATGCCAGTTGCGTTTGATGATGGCATTCACTTTATTTGAAAGTGTTTTGAATGTACTCACAAATACAATTTGATCGTCATCTTTTGATTTATTGCGGTATTCTAGAAGAGCTTCTCTATTGTTATTCTTTGCTCGTTTGTGAGCTCTCTTTACGATCTTATGAGGATACCCTCTTGACAGTAACTTGGAACTCAAAGTTGCGGCTTCTTCTTCAAAAATAGTTGTGCTAGAACTATTTCTCTTGAGACGTACAAATTGGCCCACTGGTAAATTCTTTCTAATGTGACTTGGGTGACAGCTGTTAAACTGTAACAGGGAATTACGATCCGTTGGTTTATGGTACGGTTTAACTTTGAGTGTCTTATCGGTGCTGTCAACCCAAAATTGTGATGTCGAGGAAGTTGATTTCAACTGTGGTAGTGGTAGCTGTAAATTTGAGGAACTGGTTTTGTTCATTAAGCCATACTTTGAATTCATCAAAAGAGGCTGTGTCCCCGTCCCATATGATTAGGATGTCATCTATAAAGCGCCTCCAAATCTGGAGATGACTGAAAAACGGATTGGAGGGGTTGTAGATGACACTCGTTTCAAAGAATTCTACGAACAAATTGGCTGCGGAAGGGGCTACAGATGAACCCATTGCCGTTCCGTGCACTTGCTGGAAAAGTTGTTGATTAAAACTAAAATAGTTTTCTTTAAGGGACATGGTCGCACACCAAGGTATAAAACTGTTGGGACAGTCTCCCTCCGTTCTCTTAGTAAGGAGTACCTCGTCTAAGACTTTGAGAGTGATATCCTGAGGAATACACGTATACAGAGATACTATATCGAGACTAATATTTGTCGTTTGTTGTCAAAGGGGTAGTCTTTCGATTAGAGTTATAACTTCAGTAGTATCCTGTATATATGAGTACATCTCTAAGACAAATGGTTTCAAATATTTGTCCGCAAATTTTGAAAGCGGTTCTAACAATGATCCTGACCCAGACACGATCGGGCGGCCTGGAGGGTTTGTTAATGACTTGTGGATCTTGGGCAAGATATAGAATTTAGGTATTGATAGTTTTTTAGCGGTTAGATATTCGTATTCTTGTCTACAAATCCATCCTCTTTCCAGAGCTTTCCTAGTTTTTTCTTCGATCATTGCTTTCAGGCGTGGTGTAGGATCTTCATGTATTTTTTTGTAGAACGACGCTAGCTGTCTAGTACACTCTGAAAAATAGAAGTCGTGGTTGAGTAACACTATCGCTCCTCCTTTATCTGCCTTTCTTATTACAATTTGTTTGTTGTTTTTCAATTGGTGCAAAGCTTGACGTTCTTCCCATGTCATGTTTTGAAAGAAATGGGTATTTGTGTTATTCTTTTCCAGTAGTTTTAGTTCAGATAGGACCCCCACCATCTGAAGTCTCTAACTCCCTAATTCCAAGATTATGCAAATGTAGCTCCTGGTTTTATGGCCCTGGAACTTGGCCATGCAATTCTAAACTTACCCAGGCCAGTAATGACCCACACTGGAACCACCCCACCACCACAGACCAGCTGTTCCAGTAAGGCGCTGAGCAACCTGCAATTAAAAGGGTGAATACAGGAGATGGGCCAAAATCCTTGGTTCCTGATATTAAGTAAGGCACTGTGTGCCATTAGTGGAGTTTTCACCCTTACTGGCTTTTATATAAAACACGTAAACTACTAACTAGTTACATCTTTTTCCTTTTCGGTATGCCCTCTTTCATGGTCACAACCCTGGCTTGCTTTGTCATTTACAAAGTAGTAGATACTATGTGACACAGGCCCCACGTAATATGAACTTTAGGCAAGCTCCTTTTCACTGTTGCGCTGGCCTCCATCAATTCAAAACACCACTTCCCTTTTTCTCACCATACCTTTAACTTTCTTTAAAAAAACATTGCCAGCTGCAATCTGCCCTTAATTTCCAGTCCCAGTCTCCACTTGTCACTCATATCAAATATGCAATAACTCAATAGAGTACAGTACCTCCATGACTCTCACTTACAACTGCACTGCTTCTTTTTGTCAAACCCCCCTCTGCCGCGGGTGGCTGCCACAAGTTGTAAAGGAGGCCAATTTGAGACTCATTTCCTCCATGGCAGTGTGGTCACTTGGGAGGACTTAATGGACCCTGTTCTTTCTTCCATGGTGTTGCATGTCCAATAGGGCTTTGGAAACCCTTTGTTTTCGTCAGTGGCGATGCGTTTCCGATGGGGCCTTGGAAGCCCTTCATGTTCCTCTGTGGTGGTGCGTTTCCTATTTTCCTGACGGGCGGGGACAGTCCCTGTTGGGTTCTGCCCAAGTCCCACCCACCTAGGTGGGGCCTTTGCCGATCACCGCACACTCAGTGCTGAGCTCTGGCCACATAAGACGTATACAGCTGGGCTCCAGGTAAGTCATGTGCTCGCCGGTCTCCCTGTCTGGCCGCAGGAAGAACCGATGGCTCACAGGCCCACCCGCCATGCAGTGCTGGCATGCCCCAGACATGCAGCTGGTGCAATCAGGGTTTCTCATTCTTTGCCACCTAGCCCATCTGGCCCCGGGGTGGGTGATCTTCTCCCCAACAGGCCACCGTCATCTTTACCCGGGCCGCTGCACGCCATGCAGCACGGTACTTCTGCTTCCCCCTGTATTTCTGGTCTGGCCCCCGGGGGACTGTATCACCTTAGACCCCACCCTGGTTTGGGTCATCTCAAATGTGGCCCCGGACTGTGGTGCTTTTTTCACTTGGGTGGCCTGGGACTTCGTTGTCTCCCAGAGCGCAAGGAGACCTGCCCATTGTCCACAGTCTCAGAGTTCCAGAAGTTCCCCATGGTGGGGGCACGTGGTATAGTCAGGTAAATCCAGAAAAGCAAATAAGCACATTCATATTATATAAAGACATTGTTAAAACTACAGTGTCCCGGTCTTATTGTTCTTGTATTGTCTTCCCTACCTATCTCTATATATAACCCCCTACCTGAAAAGTCCCCATTTGAGCCAGGTGTTACACAAAACAAAACCTTCAAAACTAGTTGTTCAGAGAAAGACTGCCATGCTTTGAAAAAATAAGCTTTCATCAGAAGCACACACCATTTAACTATACAGCCACAGAGTTTGTGGAAGCTGGGAACGGAAGTACCTGAACTTACCTGACATACGTAGCGAGGGAGTGAAGCATCCATGACCCAATCAGTCAGAAAGAAATACTGCAGAGAGTCATGTGTCAACTTCCTGCAGATGCATAATGCCACCAGCATGCGAACACTCACAGGGAGCTCTTTTAAGGTGGTGGCAACATCTATACAGTGCGGAACAAACAGATGAGAGAGATGTACTAATTGCCAACTGCTGAGAGGCTCAGTTAGAGAAATGCAAAGATCCGCTAGGAGATATCCAACACAAAAACACAAGGCTTTAGACAAAACTATAACTAATTCTAGCAATTAGCTGATCAGATAGCACAGCAAGTAAAGAGCTCGCTTTGACATCCGTGCAGAGCCTGCTGACGCAGGGTCGAATCCCGGCAGGGCCAAACTCAGCCTTTCATCCTTCTGAGGTCGATAAATGAGCACTACACTGTGGGTAATAATAAGCAGCGCTCAGATGCCTAAGTGTTCGTAGTGCTATATAAATGCAAATTATTATTATTATTATTGAGACATATCAAAAAGATGGGTAAGCCCAGTCACGGCGGCAGCCAAAGTATAGTCCAGAGCAGTTTGGGAACACGAGGACATGTTCCTTGTCACTTCTGCAAGAACAGGAAGAATGCCAATTGGGCCAAGGGGTAACTTTGCTGCAGGAATTGCTGACTACCTGAATTCTGATACAAGTGTGTAATGACTGTCAAAGGCTCAGGACTCAGCCTGTTCAAGTGAATGCTTACAATCGAGGCCACAATGACACCTGTCCAATGAACTGTGATAATGTAAGGTTGTGGTGAGACCTATTTAATTGGATGCTGATCGTCCAGGTTGGGGTAAAACCTGCACAAGCAAATGCTGTTAATCCATATCGTGATGAGACATGCCAAAGCAAATGCTGACAATCCTGTTCATGGTGAGACCTGCCCAGGGGAAATCAGATAATCCAGGTAATAGTGAGACCTGCCCAAGTGAATTCTAATGATCCAGGTAGTTGTTGTGAGACCTGTCAATGGGAATGTTGATAATCCAAATTGTGGTGATACCTCTCAAAGAATATTCGGACAATCCAGGCCATGGTGAGAACTGGTCAAGTGAATGCTGAAAATCCCAGGTCATGGAGAGGCCTAACCCCGTAAAGCCCTGGGGCCTGAGGGGTGACCTAGTTTGAATGTGAATGTCTGGAACAGACCAATCTGGCTGAGTACCAACATGAAGAGAAGTCTGGGGAGCCAGGGACCTGGGAGAGGTCTGTAAGAAGAGAGGGAAAGCAGTAAGACCAAGGAGAGTACAGACTGCACCTGACCTATGGAAGAGTCTTCCAGGAGAAGCTTCTTTCTTCAGTATTTGAGGTTAACGTTGGATTCTGAACGCTTGTGTTTTAGCATAGGAATTAGCCTGGAGGCGAAGCACTTTTAAGTATAGGTTTAGTACTTTCTGTTGCCAAATCCTTTGCACATTTTGAGACATGCATAATAGCCCAGCGGTTAAGGGGGTTAAGACTACAGAGTCCCTGTACGCACAGGGGCTTGGAAGATTAAGTTAAACTTTAATTTAGAAAAATGCCAACGGAGGTAGTTGACACTGGATGAATACCTCACTTTATATTACTCCCTTCCAGATGCTGTTTAGATCGGGGTGTTCCTTTTCATGTGTAGAGACACCCTGAGTTCATGCAGGCATTTGGTCCAACCCATACCGTAAAATATATACGATAATAAAACCACTTGTTTGAACCACACTCTGCATCACATGTTATTGGGGCCGACCTCAGGAAAAGTCATCATGAGTATGTACTTACAAGTAGTGGAACTATTTGGAAAATCTAGTGTGAGTGTGAGTGTGAGTGTGAGTGTGTGTGTATACAGTACCAGTAGTCACCTGATTGGACAGAGTCAACTGGTTTTTACTTATTGAGCAAAGCTATTATGAATGTATATTTAAACTGGCAATGCTGGCATATATTACAGGCACGGGTATCATGTAAATGCATTGCAAAATACTCCTGTGTACTTTTGGGGACCTGGCTGGATTTGTTCATGTCTTACCCCACACAACAAATTGTAAATTGTCTGGTTTGTTACCCACTTTTTCACAGAATATGCACTGTAAAATGCACTCATTTAAACATTTATTTAAAAAAGCATTCTCTGGTTGGGAACCACCCTCAAGCTCCCTTGCTTGGTTGTTGCTCCCTCGCTATCCTTGGTTGCTCATGCTCATTAGTGGAGCGTGTATACGCTCCCCCTTTTGCTAAGAATCGGAGTGGAACAGGATCATGTAGTGTGGTGCTGGTGTAGGAGCAAGGAACCGGGGCAAGAGAGGGGTCATGAAAATAGATAGGCGTCACAGGGGATGTTGCCTGTGAGAGGGTGCCCCTCAGAAAGGCAGCAAAGGCAGACTTGATGAGAGACATGGATCTCCCCCATATAGGCAGGCAGAATGCACGAGCCCCGAGCAGTCTGGAGGACCAGTTCCAAGGCTGTGAGAAAAATGGGGAAACAAGGAAGAAACAGGACAGGGAGGGAGCTGAGAGTGCAGCAAAAGAAACCCAGGACTGGGAATGGGGCAACAAGATCAGGAGCAGGTGGAGTGGAATGGGATGATGGCAAAGGTGCAGCAAGAGAAAATGTACTGAGAAAAACACCTGCAGCAAGATGACCCAGAACTAGCTCAGGAAACGCAGCAAAGTTATTTTTACAAACAAATCATACAAGCAGACGAAGAGCAACTGTGGGAAACAGCACAGAATCCTACAAAAGCTTCCCTGCTCCTCCATGGTTACAAGTGGAGGAGGAGGGAAGGCATTCCTATTCGGCAATGCCGACCACATTCCGCTAGTGGATCCCAAGCGTGCAGCCCTGCTCTTGACTATGCTTCTATTGGAATTGGGTGTGCAACACAAACACTGCTATCTGCATGTTCGCGCAGTATAAAGGTTACACTCCACGCCCCCACAGAGTGGGCTTGTGCATCTCAAATTGCTTAAATTGTGGATGAATTGTATAATTAATACAGGAAACGTGCTCTTCCCCCGTTGATGCAGTGATCTATCTCTAAACACCGTCCCACCTCAGGGATGACTATCCCAAGTATGAGTCCCTTGTTCAACCGTTGAGGAAGTACCCATGGTCATGACCCCGAAGAGCCAAGTAAAGAGCGTATACTGGCCAACAGTTTGGGTGGAAGGAATATTTTGCATGGATGGAAAAAGGGGACAAATTCTCCTACATTCCACTTCTTCGACTGAAACCTTTTCTGTTGATGGCATTTAATGTTTCACCTGGCAGAGAGGGGGGGAAGGGCGGGTGGGTATTGGATGCAAAGCTCTGAAGCTCTGCCTTCCAACCAATCAAAGTGGACTAAGAGTTGTGGCCTGCAACTCATTGGACGAAACAGGAGGATGATCCCAGCCAATGATATCACTTGGCATGTTTATATGCCCTGATTTGTGAAGGAGTCTATGCTTTGTGATTGTCCAGAATGTTGCAGCTTCACAAGCGGTGTGAAAGGTCCACTGTTCTCTTCAATTGGAGACCCTGGATGTAGAACCAATCAACAGCACAGGGTGGAATTTAGCGGGGGGGGGGGGTAAGGCCACCAATTCTACTACATAAAGCGTCAAGCAGGGGTCGACTGGGAACCAAAAGAGGATCTGGAAATAATTTTTAAAGTGGCCCCATATTACACATCTTTAGCAAGCCCAACACTTTTCCTATGAGAACATTTGGAAATACCTACACAACAGAGGTTCATGGTGCAGAGGTCTGCTGGGAAATCTCCAGAGTTCCCTGTAGGCCAGTCCACCCCTGGCGGCAGGTGGGTATTCCACCTAAGACTAGCGAACTGAACCTATATCACCAGGAGCCCCTTTGCACAGTACTGTCTTTAAAGACAATGCCACTTCGCTTTTTGGGACCTGCAGTTTTTCTTCTACTATAAGCATGGCAAGTCTTAAAAGCCAAACACGGAAGAGGGGCTCCCTGGTGACATTGGATCAGGCCGCTAGCAAAAGTGAGAGTATATGAAAAGATGTTCAACATCGAATTCACGATCTGTAAGCTTAAAATATCCTTGTCTCCGCGCACTGATACCTCCGGGTCTGGCGCGCGCTACAAATAACGAAAGAAAGAAACCAACAATGTCAAGGCGTTTTGCATAGTGTACAGCAGCCTTTGGGGTCCCCGTGCAGGTGCAGCGATGAGTGGGTCCACTACCCCATAGTTATGTAACGAAGATGTGAACAGAGCCCACCTAGTGATGGCTACTGGCATTGCATTTATTAATGTACAATATGCACGTCATTATTCCTGCATCAACTCACAACATATAAAATTCAGAATGTAAATATTAGTGGCAGAATGGAGAAAGGGGGTCCAGGCACACATGTGGCAGCTTGTCAGGGAATCAAGGGTGCGGCTATTTGAAACAAGGACAATGCGCGACGTTCGGCCCCTTTCCAGTGCCGCTTGTATTCCAGTGTTGGAAAGAGGCTTTTTGGCAACATGTGTATCCATTAAGACCTTTCCAGCCAAAGAACATAACGGAAGCGTAGACTGAGTCACCCTGCTCTGGCCGGCACGTTTTTCCCATTTGCTGCTGCTTTTATAAAGCTATCCATTATGTTGCCTAATCAAAGAAGTGCTCCAAAAGATAACTCGGTTACTGCTCACATCGAAGGCTTAACCTTTAAACGCCAGATCGTGTTTCCGCAAACACACGGTATTTCATCTGTCGGCTGAGGCCAGGAGCTGCTGCAAACCCGTGTTCTCCCCCTCCACACGTGGGCGGCCATTTTTATTATAAACGCAGCCATCCCCGCCCCCTTTATGAACCCGCCTGACAGAGGGTAAAGGGGTACGTTGCTCAGTGACGTAATTGCTAGTAAGGATAAGACAAGCAATCTTGGTTTATCCAGACCATGGTCCGTTACTTCAGGTTATCTGCTAAAAGTGAATGCTGCGTTGAGAACTGGAAATACCAAAACAGCACAAACGTTAGGCATGGTAATGTTGTTTCACGCTTCCCGTCATGAAGTGAAACCAAGGCCGCATACTTTCGTCCAGTACCGCTTTCGCAATTTGGAGCCCTGTTTACACAGCACATCGGCATTCCATTATCAAAAGCATGGCTGGAACTGCACCCACCGAAACGCGCTGCTTGGCGGAGCACATTCTTAAAGTATTAAAGGGTTGCACAACTCACTTTTTAAAGCCTCGGAAAGAGAGGAAAGAAAGACCGGAAGCAATAACTCAACAAAAAATTCCTTGATGATGACGTTTAATTTTCAAATATATTTTATATGTATGGGATTGAATAATCATATAATAATATCAGATGTGTAAGCACTGTAAAGAAGGCTGTTACGGGTGACCCTCCCAATGTGCATTGCCCCTTTAAGGGGATGTGTTCCTCCCACGTGTGTTGCCCCTTTAAGAGGGGCCATGACTGTGTCATGGCCCAAGTCAATAAAAGGAGCTCCTGCAGGCACGTGAGACAGAGCGGCTGCAGACTCCCAAAGAGGAACGACTGAGTCCGTGTCTCATTATCAATGTAGGCCTCAGGCCTACACGTGGAGGCGCAGGCCTGCACGCCCAGACACTGAGGGACCCGCATGCCAGGATGGCAGCCGCGGTCCCCTCGGTCAGAGGCCTGGCAGGCTGTGACCCCACGACAGGGTGCCAGAGGCCCTGGCACCCGGGGCCCTGCCGGATGTCCATGGCAGGCCCCCACCCCCACCCCCACACATAGTGGGACTGCACGGCGCTAGCAGAGATAGCGCCCAGGGGCGCCTGCCGGATGACCATGGCAGGCGACCCCCAACAATGGCGACGAGGACCACGAGTCCGCGTGGCCCCCCTGCTGCCAGTAAGTGGTGGAGGGGGAAAGAGGAGCGTCCGACCCCACCGCGGGTCCAGCGTGGCCTGCGCCTCATCGCCACAGCCTGGGCGATGTAGGCCCGGGCTGCCCTGCGGTGGGACACACACCCCGCGGAGTTCCGCCGCAAAGAGAAGAACGAAAGCGGCGGCGGCCGCGAAGAGAAGAACGAGAGCGGCGGCTGCCGCGAAGAAAAGAAGGTTCCTGCGGGGAGAGGGTGAGGCCCCTCCCCCCCAACGACATCCGTCGCGGAGAGCGGTACGCTCCCCTGGCCCTGCGGGGAGAGGAGAGAAGAAGTGAGAGCCCCGCCCTGGATTATCCCCGGCCGCGGCCCTCTGAGAGGGGGTGCTCGTGCGGCCGGGATGTTTGTCTCCCCTGCGGCCCTCATCGGCCCACCCCACTAGTGCAGCATCTCCCGACACCAGAGGGGAGAGTGAAGCTCCGTTCCCCTGCTGCAGAGGTGAGCGGCCAACGCCGTGAAGAAGGGAGAGTGACGCTCCGCTCCCCTGCGGCATCCGCCGCAAACCGAGGCCCTTTGTTTGCCCTGGTCCCGTGGGGTAGAGAGGGGTGGGCCATCCCAGCGCCCTGATGGCGGTCCCGTTCTCCTGGCCGCGGTCCTCATAAAAGAGGGTGTTCGTGCGGCCAGGGTGAAGATCCGCAGCGTGGCCTGTGCCCATGACACCCGCTGTGGGTGTGTGGGGATCCAAGAGCGGTTCCCCGCAGCACCCGCTGCGTGCAGGGAGGAGGCCGGCCCGTCGGCCACGGCGAACAGGAAGATGGAGGTGGTGGACTCGCCGTGTGGAGGGGCGGGACACGCCCTGCCCCAGCATGCTCCTCCGTTCTGTGGAGGCAATCGGCGTGACGTGGCACACGCCGCCAAAAAAAAAAAAAAAAAAAAAAAATTTGGAAAAAAAAAAAGGAAAAATAAAACGGAAAAACACCCAGACTACGCCTCGGGTGAGCGCCAGCTGCCCCGGCACCTCCACCGGAGCAGAGGGATGGACTGCTGCCCCTCCCATATCGTGTTCTGGGGCCAACTGCTGGTAAGGAGGTGGGGGGTGCTTCTGCAGCAAAGTTATGCTGCCCGGAGCCCTCATTGTGCCCCGGTGGCGTTCCCCATGCCGACAAAGGGGAGGCTGGGCGTGCCCCGCCCCCCAGCGAAGAAGATCATGAGTAGCATCTGCTGCGAAAAGGGAGGCCGTGATTGCCCCGCCTCCTCCGCCCCATGAAGAAACAGAAAGCGACGGCGGGAGGTCCCGGACTGCTGGGCGGGATGAGGGAGACAGGCTCCGGTCTAGAGCAGGAAAATAGAGGCCCACACTTGTGGGCACAATGGATGCCGGCGCCCCCAGTGTGATCCTGGGGCGCCAATGGTGACGACTGCTACGCCTGCCATTGGAACAGGCGGGCCGTGAAGTGAGGGCCCTCCAGCGATCCCAGGCCTCGCTGGTAATGATTGAGGGCAGGTAACGTGCTCCAACCACTCAGCATATGCAGCCCCAATATTGATTCTGGGCCCCCAGTGGCGGTGAGATGCTTCAAAGTTAAACGCAAAGGTACCTAATGGAACTCGGAGAACATAAGTAATGCTGTGAAGGGCTGTGCACTACACCGGCGATCACCTCCCTGCACCGGTGGTCACCTCCATGCACAGTGCCAGCAAGAAAACAAGAAGGGAAGCGATGGCGGTCATGTGGCAGTGCATGGATAATCTAAGTGCATCAAAAACGCAGACGCCTGCCCCGGGAACCGAGTAAGACTCGGGTGCCTGCCGACCCCACTCACAGAACCCCGCTGTCGACATCAAACTGTCACGGGTGTCCCATGGCCATGGGTGCGCCATACTGCCTGAAGAATAAATGGCCTCTGCGCACAAACGGTGGCAATTTGCTGATCGACACTCCTCAGAACTCCAAGCCAGGACACTTCAGCATCTGACGCCCAGCACTCTGGACACTGTAGTGACAAGGCCAGAGAAAGATAGATCACCCTGACAACGAAGACGTCTTGCCGGCCCTGCAGACGGCCTCGACACCCTCCCACCAAGATCCCCTACTGGACCATCGGAGGAGCAAGGAGCTGGTGGCCCTGCCGGCCTGCAAGCATCACCCAGGGCCACACAAGGACTGTGCACCAATGACTGCCCTGTACCATTGAGGGCTGGCATTGACCCAGCGCCAGCCATGGTCTCACCATGGCCCATGTGGGATTCGTCACCCTCACGCCGACCCAGCGCCAGCCATGGTCTCACCATGGCCCATGTGGGATTTGTCACCCTCACGCCACTCACGGGTCACAGTTGTGAGTACCGGGACGTCCAGTATTCTGGGTGCGACAGGGCTTGACAACAGATGGGAGCCCCAACTCCGGGGAAGGGGCACTGGGTGACCGGTGGCGCGAAATCCCGCAGCGATGCCAGCCAGACAAGGAAGGGGCACGGTGGCAACAAGGACAAGGGGAGGTCGACCCACAGTGAGGTGGTCATCTCCCGGCACAGTGCCAGCGGAACAAGAGCCACCCGGCCTGCCAGACTGGTGGGCTCAGACAGCGGGTCGCCAAGGACACCCTGCATGCTACGACATCGAAGGTCCGTGTGACTTACCAGCAAACCAGAAAGCCCTGGACCCCAACCCCAGGGGTCAGTACATCAGGATAGAAGTGTGTCGCTGCTCAGCATGGGGGTTTGGGCGCCCGTGTGCGGTCCTGGTGGAAGGAGACACTTCGGATCAGGGAACGAGGCCGATGTGGCCCCTGGTACCCCAGGTGCGGCTTTGCCGGTGAACATCAGGGAACGAGGCCGATGTGGCCCCTGGCACCCCCAGGTGCGGCTTTGCCGGCCATGGACTGTACTGTCACTGGACCTGGACCCGGGAAGTGAATCCTGAGCTGATGCCAGGAGTAGGCGAGATGATATCCTGAGGTCCTACGGTTGCGTAAAGAGGACTCTGTAATCTGGTGCATTGCCGCTGTGGATCTGTATTTTACTAACAGGCTTAGAGTGGTCTCCGTAGTGAGCCTTAAGGTGAAGCGGTGGCCCCCCATATACGAGGCGTACATAGCGCCAGCCGCAAAGTATGGTGTTTTGTTAAGGATTGCAAGTTCTAACCCCAGGTTAATAAAGGGTTTGTAAACTGTGGGGAAATGCCTACATTCAACCGGCAGCTCACCCCGCAACTGTTTCCCCACGGATGAAGTTTAGAAGTGTTGGTGTGATGTTTTGTTATTATCTTGAGTCATTTATGCATGTGGCCGTGTCATAGTTTAGCATGTGGTTGTTTCAGCACGGTCTGAAGCAAGAAAGTAGTTTGTCGCTCTGTAACCACTGGGACACAAGTATGTTCAGCCACGTTTGTTTGTTTGTTATGAAAAAGGAGGAGTGTTACGGGTGACCCTCCCAATGTGCATTGCCCCTTTAAGGGGATGTGTTCCTCCCACGTGTGTTGCCCCTTTAAGAGGGGCCATGACTGTGTCATGGCCCAAGTCAATAAAAGGAGCTCCTGCAGGCACGTGAGACAGAGCGGCTGCAGACTCCCAAAGAGGAACGACTGAGTCCGTGTCTCATTATCAATGTAGGCCTCAGGCCTACACGTGGAGGCGCAGGCCTGCACGCCCAGACACTGAGGGACCCGCATGCCAGGATGGCAGCCGCGGTCCCCTCGGTCAGAGGCCTGGCAGGCTGTAACCCCACGACAGGGTGCCAGAGGCCCTGGCACCCGGGGCCCTGCCGGATGTCCATGGCAGGCCCCCACCCCCACCCCCACACATAGTGGGACTGCACGGCGCTAGCAGAGATAGCGCCCAGGGGCGCCTGCCGGATGACCATGGCAGGCGACCCCCAACAAAGGCCATATTTTTAAAAACACAATGTAATGTTCCTCAATTTACTAACCTCGACAGGATGAATGTCTGAGTTCGGCCAGTCGGGATTTGAACTTGCAAGGTGCCCGGCTGGTTGAAAACTAAAAAAGTCATACTGAAGTGGCTTTGTAGTTCAGCATTTAATGTATGTATTTTTCGATGTTCTTACATTTATTTGCATCAAAAAATAAGCACGTACGTTGCCAATTTTCCGAACAGCGTAGATGGTCATGGTGGGTGTGGTTTTTAATGTGTTGTGTATTTTTCATCTGTGACTTTGATGGCTGTTTATCCAAATAAAGTGATTGCGTGCCTTAAACATAACTTCCTAAATATAATTGCTGCAATTTGAACCCCTTGATACAGGTCACACTTATCAGGTTTTATTTTTGCTTAACATTAGTATACATAAGCTTAAACATGTTTCCTGTTTTAGTTACTGGTTGATCCAAGTTTTACATAATTTTACTTCTTATAGGATTCTCATGAAATCCTCTCTAGCATGATTACAACCCTCACTCCCCTTTTATTGGGGAAATAACCCTAGACGCAAATACCCCCTGTGGTGGGCCAGAACAAGGAGGTAGACAAGTGGTATTTCTACCTGTGATTTTATTCAAATAATAAACAAAAGGCCTATCTATCCCTTAAAATGGGGGTTGCCCTACCTAGCATAAATCTAACTAGGATGCTTGTCGTTAGTGAGGCAGTGCAAATCAAAATAGTCCATCCTCCGTTCAAAAATGACCCTACACTGACCCTACCACTTATCAAGAAACGGTTGCATAGGCCAACAAAACAAAAAGGGGTCCCAGGACAATGGCTCCCTTCTCCTGGTCGACAGGAATTCTCAGCCTTAATTGTCTATATTGACATGGTTCTTTGAGATGTAGTTAATCAGTTCCTTTACTTCCTAAAGGGGTCTCTTCCTTCTTCTCACAGGTATCCCCAGCTAAACTTGTTTCCAGTTCTGTGTTTCCTCACTTGAGTGTCTTGGCCTCTACTCCTCTGAATTTCTTTTGCATCAATATCGCTCTCACTTGTACTTGTTTCACAGTCTCTCATTCCATGGAGACCAGTGTCCCTGGTCCCTTTTACCACTTTGTTATCTTCGAAGTACTTCCACTTATGGGAACCAACATGTAGGTTTTTCTGCTTCACTTCACTTATGTCTTGGTCTTCCCAACCACTGAGACAGTTATTGCCAGTCTTTTGACTTTCTTCATTATCTTTACTGCTTTTGTAATAACTGGGATGAGTGTGAGAAGTCCCTCGTTATTCGTTATATACTCTACTGCTTTCACAATTACGGGGATGAGTGGGATGAGTCCCTTGTTATTTGTTATACTCTTTGCTGCTGTCATGGTTACTGGGATGAGTATGAGCCTCTCAGTATTTGGTATACTCTTTGCTACTGTTAGTTACTGGGACAAGTATGATGAGTCTTCCGGTTTTCATTATACCCTCTGCTGCTTTCACAGTTACTGGGACGAATATGATAAGTCCTTTAGTACTGCTTATACTCTTTGCTGTTTAGCGCCTGCTCATGGCCCCTTCCGGGTCTTCTGCCATTCCCGTTACCTCTAACTTGTCGGTTTGGCCTCCCCAGTTCTTCTTGTGGGGTTGGGATCACGTCATGCCGATAAACGCTTCTAGTGTCTTCCTTTCCCCTGCTCTATTTTGCTCTCTGGCTCCACAGAGTATTTTGCTGGATGGTCTTGGTGCCGTTGTTGGACCACATAGTCCACCTCCACAAGGACACACCACCATCTGGCACAGCTTGCCACAGACACGAGTCGGCTCCTTACCGGCTCCTGAAATCGCTTCCTCCTTCGTTCTCCACATCTTCTTAACTCAGGACCTCTCAAAATGTCCTGGTTTCGCTCCCACAGGTTTGAACTTCCCAGGATTCACCTGCTCAGTGAACATGACTCCCTAATGCAAGTCCTTCTTTACACTTTATGCATCTGAGTTGGGTTCCCTCCAGCTAAGTATCCCTGTCCTTCTTCTCTTTCCCTGAAGTATTCTTTATTACTACCTGGTCCCCACTCTTCACAGTATTCTCTACTTACCATGAAAGAGTGTTCAGCATTACTCCTTCACTCTTCATCTTCTCAGTGGATTTGTGTTGGGTTAAAATTCCGGAAGTTGTATTACAATAGCAAACAGTGCTCTGTTCAGGTTGTGTCTTCTTAGGCAGTGATGATCTGAGGGGCTCATAGGAAAGTGGGGCAAAAAGTTCCTTCAGAGAACAGGAGACCTTGTCGCCTAGAGGGAGTCTCTTCATTTGAGATTGCATTTATTTCCACCCCTAGGGGAAATGTTGCATAGCAGGCTCACCTCCCTAGGCTCACCGGATTAGGGCTCCCTATTAATGGATTTTAATTCCAAATAAAAATGTATTCTCCCTGGGGAGAAGCAACGAGATCCTGTGAATCGCCACACCCCTTTCTTATTCCACTTATTCTGTACTCCCGTTTTCTGCCACATTTGTTTTCTTTTTTTGCTCAAAGACATCAAAGTACTCCATTCTTTGCTCATTAAACTGTCTTTTATATTCTGCTTAAAAAAATCGTTTTAAAATCACACAGCATTTCTACTATCAAAACCTCGAGTTTCTCTTTATGTCTACTCCGAGAAGAAGCTTGAGATTGTGACAGGGGAAGCGCTGCTGTTTAGGTGTGTCTTTTTGGTTGTGTGCGAGTCATTTTTCAATAAGAGGCAATTTTCAAAATGTGTCTCGTGGATTTTGATCTTATAATGCAGAGTTATTTTCCCCTTGTACATTTCTGCTGTTTCCACTGCTTTTCGGCAACCTTTGGCCATTTGGCAATAAATGTGCACTTTGCTACAAAAATAAAATATAGTTGTGACATACTGACTTTAGCCCTCATACTTCTACAAAGCAAGTCCAACCCAAACAAAGGTAAAACAGGCACAGTTCAGAGGTATACCTCCTTGGCCTTTTGTGGTAACATTGGCCGAGGGAAGGCTATTCTCTCAAGAGGTTTGTAGAGAGGCAGATGTAAACGTCATCTATGGAGCCCACCCCCTCACCTCTATCATATTGGAAGAACAGCAAAAGAACACAGTGCATGGCACCTGTTATCATCCCAATATCACATCAAAGGTATGAGAGATGTTATGCACTGAGACAACCTTACTGAATTTACCCTCAAACTGATGTTCTCACCTCTATCATATTGGAAGAACAGCAAAAGATCACAGTGCATGACACCTGTTATCATCCCAATATCACATCAAAGGTATGAGAGACGTTATGCACTGAGACAACCTTACTGAATTTACCCTCAAACTGATGTAGTAGACATGAGTCTGCAGACACCGTTGGACATAGAAGAACTATAAGTATAGTCTGACAGGTGTGAAGTGATATCATAAAGAAGAGAATATGCGTGGACACACTAAACTAGATGTACTAACATATCTAGAGAAGGAAGATGTGACTAAAGTAATGAAGTAAACATATATGCAAAGATGAAGAAAAAGCATATACACTTAGAAGATAAATAACAAGAGATGCAGTAGATGTATATACGCAGAAACGCAAGGTAGATAGGAGGACGTAGAAGCTTGCTAAAGTAGGAACTATAACACAAGTAAAGTAACCATGTTGAGAAAATGGACGTCAACATCGTATAATAGTAAACAAAAAGCCTCAAGGAGAAAGACCAAGGCTGCAGAGCTGACAGATGCTGGAAAACAGATTTGTGCAAGAACAAAGGATATTTGTTTGGTTTAGAATGAAGGATGCTGCAGCAAGAAGCAACTGCAAGGGCCAAAATGAGTCGAAGAGTATAGGAAATGCGCATAAGACATATTTCTCTTAGATTAATTAAAGGAGTAAACATTTGCAAGAGCCAGGTATTGAACAATCAAAGATGCAGAAAGCAAATGCAAGGTGGAGCAACCAAGTCTCCAGAGGCCAAGGAGAGTAATAGCACCCAATATAATTGAATCAAATAGCACTAAATAAAAGGACAAAATGGACAAAATCATAGTCTACTCACAAGACAAGGAGACAAGGCCTATTCATAAAGCTCCAGATGAGGATAGCAATGTACCTTCATTCCCTTTAAAGTTCTGAGGAAGAGAACAGTCAGCAAGGTCAACTACAGAGAATAGAAGCATTGGCTTTGGGCCTAACTAATGAGAGATGTTAGGCTAATTAGCTAAGGATGGCATTTGTCTGACGTTGTTCCCCTGCACCTGGGTTTCATTACTTTCATGCTGGCAACAAGCCAAATGTCCAAGGTTGGAAGATAGTGCCAACCAATCATGAGGGCCTATCTAATGGTAGACCATACATGCCTATCCGCGGCTTTTTTATTGCTATTATCAGTATTTTACGTAGTTAGAGGTTGGTCAAGGCGTGCCTACCAGATAAGGGGCAGCCAATGATGATACTAACACATATATGAAATATAGGTATATATGTTCCCTTAACCAATCCATCCGCCCGATAGCTTTTTGCTGTTTGCTACATAGGATGATGTCATAGCTGATGCACATTGAGGTATAAAGCCTTTTGCGTCATTGAAATAAGTTGAGAGTGTGCGCTACAATCTGTTTGTTCTCCAGGTTTACCTAATTTATTGAGCTGATAATAAAGTTGTTTTTTTGCCATATTCTTTGAGTCTGTCTGGTTATTTGTGCCTGAGATCATTTATAATGATAATCCCATTCGGGTACTTGGAATGCTCCACGTGCTACTGCACAGAGTTGTGAATCTGAAACAGTATCAACCAAAACAATAAAGTACAACAGTCCAAAATAGTGGCATGTCCAATGAAGGATCTATACAAATATATATACTTTAATTAAAACACCCATGTGCCATAATAACTAAATAGAAAACATTGCAAAAATGAAACCCTGTAGAAAGAACACAGAAGATGAAAAGATATCAAGTTGCAGCACTCTGGGTAATGAGGCAGGGAGAGAAAAGACAATAAAAACCACAATGTTCTTCAAAAGGAAATGGTCTTGCAGCAAGGGGGATTGAAGTGATTTTAGTGATGTAGCCAGTTTCTAGGGCCCATAAATTGACCGGGAGGGTGCAGTTATCAGGTAATAATACTTTTGCAGTGTCTTGGTGGTTCCACAGTGATGAACGAAGCTTCTTTGCGCTGGGCTTGTGGTTTGATTTAGGCTTGAATGCGGCAGTCACAGTAGTCCAGAAGTCAAGCAGATGTTAAGTTGGGGTCGAACTGAATGCTAGAGCGATACAGATTGTGGAGATCACCAGGTTCGGTTCAATGGTCGAAGCTCTACGGCAGACGTGCTGATGACTGGATGCGCAAGGTGAGCCAGTCTGATGCAGTGATCAAAGGACGTAGTTCAGGATGAACACTGGGATCATTTTGATTGTTGACTCATTCAGTGATGAATAAGCTGGAGTTTGAATGATGTTTCGAGCAGTGCAGGTGCGGCATTGCTTCTTTGTTCAAGCTGAGGCAACAATTACTTTTAGCTAATGCGGTGCAGCGGCTAACTTGTTTGAACATGCTGTACTGCGGTGCAAAGCCCGGCGCATGCCAAAGGCAGCTCTAGAGGGCCATGTTGGCTCAAACCATGTCAAACATGCTCAAATCAAAGTTTGCACCGGTTCTCCCTTTCAATGTGTTATCTCCCCACACAGAAAACAACCTCTGGGTGTTGTGGGTGTGGGAGCCTCAGTGTAAGAAAAAGGCACTCTCCCCAGCAGAGAAGAACTACTCGACAGTGGAAAAGGAGATGTTGGCAGACTGCATGTCCAGGTTACCCTAACGTGGTGATGCAGCAACCAACTTCCACCAGGACGAGTGTGTAGTGGAGTCGTAGGGAGATCTCAGAAGCAAGGAATATCTCAAAATGAGCGAAAGACACTGGAAAGAAGAGTCAGCAAATGATGCGACAATGAGACACGTCACAGAATGGGTCAGGAAAGGATGGACAGATGAAAGAGTGATTCCCGAAGGCTTGCGCCCATACAGGAAGGTGGCAGAAGAAATCTTTGAGAGCGAGGGCTTGTTAATGAGAGGCTATCCAGTCATCCCACCAGTTGGTATGAGAGAGACTTTCATGTGCAGGGTTCATCCAGGCCATTTAGGGAATAACATGACGAGGAGGCAAGTGAGAGAGTCCAATTGGTGGCCCGGCATGGATCAGAACATAAGGACTATGAAGGAAAGATGTCATAAGTGCTTGAACAG
The DNA here is from genome assembly GCF_040938575.1 of Ambystoma mexicanum. Classification (NCBI taxonomy): domain Eukaryota; kingdom Metazoa; phylum Chordata; class Amphibia; order Caudata; family Ambystomatidae; genus Ambystoma; species Ambystoma mexicanum. The sequence continues at coordinate 244,705,067 of NC_090924.1, read as the reverse complement.
CGATAAGAGGCTGAAAGTGAGTCAAACCCCGTTGCACCCCACAGAGATACCGGAGGGTGTGTGGTGCAAATTGGGGCTGGACTTCATTGGTCCATTGGTGTTGATGCTGCTGGAGCACAGAGATAGAATTGTTATAGCTGACTACCTATCGAAATGGGTGGAGGTAGAGTTTGTACACGACAGCTACGCTTGTCAGTACCCTCAAAGAAATCGTTCAGAGAGATGGACTGCCTAGAGAACTTGTCACAAACAACTGAGTCCAACTCGTCTCTAGAGAGATGGAAAACTTCTTGAGGGATAACAATGTTCTTCAGGGGAAAGCAGCACCGTATCATCCCCAGGACAATGGGCTGGTGGAACAAACAAATAGCTGTATCAAGGGGACAATGAAACTTGACTCTGAATGCAACCACCAATGTTTCCCAATTTCGATTGTTGAGAGGGCGCAGAGCAGCTTTCTCTTTGGTTCCTCCTTGGTTGTCAAAAGTAAGGAAGGACAATGCCATAGACATGGGCAAATTGGTTTGAAGGATGAAGAAGGGGGCTTAGTCAAAATAAAGCAGCCACATAAGGACCCGGTGACAGGATCGAGGTTCAGAAAAACCTTCAGCATGTGGCAAAGAGGATCTAACGATGTCTGCACTCAAGATGGGAAGAGGCGGAACTTGGAGCAAGTAGCGCTATTTGAAAGGAAAGCCAAAGAGTTGCATGTCCAAGAGGGTCGTGAACAAGTGCACAAGGGCAATGAGACTGTGCGTGACAAATCTATCAATGACATTCAAGAACCTGCATGTGGTGAGATGTTAGAGAGCTCCACCGAGCAGAAAGTGACACATTAGGCGGAAAGTGAGCTGGCATAGGAATCGAGAGAGATGGCTAAGAGAATTCAGGAAAGTGAAGGGGGCAGAGAAACCTGCCCCCAACGAGAGAGGAAAAGACCAGCATGCTTTGCAGATTTTGTCCTGGAATAGCACTAAGCTGCTCGACAAAATGAATTATGTAGAGATCTAACATGATGAGATCTCGGCTGCCCGGGATCTCGCGAGACTGGCTGTAGAGATGTGCGACATTGGCCCGACAAGCGTAATTATGAGCGCGGGGATGGCACGGATCACACTGCAGCTCAGGTGCTCCCCCTGAGACCGGATAATGACTATTATGACGTTTTCCCTCACCCCATGTATTTAGTTCATGGCAGCTAGTTTACAGAGCTGTAGTTGTGAAAGCCCCATGTTATGAGCAAGTGGAATAAAGCCTTTACAAAGAAGCAAGGCTCTGAGCCATTGTTTGCTGCGCAGAGCAGGAAATGGAGCATGGTGCAGCAGGGAATTGCACGTGATGGGGAAGGGAGGTGTTGAGCTGGGTTGCGGGTGGGGGATGGGGTTTAGGGGTATTTGGGGTGGGTTTAGGGGATTTGGTTTACGGGGAGCATGTGGGCTGGGGTCAGGTGGTATTGTGTCTCGGGGAAGGGTCATAGGACAGAGCCTCCCAATCAGTGCACAGATGGGAAGGTAGCGGCCGAAACCCTCCCATTAGTGGAGAGAGTGTGGAACAGCTGGTGGGGAGGTCAACCAAAAGGGATTCGGCGGGTGGGACCACAGGAGATGGATTTGGTGGGTGGGACATGGTGAGCAGGAAATCGATGCATGGCGGGTTCGTGGAGCCATGCTTCCAACTGAAGTCCATGGAACCATTGATAAAGGGTGAATGTACAGATGAACTGATGACAATGGAGACAGGAAGAACTTAAGTGGAAAATGCAAGTGCAGGACACCTAGGGGACAAAAAGGTGGAAAAAGTAATCACCAAGCTCTGGCCCTGAAGCCCACTACGGGGCAGTGCTTAACACTATAACAGCAATTGTGTGATGTTGTCCAACAATTTCATATTCCATGCATGGACTCCACTTTCATTCATTTAACCTACAAAGGCAGTGCTATCACATAGATTGAATATGATGAGGTGTATGCAGGAATTCTGGTACTAGAAAGGGAGGAGCTTGAGGAGGAGGGCGAGGATATCCCAGCTGGCACCTCTGCAGGTGATGACCTTTCCAGAGCAATAGCACCACAATCCCAGATGGCAATGCTCAGACACCAGTAGTAGTTCTGGCTGATTGAGAAGATGCGCTCAGGAACAGACACACTGCATATGCCTGTTCACAGTCTAGATACCAAGCACGCATGGAGGAGACAAGTGGTCATTTAGAAATCCCTCACCAACATTGCACTTCCCTAGGGCAAAGGCTACAGGGTGTAATGAGGGATGTCAGATGCACATGCCATGTTACAATATGGCAAGCCAGCCTCCACCAAATGCACCCCCAGATTTCCCATCATACTGAGGCAATTGCATTGGAAATCTCCTGGTTTATGCCCTGGTGGCATATGTATCTTGTATGGCAGCACAATCGAGCCATGGCAGTGTCTCCACCCTATTCATTGCCACACAATTCAGTCCAGATGCACCTGGACAGCAATGCCAACAAATCTGCTAACGACTCCTTGCCTTCAAAAAATATGCCATGCCAAGTGGGCCTGTGCAGAAGTCAGGGGTCGATTATGAGCAAGTGATGTTCTTTGCTTTACATTTTATTTTCAGTATATTGCTTTGTCCACTGATTTGAAGTGCTATAGTTGTTGATCCTCTGTTCAGTTGTTCTTGGTTGCTTTTATGCGACCTTCACACACTTTTGCAGAAAATGTGTATTTTGGCGTGCATATTTCTTGCACAAATGATGCACAGTTATGGCACCTCTTCTACGTACACAAGAACAACTTTTTGAGAATCTCAACCATATTGTTGACAAATTACCATTTTTTATGCTATATCTGGCAATAGATGTCGTGCCTCATGCGGACCCTTTCCCATCAACGTAAGCATTTTGTTTGAAGGCACTGAGCATTCCTGTGGTGTCCCATAGTCTCTACTTTGCCACTGTACTCCATTCTCGCCCTCTTTCACTTTCCTTGACTCCCCCAGCTCCCTGCTCCTCCTCTCTCAGACCCACCCCCTGCCTGATTTGTCAATCGGACCAGGAAGCAGTGCATAGCCACCTTGCACGGGCAGACCTCTTCCCGTGTCATAGCTTGCTGTTCCTTGTGCAGGTGCTTTACCATCATGGTAAACTATTGTTTTAAAGCACTGAGCCTTCCTGTGGTGACCCACAGGTTCTGCTTTGCCACCATGCTTCCTTCTTGCCCTCTTTCCCTTTCCTTGCCTCCCTCAGCCTCTCGCTCCTCCCTTCTCGTGCCCGCCCTTTCCCTGATTGGTCAATGAGACCAGAAAGCTCTCTTAACCGAGAGCCCCAGGGCAGCCCTGCCAGGGCTGCCAGATAGGGGCTGAAGGCAAAGGGCACCTCTCATTGCCTGTTTACACCTGTTTTCAGAGGGTGCCCTAGAAAGCCGCTGTACAGCAACCATCAGGTATGATGCTAGCCCTCTGAGCTTTACCACCTCTTTAAATTAAATGAAGTTAGCCATTCTGTTGAAGCTAGGTGCCCCTGAATTTGCCACTGTTTTAAAACTTGCTGAATCCTGAAGTTGGCTACTGTGTTGAACCTAGGTCCCCTCTGATATTTCCCACTGCATTACAACTTGCTGTGTTTTTAAGTTAGCCATTGTGCTACCACTGCTCTAAATCTTACTGCACTCTGAAGTTAGCCATTTTGTTACCAATGCTTTAACTCTTGCTGCGCTCTGAAGTTAGCCATTGTGTTCAAACCTAGCTGCCCGTAAAGTTTGCCACTGTTTTCAAACTTGTTGCACTCTGAAGTAAGCCATTGTGTTACCACTGCTTTAAAACTTGCTGCACTACTCTGAAGTTAAATGTACAGACAACCAAGTGTAGGTGGGCACCACTAACTCCCCAATACTCTTAATCAATAAATATACTGATTATTCTGATTATTCTTGTCCATGTTACTTAATCCTAACTGCAGGATCATCAGAGCTCAGTGGTGCAAAAAGGCCATAGGCACAGGGCTATAATCTTTCCAGAATTGCCCCTGCAAGAACCACATGCTTTCACCTTGCCCATTAAATGAGCTGAAAGTAATTTAAACTCTTAGTATGTACAGAACAGATTCATACAGTCATTACTTCTTCGTATTTGAAAAAACATATAGAATCACATATGCAACACAGTTTGTTTTAATATAAAATTGAGGCAGTGTTGTTGAATGTTTTCAAAATTGCCTATGTGTTACAGATACAATCCTTCTTCAGGGCTGAACCCTTTTGTTATGTATATCAACATTAGACTAAGAAATAATAAAACATGATGAAACATAAACAAAAGCATGTACAGACACACAGTGAAACATAAAATCATAAAACAAAGACTGTTAGTAAATCCAGCTGTTGTTCACATCATAACAGCAATGGTCAACATATCACCATTTTTTTCCATCATATCTCAATAAACACGCCTTGTTAAAATTGAATGTGAGAAAAAAGAAAAACCTTCTAGTAAGATCTGCATACTGCATTGGGGTGTCAGGTAACTCAATCACAGTTGTCAGGATATGGTCAATATCATCAGCATGTACATAATCAAAAATGACAATGATGGCAGTGTTCTGAGAGGGGTCCTCATTGCACCACCTCAAAACTGTACCAACAGCTGTCTAATATAAGATAAACCATGCGATGGATTCGCTGCAAAAGTATAAACATGTCAGCATCTAAGTTTAAACCGATGTTGGCAATGCTCAACAATGATAGAATGTATGCCGCAATAAAGTTAAGGCCCAAAAAGGTTTCTTACATTAACTGGAAGATAAAGAGAAATGATAGAATTCAATATGCGCCAGGGGGTGAAGTTAGTGACAAAGCATTTCAGGTTTACTGAGTGATTACAACGCTTAGTAATAATTAAATTCCATCACACAGTGAAATGAGTATGATTATGCATCTCAAATTCAATAAATGCCAAAAATGCCTTACCTCGTGTCTTCAGTTTCGGCTTAAAACGGGGGAAGCCTGTCAACACATAGACGCTGGGGAGCATCTGCCACCTACACGTGCCCACTAAGTAGTGAGTCTTGGGTCCCATGACTTCACCCGCACTCGTGCATGTGTGATGACATCAGGGGACCTCAGGTGTTTAGCACAACAAAGCACATGTGTTGTGCATGTTAGTAAACAAACCTAAAAGGGGTAATTGAGATACTACGTGTATATGGCTAAGCACAGAAGCGCTGTATCAAATCATGCATAATCTGTAGCCATGTATCTCAGTAATGTATGTAATTGATATTAGTACTTACAAATGCACCTCCAATGCAAATCCTCTGGAGTAACCACCTCATCTTTGTGATACAACCGCCAATACGACAACATTTTAACCTCCCAAACCATCCACTAATTTTGAAAAGAAACTGGAAATCTATTAACAGTGTGGACCTAAACGTGAGACTCGAAGCCACAAAACCATCAATCACCATTCTAGACTCAGCCAGCTTGTAGGAAGGAAAAGACACAATCCAAAATTAGATCGCAAAAACACTCTATGACATTGCACCAGAAAAAGTCATTCACTCCCTCGCTAAAGAAAACAATGGCAAGATTGTTCACACCCAACCTCAGAGTACTGAAAAAAAAAACAGAAAACTGGAGCAGGAATGGAGGAAATGCTACGACCAACAGAAAGAAACTACATACCAAAGACAGAGTAGACTATGCAAAGCCAAAATACTCAAAGCAAAAAAGACATTCTACAATGAAAGGATCACAAACTCAAGCAACACCCAAAAAGAGATGCTCAACATCATAAACGAATTAAGAAACCCAGCAGCGTGCAACAACACACCAACCCCATCACAACAACTAAGCAATGACCTGGCAGACCATTTCAAAACCAAAATCAAAAATATAAAGCAAATCATTGAGAGCAAGCCGAAAAGCACCATTGACTACCTCAACCAGTCAACACCGGAACCACCTACAGCCTATCTCGACAGATAAATTGAACAGCCAGGTGAGCAAACGCACCACAGCCTCCCCCACCCACCAGATGTCTACAAGAATATCCTCGTCCAGAAAACACCTGCAGAATATTTCCTCAACCTCTTTAACCACTCACTAGCAACAGAAACCATGCCACAAGCCTTCAAATTGGTTTAAATCAAGCCACTCCTTAAAGATCCATCGGAAAACACAGGAGATCTAACAAATTACTGACCAATATCAAACATCCAAAACTTCAAACATCCCATACCCGGTGAAACTACTAGAAAGCTACGTCTATGAACAAATCCTGGAGCAAGTAGAAAACAATTGGATACTAGATCAGGCACAAGTAGGTCCATCAGAGGAACAGAAACTGCATTACTATCTATATGGGATGATCTAAATACAAATGCAGACTCCAACATCAACTCAGCATTACTAGTACTTGATCTGTCAGCAGCCTTCAACACAGTCAATCATGAAACACTCATCAAAAGACTCAAAGGTATTGGAATCGGCAACGCAGCTCTCCTATGGCTACAATCCATCTTGACAGAAAGAACAGAACCAACTTGGATAGCACCATTTAGTCAGCACCTCGCAAAACAACATGTGTAGTCCCACAAGGCTTATTGCTATCACCACTAGTCTTCAACAACTACATGACCAACCTGATTATTCTCATAAAAAAACACAGTCTCACCTGCTACAACGACAAAGAATCAAATCAACGCTAGCGAAGAACAACACCCATCACTCACCAACTGCCTCACTGAATTAAACTACTGGATGAGCACCAACACTCTTAAACAAAACTCTGACAAAACAGAAATCATGAACGCACACAATGATCCATTGAATAACCAACACATCCCATGATGCACCGAGCTGGGAAACCAACCAGAGCCATCCAAAGTGATTAAAAAACTAAGAATCCTAATGGACAACAAACTCTATACGCCACAAGTCAACGTAGTAGTTAAGAAATGCTTCTATCACTTACACACAACCAAGCGGATACTCCCCTTCTTCACCTTCCAACACATAACACTTGCTGTCATCCCTCTCTTTATGCCGAGATTAGACTACGCCAACCGCATCTATCGGTTATCGGAGAAAACTGCAATGAATACAGTAAGTAGCAGCAATACTGCTACTTAGACTCACTAAGAGAGAACACATCACATTAGCGCAGAGAACATTACATTGGTTACCAGTCAAAAAATGAATCTTCTTCAAAACACTCTTTGAAAACCATACAGAGAAAATTCTCTCTCTACAAATCAACACAAACACTAAGGTCGAGCAACGATATTTGCCTCAAACTGAAACAATACGCAAAACACAAATTCAGAGGATCAGCATTCAACTGCATAGCCGTGAGACTTTGGAACTAGCTCCCAAATGAAATACGAATAACTGAAGATCACCTAAAATTCAGGAAACTGTTAAAAACATGTCTCTTAAAATCACCAAGCTAAAAGAGGAAACACCAGTGAAAGAAGAAATGCCAATAGAACACAATTAGAAACTGCAAAACCGGATCACCCAAAGAAAAAAACTCGAACCCCAAACTCAATAGAATAAGATTAACCCAGCAGATCAACCCAACACACAGAAAAAGCCCCATACGACCCGTGATTAATCCTACTGAAAATGTTCTGATAATCTGCATAGCCACCACCTAACATGGAAGAAACAAGACACATACCTTCGCCACAAAAACACTGCAAACTACAAGAACTCTACCGACTCTTCACAGCAGCCAAGACGCACATAAAACACCTGCATATAACCACCCACCAAACACCACACAAAAGTCAATCAACTAAAAGCATACCAGCACACAGTGATCGTGTTTTACGAACTGAAACCACCAACAGCACATCAAAGCTCTCTTGAGCTTTTCCCTCTGAATCCTACTAACTATACCATCCCAACCCCCTTCCTTTCTGTTCCGCTTGGGCACCTGGAGACGATGAAAATGACAACGGTGTTCAGTATAAATCGCAACATATGATAACAAAGGTAAATGATCGATTCATTTGCATTGATTTTTGTGTCACAACTGAAAATAGAGGGTAATATTGTTTGAGTCAATTAGATATAGTCGTTTTATTTATTAAATCTCTTTATTAACGAAGTGCACATATTACAAACATTTCAGAAAATGCACTTCTCTGCCGGACCACTCTACCCCTCTTGCGTTAGCCCTCATTTTGAGTGGATCTCTTCTATATGGACGTGACTCTCTCTTGTAGACCACTGCCCTTCTGAATTACGATTTGGGTTTAAACGCTGAACTCTTTCCTGGTTACCGACAATGGGAATAGTACTACAGACTCCATATCGGATTACGGCTACAGAATGTTACCGGCATTCTATCTTTGATAAGTGTTTATCCCACACCGGTTTCACCATTGTCCTACCCCGCTAACGCTCTTCACCTGGGATCCCACAGAAGGTCATTTAATAAAGGGTACTCACCAGCCATCCTATCATCTTACTCTGATTTTCCAAGGTAGAAAGCCAAGATACAGCTGTTCAGAGGGTGTGGGTCTATTGTTTACTGTTCTCTGACATTTGGTTCTTTTTCTGTTTGTTCGTTGCAGATTGGGGACAGAGGGGGGCAACCATTCCTCCCCAACGTCTGGGTGCACTTGGGAAATAAGTGTTTGATACCCAACACTTCTCAGAGACAATTGCGGGGTCTTTGGAAATCAGCCACAGCCATTACAGCTACTTCTGGAACATAGGCAGTAAAGAGGCAGTAAGCTTTCAAGAGTTGTTCATCAACAAAAGTGCACTCATCACTCCAACTCCCAAACAACAAGTCACAAACAATAAATATTATCAATTCATACATGTCTTTTAACCATATCCTATGTCTTGCAGACCCAAATGATGCAACCACAATCTACAAATATTTGGATTTATGATGCATATTATCTTTAAGAAAAAGATACATATGTACATACATGAAACTCCCAGGAAAACGCACCAAACGGTGCAGGGTCGCACAGCGGGCATGGCAGGAAAAAGCACTTTATAAGACTACTCAGATGAGTCAAGTAAAAAGATATTTAATGTGGACAATGTCCAAAACCAGCAGAGAAAGAAAGCTACACGTTTTACACCCACACGGGGTGCTTGATCACACCATGCATATACATATTTATTTGTATACATATATATCAATATGTAGCGATATCTAGCTATCTTGCTACAGTATAGGTGACGCTAGTCGTCCTATAGTCAGAGTGAAACCTTTCATCCATAGGAAATGCAAAACATTCTATGTCTAATAACCTTTGAGCAATAGGGTGCATCAGTGTGACATTTATGGGTTAGGGCCCAGCCCTACCAGAGCTGAATAATTTCATGCAAATCCGTGTTACGGTTAAAACAATATTTATGGGTAAAAACAAAGTGTTTTTCACTTTTCAATTCATTTTTCCAAAAGGAAAATGTCAAATTGTTTCTCACATTGAACTCCCAAACCTCTGGATGGATTTGCGCCAAATAAGAAACAAGCCCGGCACAAATCGGTTGAAGGAAATCCTTTGTTGGATTGGCATAAATCCGTCAAGTCGTTTTTTTTATTTTTTATTTGGCATAGAGCAGTGTGTCCCTGTTCCCAAAAAGTTTGTTATATCTCCAGTGATGCATTGTTAGCGCCAGGGTTTTTCAGTTCTGAAAATCTGCCACTAGGGAAATCTCTACTTGAATCTAGAATAATTTTTAGAAACTGCCCTAAAATTATATAAGTGGTGTAAGTAGGGTCGTTTTTAGGCTAGTAAGCATGTGAGCAGGCTAAGAAAGGATGATTTGTGATCGGGATACTGTAGCGTTAAGTAAATACTGCAATACTTTATTGAGATACAGCAATCACTGTGATTGCTAGTTAGGGGAAGAGGAGTATTTCTAGTTAATTTAGAAATCAATTTTTATTGGTATATAAAAATGCAGGGATTGCTTCCTAAATTCACCTAAAATGTGTGTGAGGGTGGTATTATGGGGCTATTGGTGTTTGTGGGGTGTTCATGTGATTTTAAAGCTTTTATCTCATTTTGAAAACAGTGCACAATGAAAGACCCGTGGAAGCAAATGCTTCTTTGCTATATTCTTTGTTTTGATTAGACAATCTTTTCACATGACTTAACAGTGAAGATCTCGATTAACTCCTGATGTCAGCAGGGAAGATTTTGTTATTATCACAACACCCTCTTCTTCATCACAGTACCTAATTAGCGATCCTACCTGAATAGTGATCTTACCCATATATACCCCCACATCCCTCTTCATCGTTATAGTACACAATTAAATGTCCCCGCACATCCCTCTTCCATGTTGCAGTCACCCAATACCACCACCTCACTCTTCTTCATCACAGTACCCCACCACGACCTGCTCACTGTTCCTCATCAAAGTCCCCCACCACCTCCTCACTCTTCCTCGTCACTGTCTCAAACCACCCCACTTCAGTCTTCCTCCTCACAGTAGTCCACTACCACAAATTCACTCTTCCTTGTTAGAGTCCCCCACTACCACCACATCACTCTTCCTCATCAAAGTCCCACACCACCACCACATCACCCTTCCTCGTCACAGTACCCCACTACCATCAATTCACTCTTCCACATCACAGTCCCCTACTACCATCACGCCACTCTTCCTTGCCAAAGTACTGCACTACCACCAACTTACTCTTCCTCCTCCCAGTATTTCACTACCACCACATCCCTCTTCCCAGTCAAAGTCCCCTATTAACCCCATCTCATTATTCCTCGTAATCCATTCTTATCTAGTGGACACAAAAACAAGATGAAATGCTTGATAATCCTGAAGAGCAGATATGATAACACATGATATGGCATGTAATGTTATCAGACAAAAATGACAGAATGACAGGTGGTGGGAGGCATAGGATAACAATCAGTGAAAAAAACTTTAGTTAAGGGATTGTTAAATACCCTACTCCCACCATGCCACTCTTCTTCATCACAGTAATCCACTACTACCATGTCACAGGGCATGCAGTGGAAGTGTAAGAATACCATGGTTGTAAATGGACAGTACTTTTAAATGCAAAATCCAATCAAGCCTTGCCCTTGAATCCACTCATATGCAGAAACTCTCTTTTCAAATGTTGCATCTCTCTATTGTGAGACAGGCACAGTATCAAGAGATGACACAAACAGTTGTAACAGTTTTGTAAACCTTTCCTTAGATTCAGGATAGTTGGAACCACAAAGTTCAAAAAGGGGCTTAGGTTTCCATTCCCCAAGCTTAACAACCATTTCACCAAAACGACAATGTTCCAAAGGAGCTGAGGGGTTCCCTTTCCCAAGCTTCAAAATCAACGTCACAATCATCACCGTTCTAATGGTGCTTATGTCTCTTCCCCAAGCCTCAAAGTCACAAAGGACACAGTTCTAAGGGTGCTTAGGTCTCTCCATCAAGCTTCCCACATTGGTTTTTAACCCAAATATAAAAATGGTTCAGGGGTTCCCTTCCCCATGTGTTAGCCTCCATCTGGATGGGCTTGGACCTCCCGGGTCTAGGCGCAGCTTATGAACCACATGACCCACCCATTACAGGTCACGCAAACAGTAATCCTTGCCCCACTCTTTACCATCTTGGCATTCCTTTTACGCTGAAAATTTCATAATAACCCATGAACTAGAAGTCTCTCTCCCTCTTGCTTTAAAGTGGATAGTTGTTTATATAATATAAATCTGCTTATTTGGTACTTTGCTCCAACTTCGCTGGCTCCTCTCGGCTGCACGTTCACACTGTCAGCGTCTTTTCTTTTAGCAGCTTGAATTTCCTTGCTTTCCGAACTTCTAAGCTTTCGTCTATTTCACTTGGAGGCTTTCGAAGATGTGTCCACTGCACACCAGCACTCCTCATACATTGTAATGCCTTTGCTTTTCCTTCAATTTCATTTGGAGGCTTTCAGAGACATGCCAAAGGCACACAAGCACCGTTGCTACATTGTAATGTCTTTATTTTGCTTATGCTCATCAGGTTTCAGCACATTATTTTAGTGAAATTCACTGGTTGCTGTGTTTGTTTGTATTCTGCTGCTTCCTGCTACTTGAGGTCAGGATTCCACCGCCTTCCCCTCTGACACTCACGGAGGACTCCTCCGTTCAGGGGAATGAGCACTTCTAGACCACAACACAGAGACCGTCCAGCTTCACGGCTACCTTCCTTGTTTTGTACTCTGGGTTCTTAGAGACACGGCTCCCTCGCCATATATTTACACTTCACCACACTGGGTCTTACTCTAGTGTCTTGGCGTTGTGTTCTCTGGTTTTCCATAAATTGTGCTGGCTTCTCTACTGCTCCTCTCCTCTGCTCTGAACTGTTCCACCTTTTATAGACCTGACTATTGCTTTCTTGATTTGTCAACTGTTTGCCCGGCTCAAAGCCATGAGAAATGGCTCCATCTGCCTGGAATCCTAAACCTATGATGGCCCTTCTTTTTCCTTTCTTACTCTCCCTCTTTGATGGAATCTCTTGCAGCAACCAATACCTAAGATTTGATATTTTCTAGTCATTTTCCCCCTTCGTGAGAGCAACATCTGGTATGACACCCTTGTTCTTGTACTTGTTTAGTATGCTGAAATACTGTCCAGCCCAACAGTGTTTCTGTGCTGGCAGGGTGGCAGCAAATCTAAATGCATT